>NC_081362.1:64483467-64813379 GCF_030684315.1 Stegostoma tigrinum
ATAACAACTCCGTTTATATTATTAAAAGACCCAAATGCTTCAGAGATAATATGTGAATAGAGACCGATGAAAGTGGGACCAACTAGGATTACAAATGATAATTTTCCTTTGTTAATCACATATATGGGATAACGTTTGTAAATTATAACTCCAAATAATAGAGCACTATTTTGTGAAATAATTTTGTCTGAAGTAATTGTATAAAATGTACTAGCTGGCTTGCCATAGTCGTGTAAACTCTCCCCATGCTGTAACTTGCTTTGCCTTTAGTTTTATAGAAGCCATTAAACAGATGCATTGAAACAGCCAAGATTGAAATTTGCTTTTTTTTCCAAAATCCTTTCTGTGGAAAAATGGTAATATTCCAGGCCATTATAGATGCCATGTAAAACAGGAGAGAGCTAAATGATGCAGGGCAAATTCTTTCCTCGATGCTGCTTTTATATTAAAGAGCCGTTGTGGATGACACTGCAGAAATTACCTAGAACAGTGTAAGGTGAATGAGATGCTCTATTGCCTTTGGAAGTGCTGGAACTTAACTGAGGAGTTGGATTGTATCAACTGCTCCAGATGTTGGTGTACCTTGGACAGCAATGCAAAGAGTGCCAACAGACCGAAAGACCACTGGGTTTTCTGATTGGTAGCCAAATTACCCCAGCAACAATCAAGGTCAGTAATCCAACAATCCAACCACTACGGATGAGAAGTTCTGACTGCCAGAAAACAAAATTGCAAACCACAAATACAAGCATAAACAATAAACAAGATAGATAATGAAACATTAGGGCCCTCAGGCCTTCTTACTGAACAGCGTCAAGAATCAGCTTTGCAATGTAACTGCAAGCATTAAACTAAACATTTTCATTAACAGGATGTCTGGTAAATGTTGTGTGCTGTAAATTGACCTCAGTTGCTCTATATTTGTACTGTACATATACTTTTCATGGATAATTTACTTAAAATTATTTTCTCTTGAAAGTAATTCAAGCTATTAGAGGAAGGAACTTTTCCGTTATGCAGGTGAGTTAAAGGCACTTACACTAAAATAGATTTTACCTTCAAAAATGAAAGGCACTCACTACAAGTTGTAGGCTGTTTTTCATAAGGAAGCAGAAATGAATGGCAGACTCCCAGGCTCTGAGTAAGAATATTAACTTGAGTAACAATTTTCATGCAAAAAGTCAGTGTGCCTCAACTAATCTTGCTTAGCCACGAGTAATAAATATTGAGGAATGAAGATTGCAGTTTGTAATTTGCAAAAGCAACATTCTGCAAGCTATGAAGTAATGAATTAACTAAAAATAAGTATTTAATTAAATTCATAGCTAATTATTTAATAAACAGTTGTAGTAATAATGCAACTAATTATGCAGTTATGCAATGATCATATTGATAGCCAGCATAAAAATAATTAGAAGATATATGCAATTTTAACAATTATGGCAAATGGACTGTAGATCCTGGCTGCAATGCTGGTAAAACAGCGTCTTTCTTTACAAATGACCTTGCTCAGAACGGCTCCCTACTGAAGAGAAATCATGCGCAGGAAACATTTATGCCAGTTTGGCGAGAAAAGGGAATTGTTTCTCCTTCTCTGCTTAATTCAATACATGAACCACGATTAGATTTCCAAAAAACTGAAGGAATTTAGAGATGAGATAAAAACACTAGTCATCATTTCGAAAAAGTCTACAATAGTATTAGAAGATGGTAGATGTGACACTCTGCTGATATATATTAAAAAAGAAAACGTCTTCTTACTCCACTTGCAAGTAAATTCCATGCTACAGGACAATAGGACTGCAAACTTAAGAGTGGTATGAGTTAATAAGGAACAGTCATTATGGATTCCACTCTGACTAGGTAAATTGAATGGTTGGAATAATGAGAAAGACCTGTACATAACCAATTCTCCATTGGACAATGTGCAGTTGATTACTCTATTCCTTAATATTGTTATGATTCCATCTGATGCTCTTTCTGGATATGTCCAATCACATTGTAGAAAAATCAAAAGCCATCCAATTTACTTAGAGAAACAGAAATGCAATGTATTTCTTAAATCTCAACAGTTTGGGAACTGTGGATGTCGAAAAGGGGCAGGGTTGTCCTTGTCTAAGTTGTTGAATTCTCACATGAATGTGCAGCAAGCAATTATGAAGGTAATATGTTGGCCTGTTTTTGCAAAAGGATTTGAGCACACGAGTAAAGAAGAGCAATTGTAAAGAGCTTTAGTGAGAATGCAACTGAAGTTTTGACAACGCTAAAAGTGAACAGAAATCACACAAACAGTACATACAACTGTCGGAGCGGAAATGAGCTGTTTGCATGTTGAGCATCAATAAGATCGTAGAATCGCTACAGTGTGGAAACAGGTCCTTTGGCCCAACAAGTCCACACTGATGCTTAGAGTATCCCACCCAGACCCATCCCCCTATAACCCACCTAATCCACACATCCCTGAACACTATGGGTGTTTCAGTCTGGTCAATCTACCTAACCTGCACATCTTTGGACTGTGGGAGGAAACCAGAGCACCCAGAGGAAACTCACACAGACACAAGGAGAATGTCCAAACTCTACACAGTCACCCAAGAATTGAACCCAGATCCCTAGCGCTGTGAAGCAGCAGTACTAACCACTGAGCCACCATATTGGCCCACAATAGCATTTTGTGCATGAGCAATCACTACACCAATTTCATCTCATGAAAGCAGAAGTCAGTTAAGTTTGCCTGGCTTGTGGTGCCCAACAATGCTGGGCTCTGTCATGCATGAGGTGATGTTTCTTCTGCTCAATGTCCTCCTTGGAAGACTGCTCCTGCACTTCCAGCGCAAAACTCTCATATCCTCTTGTTGCCTGCTCCAGTTGTAGAGAGCACAGCATACAAGGATTGTACAGTACACACTGTCTTGAGTACACTGCAAAGCTATCTCCTAAGTGTTTCAAGCAACAGAACCTCATCTTTTGCTCCGTGATGGTGTTGCACAAACAATGGGCCACATTGTTTTGCCATTTGACTCAGGCAGTGGGTTGTGTACCTGAGCCATCAATCACGTTGCAGAGAGTAGACCTTGTCTCTCAGTAGCCAGCCTTGTGAGTAAGGATTGAGGCATTATGGCAGTTCCCAGCAGACAGGGCACAAATGTCTAAGAAGTGAAATTGATGATCATCATTCACTTCCATACAGATGATTAGAACCCTTATCTACTAATGAGCTGAGCTGCAGAATGACAGGTTTCTCTCAGCTTGATGCATGTATGGTCTACCACATCCTGGCCCGGGGCATGCCAGCTCTGTTTTGAATCCAGCTGCCTGGGTTACAGAACTGACGTCATCAAGCTGCATCAGTCCCTGATCTGGCACAGTGATATCAGTCACTGCCTTGATATTTTCGTAGATTGAAGATTAAGAGATCCCACACAGGTCCCTAGTGTACCTTTGGAAGGGCTTAGCCATGTAGCATTTTGATGCAGCTGTCACTTTGATAGGGATAGGATGATCACCCATTCCTTCAGCTCCGAGGTCCCCACTCCAGAAGTTGGCACTATTCAATGACAATGTCCCAGGACATACCCGATCTGCGACATCATTATCCTTCGCTCATCCAGAGGAAATCACATTGAGGCCACAGTCACTGACACAACCATGCTTCTGATACATACTGAAGTGGCCCTTAGCTGCGAGCTCTTCATAGGAAGCTGTTCAGCATCAGCTAGAGGTTGTTACTGGCCCCAGACTTGTTGGCACCTCTGCCCCTGTTCTATTTCTCTGCATCTTCATTATGACGCAGCAACTGTAATGATAACCACTGTTGTGTCTGGAGTCTGATTTACAATGAACCTGTACAGGGAACAAAAGAAACAGGCAGGTTCTTAGTAATGAAATGTGAGGCTGGTTCTTAGTAATGTAAGCAGTCAGTATTCACATCAGTCACAGATGTTGGCTTCCTATACTTCTCCAGACAGCAGAACAAGGAGCACATAGACAAAGCATGGAATAACTCCAAATGGAGCTTTGACATTGAACTCTATTCCAATGAAAGTACAATTAGTCATATCACAAAGACACAGTAGGTGATTGCAAGCACTGCATGAATTCTGAATTCTTCTCCTTCTCACTCCACATCACCTATCCAAGGCATCATTACATGTATGAGTATGTTGCCTTATCCTTACAGTTCCAGTTGAGATAGAATCAGTTCCACCCCTGTGAGGACTTGCGTTGGCTTTGTGCTTTGTGAGTACTCGTGCTTCACAGCCATATTCAATCTCTATCCTCAATCTGCAAGGCCCAATGACATAGTGAAGTGTGACTGTGGCCAGAATTTGCACACCATTCGGTTGTACACCACAAGCATTTCCCAAGCATGGAGATATGTTTGCAAATGGCTTTAATCTGTTCTCTACAAGTGCCTGATTGATGCAATTGCCCAGTGAAGCATTTCGGGACAGAAGAAAAACATGGGCTCTGCCCACTCCAGGTGGCTTCGAGGAGGTGGCGTCCTAGACCTGGGGGACAGAGTCTCAAAAAAGGCTCAGGTGATTTATGATAATAAAATGTGAGGCTGGATGAACACAGCAGGCCCAGCAGCATCTCAGGAGCACAAAAGCTGACGTTTCGGGCCTAGACCCTTCATCAGAGAGGGGGATGGGGTGAGGGTTCTGGAATAAATAGGGAGAGAGGGGGAGGCAGACCGAAGATGGAGAGAAAAGAAAATAGGTGGAGAGGAGAGTACAGGTAGGGAGGTAGGGAGGTGATAGGTCAGTCCAGGGAAGACAGACAGTTCAAGGAGGTGGGATGAGGTTAGTAGGTAGGAGATGGAGGTGCGGCTTGGGGTGGGAGGAAGGGATGGGTGAGAGGAAGAACAGGTTAGGGAGGCAGAGACAGGTTGGACTGGTTTTGGGATGCAGTGGGTGGAGGGGAAGAGCTGGGCTGGTTGTGTGGTGCAGTGGGGGGAGGGGACAAACTGGGCTGGTTTTGGGATACGGTGGGGGAAGGGGAGATTTTGAAGCTGGTGAAGTCCACATTGATACCATTAGGTTGCAGGGTTCCCAAGGGGAATATGGGTTGCTGTCCCTGCAACCTTCGGGTGGCATCATTGTGGCACTGCAGGAGGCCCATGATGGACATGTCATCTAAAGAATGGGAGGGGGAGTGGAAGTGGTTTGCGACTGGGAGGTGCAGTTGTTTATTGCGAACCGAGCGGAGGTGTTCTGCAAAGCGGTCCCCAAGCCTCCGCTTGGTTTCCCCAATGTAGAGGAAGCCACACCAGGTACAGTGGATGCAGTATACCACATTGGCAGATGTGCAGGTGAACCTCTGCTTCATGTGGAAAGTCATCTTGGGGCCTGGGATAGGGGTGAGGGAGGAGGTGTGGGGGCAAGTGCAGCATTTCCTGCGGTTGCAGGAGAAGGTGCCAGGTGTGGTGGGGTTGGAGGGCAGTGTGGAGCGAACAAGGGAGTCACGGAGAGAGTGGTCTCTCCAGAAAGCAGACAGGGGTAGGGATGGAAAAATGTCTTGGGTGGTGGGGTCGGATTGTAGATGGCGCAAGTGTCGGAGGATGATGCGTTGTATCCGGAGGTTGGTGGGGTGGTGTGTGAGAACGAGGGGGATCCTCTTTGGGCGGTTGAGGCGGGGGCGGGGTGTGAGAGATGTGTGCAGGAAATGCGGGAGACGCGGTCATGGGCGTTCTCGACCACTGTGGGGGGAAAGTTGCGGTCCTTGAAGAACTTGGACATCTGGGATGTGCGGGAGTGGAATGCCTCATCGTGGGAGCGGATGCGGCGGAGGCGTAGGAATTGGGAATAGGGGATGGATTTTTTGCAGGAGGGTGGGTGGGAGGAGGTGTATTCTAGGTAGGTGTGGGAGTCGGTGGGCTTGAAATGGACATCAGTTACAAGCCTGAGATGGAGACTGAGAGATCCAGGAAGGTGAGGGATGCGCTGGAGATGGCCCAGGTGAACTGAAGGTTGGGGTGGAAGGTGTTGGTGAAGTGGATGAACTGTTCGAGCTCCTCTGGGGAGCAAGAGGTGGCGCCGATACAGTCATCAATGTAACGGAGGAAGAGATGGGGTTTGGGGCCTGTGTAGGTGCGGAAGAGGGACTGTTCCACGTAACCTAGCTCCACTGTACCCGGTGTGCCTTCTTCTACATTGGGGAAACCAAGCGGAGGCTTGGGGACCACTTTGCAGAACACCTCCGCTTGGTTCGCAATAAACAACTGCACCTCCCAGTCACAAACCATTTCCACTCCCCCTCCCATTCTCTGGATGACATGTCCATCATGGGCCTCCTGCAGTGCCACAATGATGCCACCCGAAGGTTGCAGGAACAGCAACCCATATTCCGCTTGGGAGCCCTGCAGCCCAATGGTATCAATGTGGACTTCACCAGCTTCAAAATCTTCCCTTCCCCCACCGCATCCCAAAAACAGCCCAGTTTGTCCCCTCCCGCCACTGCACCACACAGGCAGCCCAGCTCTTCCCCTCCACCCACTGCATTCCAAAACCAGTCCAACCTGTCTCTGCCTCCCTAACCTGTTCTTCCTCTCACCCATCCCTTCCTCCCACCCCAAGCCGCACTTCCATCTCCTACCTGCTAACCTCATCCCACCTCCTTGACCTGTCTGTCTTCCCTGCACTGACCTATCCCCTCCCTACCTCCCCACCTATACTCTCCTCTCCACCTATCTTCTTTTCTCTCCATCTTCGGTCCGCCTCCCCCTCTCTCCCTATTTATTCCAGAACCCTCACCCCATCCCCCTCTCTGATGAAGGGTCTAGGCCCGAAACGTCAGCTTTTGTGCTCCTGAGATGCTGCTTGGCTTGCTGTGTTCATCCAGCCTCACATTTTATTATCTTGGATTCTCCAGCATGTGCAGTTCCCATTATCAGGTGATTTATGACTGAGTTAGGGAGGATTGTTTTCATTCAGATGGTAGTGAATCTTTGGAATTTCTACCCCAAAGAGTGTGGAAGTTCAATGATTGAGTACGTTCAAGAAAGATCCTTTTTGCAAATGATGTCAAGGAATATGGGCTTCGGGCAGGAAAATTGTGCCTGGGTAGAATGATCAATTATGGCCGCACTGAATGATGAAGCACGCTCAAGCGTCTGAAATAGCCTGCTCCTGTGTTCTTATGTTCCTATATTCCTAATGGGAGATGATCTCAATGAAATTTACAATATTGGCGAGTTTCAAACCAGGCAACATGTTCTCAGAATATGTAGAAGACCATTTAAGACTGAGATGAGGAATTTTTTCAACCTAGTGTTCATATATTTTTGGAATCTCTACCCTGAAGAACTGCAGGAGCTCAATCATTGATAAGATTCATGCTAGAGGTTGGTCAGTTTCTGGAAACCTGTGACATCTTAGGATTGGAGACAGTATGTGGAAAATAGTATTTAGGAGGTGAATGGCCATGTCCGAAGAGGGTGGGATGGGTCTAATGGGCTGAACAGCCTAATTCTGTGAAAATGTTTTTTTTTGTCACATGCAGTCAAAATCAATAATTACTCTGCTAGATTTCATAAGATGTAGACAATCAGAATCTAGATTTAAAAGATCTGAAACTTACTGAGAACTTCTCATGAAGTTTTGCGATAATTAGACATCTCACAGTGCAATATGTTTGAACATCACACTGAAATTAACATTTACTTTGTCCTGAGTCATTGTTCATTAGAAATTAGTGTTAAAGACAAGATTAGATTTTATGCGCCATTCTCCCTAAATTTGGAGCATGAGGGGTAGAGGAGTATTGCCATTTGAAAGCAGGTAGATATGGTGAAACTAATCCAGGCTCCGTGCTCTTGGTTTTTATCAATATGTAGTGTTTCTGACTACCTCACTGCCATATCATTGAAAAGATGAACATGTTACTTAAGTCATGGTAACAAAGTGTGATGCTGGATGAACACAGCTGGCCAAGCAGCATCTCAGGAGCACAAAAGCTGATGTTTCGGGCCTAGACCCTTGGTCATGGTGTCCATTTTTTTGTAGAATCCTTTTCGGTCAAGACCTCTTAAAGATCAGTAACAGTGAGGTTTCAAGTTTGATTTTAAAATAAACCAGGTTGGAAATTTTCCATTGAAATTAGGATTTTAGGTCTTCTAAAACAGCAAAACAAAAATTATACTTCTACCCAATGGACCACTGTGTTGCCAGATAAAGGTGTTTGTAAGCATTCCCTCACTGATTAGTAACTTAGCATTATTGTACAAGCTCTGAGTACAGCTGCTAGTTTCCCGTCATTCTCAGAACAGGCAAGTTGCTGCATATATATGTTAATGTGCATTGCTCTTCCAACCAGCATGCAAATGGCAATGAACCTGTTTATATTAGTGAAATGTTGTGTCCTACCAACCCTTTACTGACAGCGAAAGTTAAAGTGAACCTGTTGATACTTATAAAACTAATTTGAAGCACTATCTCTTACATCACCCTTGTCTTGGTAACATGATCTAAGAACAGTTTGACTTCAGTTGTACTGTGGATTTTCCATTGAGTAGTTGAATTCACTTCATAATGATACAAGACATGGTGTATACTGCTCTATTCTTTGCCATATCACGTAAAAATAATTACCTGCTTTGAATCACCATCTGTTCGTCCACAAAATTAAACATCCAGATTTAAAAGTTATGGTAATTTGTAAGACAATGGTCAATTGTCATTTTTGCTGGTTAGCAAAGTCAAGTTGCACTGTAGGTCAGAATCTATGTCATTTTATGATGTTTTCCTGGAAGTCTTCGAAGCTGGTGGAAAAAAAATGAGTAATACCTGAAAACTGCAGAACTGTTATTGTTGCATTTGCATTAAATCTTCAAAGTCAGTGACCCAGAAATACAATATCCCCAAGACATCTAGTTTTCCTGATACACTGTTTATTTTTACTATAAGACTAACGTCCATCAGCTGTCAGGAATACTAATCAGGCTGTGCCATTGATAGATACAGGTCGACAGAACAGAAGAGGAAGTGTACATACATAATGTGCAGTCAAGTTTATAATCCAGGATACTTTCCACTGGATCCTGTGCACAGTTGAAAAGCATTGCAAGGTCAAAAGGCAGGAAATATTCTGAGCAAAGAATATTTTCACTGTTTGTTCACTGGAATGTATATAATGAAATCCTTTTAAAAAAGTCCCTTTATGTTATTATTCAAAACATACACTTTTTTTTTCTAATTGCCATATCAAATTTAGCATTAACCTTGCATAGTCTTGTTTTCATTAGGAAAACCATTAGATATAAAATTGCTAACCTTGTCATCTTTGCCAGTGGATTGTACCTTGTGCGTAATAGGAGCAGGTCTGTGAAACTCTGATAAAAAATAACCTTCAATATTATGAACAAAGCAATCATATGCAATGTGACCACTTTAAGATCAAATATGCAGTGATATGTGTTATTATGGATTGTCCTCATGTAGCATTCTTAGTAAAGTTTTCACCTGAATCACATTAATGTCACTATTTTCTTGCAAATGAGATTTGACATTATCTTGCTTTGATTTATTTCCAATTGTTTATTAGATACAAAAATAATTTTATCCAACATTTCTAATATAGTCAAACCTAAATATATTTAAATCTGTGTAAGAAAATGTTACACAATGAGTCACAATGATTTATGTCTGTCCTGATACAAGATCATCTACCTGCTTATTGCGTCCTTCTCCTAAACTGTAAAAGCATACCTCCCTGGTGGTTAGGAAAGTGCAAATCCAAAGAAATCAGGAGTTTGGCTACTTGTCATGCTGTAATACACGAAAACTCAAGTGCCCTGTCCAAAGGAGAAATGTCAGTCTACCTTTGATGAGTAGTGGCCACTGCAAATGAGTAAATATGAGGATGAGAAACTGAATGCTCCAGTATGGCTGTGAAGGAATCAAGATCGAATAAGCAGTATCCATAGTGATACAGGGAGAATGTCTTCCTGAGCAAGACGCTTGAAGAGTGCTAGAATACATGAAGCTCCATCACATCTTAAAAGACTGGCTTCAAGAAGAAAGGAGAAAAGTTAGGAAAATAAACAAATTATGAGGTTGGATGTTAATTCTAATGAAAGGTCACAGATCCCAAGCATAACTATGTTTCACTCTCCATAGGTTTTGCCTGACCCATTGAGTATTTAGAGCATTTTCTGTTTTCATTGCAGATTTCCAGAATTTGCAGATATATTGTAGATATACATATTTTTGTGCTTGCCCTTGAGTTGTAAGTATGGCATGGCAGTCAATCATTTCTCATTGTAAATGCACTTAAAGCGATAACATGGTGGTCTGAATTATAACAACATTGATATATGTCAAGGATTAATGCAAGATATGTAAATAGTCAACAACATTAGGGACGTAATACATTATATGACAAGAGACTAAATTGAGTGATGGTTCTGTTCTGAACCCCATGCTAAACCTTATCCTGTTATAATGTTTAGTAAAAAACTAATGTTGCTAACAGCCCAGTTTTGAGCAGTCGTGATTGATCCTGACCAAGGACACCTTCCCTAATTCCCTAAGATAATAAATAGTAGCAGAGACTGACAACTGACCATCGGAAAAGAAACAGTGAAAGCACTAATGGAAAATCCAGAGAGGGTGTTGCAATGATATAAAATATGGACTATTGATTTTTGAACTCCATCACCCAACCTGGGACTTTGGTGAACTGAAATGATTTATAAAATGAAATCACATGCAACTGATTTACGATGGCCACAGCAATCACCTGGCCACACAGGGTTAGCCAAGTTTCATGAAATTGACATTGATTAAACAAGAGACATCCTGAGCTGAAGTTACCATTTTACTTGCAAACAATTAAACCAGCCATTAGGACTCCTGGGGAGGTGTGAAGAGCCTGTTGCATCTTATTTTGATTGATACCAATCTGTGAATATTCACATGCTGGAAATGGAGCTGCATCTCTAAGGAACAAGTCTAAAAACTTCACCTGATGATGAGGGGGTTACGCTCTGAAAGCTTGTGCTTTCAAATTAACTTGTTGGACTGTAACCTGGTGTCGTGTGACTTCTGATTTTGTCCACCCCAGTTCAACACAAGCACCTCCATATCATAATAATGAAATGTGAGGCTGGATGAACACAGCAGGCCCAGCAGCATCTCAGGAGCACAAAAGCTGACGGGTCTAGGCCCGAAATGTCAGCTTTTGTGCTCCTGAGATGCTGCTGGGCCTGCTGTGTTCATCCAGCCTCACATTTCATTATCTTGGATTCTCCAGCATCCGCAGTTCCCATTATCACCTCCACATCATGTTATATTTGCAACTACTGATGTTCCTAGCCACAAACTAACATATGTACATGCGTGTGTGTGTGTGTGTGTGTGTTTGCACAAGTGCTAACTGAAGATGATGCACTTGATTTTGCAGATGTTATTTTTTTCTGGGTTAGCAGGTAATAAACTTGAACTTGAAGAAAACCTTGTAATTGTTTCCTTATTCTTCCTGGTTAATTGCATTTTAACTAGAGAGAGGCATAGCCACCTACTAGAAAGGCCTTGAAATTTTGCTGGGACCGAGGTTGAAATGAGAGGACAAGAGGACCCATGTTATCTCTCCTTACCTGGTCATAATGGAGGGGAGTAGAGGTCCAGCAACTGGAAAAGCAGCAAATGGAACATCTATGAGTGAAGGTCAGCATGGGTTATAACTCAAGTGACGCGAAGCCATGAAAAAACTATAGCAAAACAGGAACGCATAGTATATGTTTAAAGGTGCAAGTCAAACAAAGAAGGGGCTGAACTGGCATCAAGTGATTACTCGATATAGAATTGTATCTGGATTAGCAAAGAAACCTAATGATGAACCAGTCAATCTCTCTCTCTGCTCTATTATGATGATCTGATGATGAGTTATCAAACTCAAAATGTCAACACAGCCTTCTGCCCACAGACACTAGTTGAGATTGCCACCACTTTCTGTTTTTGTTTCAGATCTCTAGTATCCACAGTTCTTTGTTTAATGTTAATGCAGATGTTGGGTTAGCAAGACAGTACATCAATGAAGAAGCTGTAACAGAGGAAGATATTATAAATCATCTGTCATCTGTTTCAGCCATAGAAACGTTCAATTATTTAAAAACAGCTGTGGGAGATAGGGGTAGATTCAATTGATGCACTAGACTGTTTACATTGAGAAGTAGAGAACTGAGTACAGAATACTGAAAGACTAAATCATTCATGATTCCATTGTAGTTAGTGTCTTAGAAGAGGCTTGATCAGATTTTGAAGATTAAAGGGAGATTTAGCATTATCAAAGGCTGTGCAATTGTCAAGACAGGCAGAAGTGACGAAGCAAAATCAGATTTTTATTTGTGATGACAGGAAGCCTTCATGGAGAAAAATAAATGAGGCAGTGAAGTTTGTGGGGCAAGAAGATGATGTTAACCTACCCAGGGACCAGGAAAATGCAAAGACAGGTCAGTAGCTGCCATTAGGCAGTGCTCTTCCTCGGGCAGGGAAGGGTGTGATGTTTATCTGGCCAAATATATAGTGTCTTTCCCACAAGAAGACAGAAGATTCTAACACAGGACCAAAAACAAAATTGCTGGAACAGCTCAGCAGGTCTGATAGCATCTGTGAAGGAAATATCAGTTCTGAGGAAGGGGCACCGTACCCGAAACGTTCACTCTGTTTTTAACTTCACAGATGCTTCCAGACCTGTTGAGCTTTTCCAGCAACTTCATTTTTGTTCCTGATTTACAGCATCAGCAGTTCTTTCAGTTTTAATTTAGAGAAGATTCTAATGCTGTTTGCTGCAGCAAAAAGAGCCAAGTTCATAAAAAAAAGCTACCAGAACAAATTGCATTCAAGAAATTGAATATGCTAAAGACAATGAAGTGACATTTCCGGGAGAAATTACAGGATCTGATGGAAATTATTAGATTATTGAAATTATGGTAGACAAGCACAGAACAAGCTACAACTTTGACATTGGAGCAGGAGTCTCTATTCTTTTAGACACAGAAAGGTTGCTGAACTAACACCTTTTCCAGCCATTCACCATTTAACTCCATGGACCAAGAAGTATTCAATGCAAAGTCAAGGAACAATTGACTCTGACATTTCAGTACAAATGAAAAAATTCACAGAAACCCTGTGTGTGATTCAAAGCCGAGAGTGTTCATTAATAAGCCGGGCAGCGTAAACGGTTCTGTGAACTCATTTATAAAGTAGGCAAGTTGGAAAGTTGAGGCAAACCATTGGATTCAAGTCCAAATTCCCAAAATTATTTAGAGGCCTTGGAAAACTAATAATAGCTTATCATATCACACTGGGTCTAGATGCCAAACCAGCGTACTTATTCACCCTAAGGAAAGTTTCACATCTATTTTTAAAGAAGATAACACAAAAATTGAGTCAATGCTGCATCAGGGAATAATCTCATCAGTGACAAAACTAATAAATTGGTGACCAGGCCTGGCTCCTGCACTAAAACCAAATGAATCAAAGCAACTCAATGTTCAATTCACACAGTTTCACAAAGCAGTGGAAAGGGAGATCCAGCCAATCACTTCTGTAGATGGCAAACCTAGGAAAAATGTGACTTTTACCAAACTAGATTCATGAAGTGGCTTTTTGCAACCACCCATTGACAAAGAATCCAAACTATTCACAGTTTTGGTGATACTGCTTCAATCAATTGGCTGTTGGTATCACATAGCAGCAGATTTTTTTTAAAACAATGACTGCAAATATCTTGGAAGGACTGGAATTGGCTATTTGTCATATGTATGACATGTTAATTCATTTCACCAAATTAGAGCATACTCACTGTAAAGCTTGAAAAAGCAAGACTAACTCCCAATGACAAATGTGAGTTCTTGCAACCAGCCTTTCAAGTTTTGAGACACATCACTCATGCAACAGACATCTGAGCTAATTCACAAAATGTGACAGCAATCAAAGATTTCCCGCTGCCTCACAGCATCATAGGACTACAAAGCTTCATTGAAGTTGTGAATCGTGTTGAAAAGTTCTTACCTAATTTAGCACATGCAAATCAACCTTTCATGACAATAACTTGGACAAGACCAAGTATGGTGCTAGGAAGAAAACCAATAAATTTATTTGTAGAGGACAAACAAAATGTGAATTTCACCAGCCATATTAGTTCACTATGACCCTGTACTACCTACAATATTGGTAGCAGATGAACCATCAACAGTTTTTTGTAGTACTTGAAAAGGAAGGACTAGCAGCTGCAGGGCATATGAGAACTTTTCATGATATGATCAGATACTTTGACCATATGTCCAAGGAGAAAAAAAAGACAAACTATGGTGGAATCATTGTCCTGTGTTCCGAGTGAAAGGCCTTCACAAGAAGACAAAACTTTCAAAGATGTACTTCACTGACTTAAAAAATGTTTTCCTGCAAAAAGAAAAAGACTAGATGAAATTTGGAAAGCTGAAAATACGAGTGAATGATGTGCCCAATTCATGAAGATAGCCAGAATGTCTGTGAAGTATTCCCATTCTCTGACAATGCTTCAAGTAGCAAACACAGCTTAATGCAGTGGACATCTCACTAATCTACCATGAGACATGCATCATTCCAAGATGCCTTAGGCTTCACGTTCTCCAGTGGTTACATCAAGCTCACTTGAGTATTGCAAAGTGCCATGCCAGAGGCCAAATTCTATGAGGCACCCAGGCTTTTCAAAATCACTGGAAGAAATCATTTTAAATGGCTTCAAATATGAAAGGCCTTGCAATGAGAAGAAGAAGCTACTAATGTGGGTCTTCATAACATGCACAATTCTTCAATCTCATGAACAACTCTACTGGCTGCTGTATAGAATCTGGGCTCTGTGTAGAAACAGTGTTCACCCCAGATAGATTGATGGGCTGAGTAATTGGCAGCTTTGAATATGGACAGCATCTTCTGCAGTTTGCTGTCCCACACTGTAATCAAAGAGCTGAGCTCAGGTCACGCAGCAATATTGGTGACAGTGGCTTCTCCCTACGTGTCTGGACGGGAGTATGAAAGGATCTGGACCCAAGGGAAGGAGTGGAGTTAGGTCACATGATCTAATTGAATGTTGCAATAGGCCTAAATGAGCTGAATGTCCTACCTCTGCTCGTAACTTCCCATATTCTTATGCCCACCCTTTGGGCACTACTTCAGCCAACACTCATCATGGCACCAGCACATAAGTTCAGCCAGACTGCTCTGGCAGTTGTCAGAGAGCAGCAGTTTGCATCCAGAACTGATGGACTTCAGCATGCAGTTCTTACAAGCCAAGCGCATCGTAAGGTTTTCAACATGCTTACATCTTTCCTCTAGCTAGGCTGTCTACCAGTGCATCATCTCATGCAAGCAAGCAATTTAGAAAGCCTATTTGGAAAACATCATGTTTTGAAATGAATCTTTGTGAACTATTGTGATGGGAGCTAGATTTATGACTCTTCACATTCAATTATTTTGAATACCTATCCAGCTGGAGCAAATAAATTGCCTTTGCTGATGAGAGATGCAGAAGTAAATTTATGACCTTCCCCACTGACTAACTGTATATCTATTGAGTACTTATTCTTGAAGGAATGCAGCATCACATCCCTCCATGCTTCACGGGGCACATTGATGATTAATAATGAGAAACACTAGCTGAATGACACCTTGTTGTGGGATAAAACAATGGTAAACACTCATGATTATTTTTCAATCTTTCTTGAATAAATGGAACTATCCAATTGATTGTCCTTCAGAACAAGTGTTAACAGAGAATAAATTTAATGTTACACTGAATAATGGTTACAGTAATAAATGTGTTAAACGTATACCAAAACTTATGCATTTTGCAACAAAAAAATGCTAACACTGAAATTCTGCTTAATTAAAAATCAAGGGTGAGAGTTGAAATTAGAACACAAATAACAGAACCCTTGGCTCATTATATCAAATCTTGGCATGAAGCAAATTTGTGCTCAGGTCGTCATTGAAGTATAAAGAAAAGTATCTTCTTTTGGAATGGAATTGAAGATTACAACAATTTGATATATTTAAACAGGTCTGCAGATTAAGAGCTGGTTGATTTATAACAGCCAAGTATAATCTACAGAGGGAAATTCAAACATTGAAGCAGCGAAACCACTAATCTTCCTCAGAAAGAGTTAGCTATATTGGTAGTTTTTTGACATTGTTTATAGCAACAAATACTTATTTATTTCAGCATTTAAAAGTTAGGCCTATTCATTCAATATAGATTTTCAATCCAAAATGAGACAATGATAACGATTTCTGCTACTTTTCTTGCCAAAATATAAATAACCATATGATATTATTAATCACAAAGAAATGGATTAAAACTTCTTTTAAAAACACAATATGCATCCTTCACTGCAATTAAAAGACAGCCAATGTGCTCTACGCTTGGCCTCTTCCAGCATGTTACTTTTGACATCTGGAGTTTCTGGCAAGGCAGGCATTGAGCACGAACAGTGAGTGAACGTGGCATTGAAACCTGAATGACACCATTCATATTTCAATTCAGTACTTAACTATCAAAATACACCTGTAAAATTGACACATGAGGGAAGTGCATTGATCCAGTGAATAGGATACTGCTCCACATTTAGATGAGCCACAACCCTCTGCCATTTCCTCATTCTCCTTTACTGAGGGGTTAAAGTCAAACCGACTGTGTCCATTTCTGGTCTCGTTATAGGATGAGAGATGTAGTGATAATAGAAAAGATTCGGCGAGGAGTTACTAGATTAAATATCTGAAATTTCTGAGTGCATGAAACAGATTCTGAACTGTTTTATATTTAGCATAGACTGAAATATTGAAATGATACAAAGATTAGACTGTGCTGAAATGAACGGACTTATTGGAGCTTGATATGTTTCAGAAAATTTGAGATTGGTCAGAAAGTTACATAATAATAGTCTTTGGATGGTCATTGGGCAATTTTACATTTTGTAGTATGTAAAATGCTGTTGGCCTTTGCAGTGTGTGGACTTGTTGCAATTGTTAAAAAGGCAGTTGGATAGGTTCCTAGATGACACTGATACTACAGTGTGTCAAAGATAAATTCATTATTGAGTAATATACTTTTGGTCAGTTTTGAAACTCATTTCATCTTCCAGATTCAGAGAGAAGGCAGCCAATGCTTTTACTGTTCTATGATATTTTTCGTCTATTTTCTTTCTCTGGGGTACACCCAGTCTCCTATTGTGCTTTTCTTTGTAGGTCTGTATATAAACCTGAACCTTGCGATTTTTTGTCATTGGACATATTCTGCACGCATAAGAGAAAATTGATTTAAGGGTTTAAAAAGATAAATGAATTTAGTGCACAGTCCTCAGTACTGACTGTGACCCACTACATTGAATGATCTAAACAGGCAGTCCTGAGCAAGGAGTGACCAGACTCCTGACTGATGTGTGTACAGCTCCCAGACTGTGTTTCCATCGCTCCCTGGACTGGTTTCACTTGACACATGGGGTCGACTGGGACCCATCCTCCAGACTGCATTGGTATGAATCCTCGAACCCTGACCACCCTGACTGGCCACCTGACCATACCTAAGCTCCTGCACTTATCTCAGAAGCTTCCCTTGATTTAGTGTCAGGACACCCTGCCTGAAGAATAGTGCCCTGAACTTGACTTAGGACTACTCTCCTTAGCCTGGGAACATTGCATATGCTCCAAGCAAATGGCCATGTCTTTGGCATTGCACTGTGCAGTTAAGTGAAATGGCCACATCTTGTCTGATGGCTGCTGAGAAGTTTGATGATCTGCCTGACTTTATGTCTATCCTGAACTGGAAGGCAAGGCAGATGTGTTGTGAGCCTTCAGTGAATGGCCAAGGGGACAAGTGCCAAAGTGCAAGGCATGGCAAGGCAGGGATGCTGTGAGCGATCTGGTAGGTGTGAAATGAGTGAACGCTAAAAGAGCATGAACTGAGATGCGGCTTGGTCCAGTCTGTGGGCTGAGTTCCTGATGTTGAGCACCTTGCAAGTCTTGACTGCAATGTAAGAAATGCAACATGGTAATGTAAAAACATACTGTAAATGTCTCAGAGATGCTGTGGACAGGTGGATCGTCTTGGATGCCAGCATCCATGGATGTGGGATGCATGAGGTCACTGCCCACAGAGTGTGCTGCCATGAGATATTGGAACTGGGTGTCCAATTTGGTGCTCCAGAGGAACACATAGCAAGCTAGATTCGCCAGGTAGCCACACAGGCTTCCATGTTTGGAATTCTTGGCATGTGGTATCTTTCTAGTGGATGAAGTGACAGCAGCCTGCATATTAATGATGGGAGATAAGGTATTAATGAGGGCTATAATGAAAATAATCCCTATCGATGGGCGTCTCACCATTCAATAGTGAGAATCTGCTCTCGATATGTCGGTCTCAACATCAAGAAAGGCTTTTGAGATGCTGCTTGGCCTGCTGTGTTCATCCAGCCTCACATTTGATTATCTTGGAATTCTCCAGCATCTGCAGTTCCCATTATCTCAAGAAAGGCTTTGCTTGACACCTCATGTGATTCTCCCAAATTTCTTGACAGTCAATATCATTCAGGACCTGAGAAGATTACACTCATGATTCAATTTCAAAGATCAATCTAAATTAAAATCCAATATTCTTCTGCATATCCTCAACAAGCTACAAATTACTTCTGCTTTATCACACACATTTGTGTATTTGAAATGTTCAATCAGATATACATTTCCAGCAAATCTCCATTCATTCTATCTAAAAAATGTGTACTCGTGGTTGTCCTGCCTTGCCTTGGTCCTGGGAAAGGGCAACTTCAATGACTGCTGTTAATATTTTATGCAAAGGTTCAAATTTACTGAAACTAGATTAGTCTGTTAACTCACTAATTAGTTTAATCTCAAATCCTGCCCTGTCAAACTCATTTAAACATTGAAGGTGTGGGCGCATTGGAGCAGGTGTGAGAATAGTGGAAAGCAAGTATTTAAATTGATTTGTTTAATGATTACTTTGAAAACCGGACCAGGATGAAAGCCAGCAAGTGGACATGACTGGATGTGTTTTCCAGAAAACAAAACATTGAAGTGCTTAAATGAGCTGAGGTTTTAAACTGATTGTTCATTATTTCTGGAGAGGCATAACTGGTCAGAAATTGCTTTTGACTTAATTTAAACTTCAAGAAAATTTAGCTAACCAACATATTTTTGGAGGGTGTTTTGTGACTGTTGGAAAATGCTGAATTTACAATAGGAAACCAAAATCATTACTCTAGCCATTAGGAGCACTGTCACTCAGTTCTAGGTATTTCACCTGATGACCTGGTACCTTGTGATATTTGCTGTCTCTCGCAGCATGTGTAGCACTGAGTGCGGATTATTTGAAGTAGTTTGCTGCCACCAGTCCTCCTTTTGCCTTTGCTTTGGCTGAGTCTATCTAATGATTACTCCTAGAGGAAAAAGCAATATCTAAGGTTTAGGAGTAGATCTGCAGCTCGAGTTGTGGGTGTTGAGGTTGGTCGGCTCGCCGAGCTGGTCTGTTGTTCCGCAGACGTTTCATTACCATGCTGGGTAACATTATCAGTGCAGCCTCTGCTAAAGTGAGGTGTGTTTTCCCGCCTAGTTTTTAAACTCTGAGGTCCACGCTGCGATGGATCCACAGTTGATCACTATTATTACATATAAATAAATATTGTTGCATAATGGCAATATGTACAAATACATTTGGCCATCCATAATTATTAGGACTTTTGGAATCCTGAATGAATACATGTGCTGCTTCTGGATTAGGAATCCTTGTCTACAGCACAGAGCGTACGTGACATTTATAGAAAGGGTAGATCCGATGGAACATGAATATTAACCCTTACAGATCCTTTACCACGTCCAGTGGAGGAAAGGGCTGAAGAAGATTGCCTCACAGGGTAAGTGGAACAGCTGACATTTGATCTATCAGGTTTAAGTTCAGAAGTTGCAATTTCAAAAATAATACATTTCAGCATCTCTGAGTTGTTGACCTGTTTTACGTCTCTCCCAGTTTTCACTTCAGTTCACTTCAAGCAAAATAAAATTTTTACACGTTATTAAACAAGCTCAGAGAGCCAAGATTTATCTGAATGAAGGTAAACCCTAAACAGATAATAACAAGATAAAAGTCTTAAAATCAGCTCATGTTACATGTACTATATGAACTATTGAAACTAGTAATATGGGTAGACATTTGGCACAAGATGCCAGATACAATTGTGAAAACTTTGTTAAGAGGAGTGTTTACGTGAAAGTAGTTAGCAATTATTTTCCATTGCCGAATAGTCACTTAAGAGGAATGCTTGATTAAAAGCAACATTTACCCTTGTCACAGGAGTGCTCGTATCAACAAGCTTCAACTGAGTTGAGTTGCTTGCATGGTTCAGCAATATACAGTATCGCTAATAATTACTCGCATCTGCAACCATTTGAACATGTTTGTGTTCTAATCAGTGTAGCAGTCATCTGGAACATATTTATACGTGCCAAATGTATAGCTTATAAAGAACTTAGGCCACATATAGGTCATCTAGAAGCATAGTGCATGTGGGCATAAGAGTCATGTATATCCTTCCAAGCATTCACTTGTATTTAATCTTTTCTTTTTACTGAGTTTCCTAAGGGGGAAATGCCCACTCATGTGTACACTGAGGTAGAACTGGGCCCTGAGCTCTGCATTTGGAAGGAATTATTCTGTAGAGGGTTGTGAGTCTTCGTGACTCCCTCCTCAAAAGGCAGGGGAATCAAATCTTTGTATGTTTTTAAGGCAAAGGAGGACAGATTCTTCTTAAGCAAGAGGTAAAAGGTTATCGGGGTAGGTGAGAATATGGAGGTCAGATTATAATCAGATCAGCCTTGATCTTATTAAATGGCCGGGAGCTGCATGGCCTATTCCTTCTTCTAACTTGCATGTTCACATGCATTTTCAGCACCGTGGCCGGTTGGTGGAAGCAGGAATGGAACTGAGTAGTCCTGGAATTTCAACCACTGGCCAGAATGCTAACCTGCAAACGCAATTCAATCTTCCAATCATTTTTGAAAAGACTCAGCCGTGGATAGAGGATCTACTCACTGACGAGCTGCAGGTTATCAATAAAGGTAATTGTGGGATGCCTCTCACCCACACCAGCTGGATTTTTCAGTCAGTAGACTGCATCCAACAGAAAATGAAGTTTTTGTTAAATTTTACCTTTGTATGAATAAAGTAACCGTTTTTTTCTCTCAGGGAGAACTCTGCAGCAAGATGGTACAAATGTTCTAGCCTGAAATCTCTTCAAGTCTAAACACTGTAAACTTTCTCTGTTTTATACCTTATCTGAGTCATATAGTATATGGCTAAGCTGTTGATGAAAGCTAGCTCTGCTTCTCCATTTTCTTCATGATGCCTCCACTCCTTCTGGGCTGTCAAACTGTTTATGGAACATCCAGACTTGGATAAGAGGTGAAGTGTGTGGTTTAAAGACACTCTACTTGCTGAGTAAATTAGTCCATCCATGGGATGTGAGGTCACTGGCTAATCCAGTTCTTGCTGCCCTTCTGTAATTGCATTGGAGAGGATGATGGGGAGCCATGTTGTTAAACTACTTCAGTCCATGTTGTGCAAGTACATCCACAGTGCTGAGTAATTGGACTTTCTGCAAGTTCAGCAGTAAACAAGTCGCTAAAACTTTACAAAGTGTGAGTCAAACCATGGCCAGAATACTGTGAACAGTTTTGGGCACCTTATCAAAAGAAAGGTCATCAGGCATTAGAGTCAGCCCAGTGGAGGTTTAATCAGCTGATTATGGGAATGGAGAGGCCATCTTAAGAGGATCGGTTGAGTAGATTAGACCTGTACTCATTGGAATTTAGAAAAATGAGAGGCACCCTTATTGAAACATTAAAGTTTCTTTGGGGACTTGACAGGTTAGATGCAAAAAGGTTTATTTTTGTGGGAGAGTCTAGAATCGAAGTGTAAAATCTCAGAATAAGGGGTTAATACTTAAAACAGAAATGAGGAGGAAATTCTTTTCCCAGAGGATAACAAATCTGTGGAATTCTTTACCCTAGACCATTGATGAGGTATTTGTTAAATGTACACAAGGCTGAGAAAGACAGTTAGAGAATCAAAGGTTATGCAGAAAAGGCAGGAAAGTGGAGCTGAGGATAATGAGATCAGTCATGATCACAGTGAATGGCAGAGGAGACTTAATGGGCTGAATGGCCTACTACTGTTTGTACATGTTGTGGTCTTATTGGCTATACAGTGTGGATAATTGATGAAGATATGGGGCAGTATTTTGGTTTAAGGGTTGGGACTACAATGTCAGATTCAAATTGAAGCCCTGATTACACTGAGGCAGAATTTCCTGACATTGTTATGAACGAATGGTCAATTAATGGGCTGAGTGCAAGCTCACTTTCCAGTTCAGGATGGTGGTGGGCTTGTCGACATGACAGACAAATAACATTCAGTGAACAGTAGCCTGCCAATTCTGGGAAGGAAGAGGAAGGATGCCTCAAGTTGCAGGTGATCTCTCTGATGAAGGGTCTAGGCCCGAAACGTCAGCTTTTGTGCTCCTGAGATGCTGCTTGGCCTGCTGTGTTCATCCAGCTCCACATTTTATTATCTTGGAATTCTCCAGCATCTGCAGTTCCCATTATCTCAGGTGATCTCACTGTTAGCTTTTTCAAAACTTTTAAAAGTGACCACAGTTTTGTGTCGTCATTGTGAAGGTGCGCTGATGTTTTAAATGACCCTAGAGAGCTGGCCCCTCTAACTTACCACAGTAGCCTGCCTTCTTTCTCTAGGGTGTTACAGCTACTACAGGAGACCCCCACATCCCATGGATGGACTAATTTACTCAGCAAGTAAAGTGTCTTTAAACCACACACTTCACCTCTTATCCAAGTCTGGATGTTCCATAAACAGTTTGACAGCCCAGAAGGAGTGGAGGCTTCATGAAGAAAATGGAGAAGCAGAGCTAGCTTTCATCAACAGCTTAGCCATATACTATATGACTCAGATAAGGTATAAAACAGAGAAAGTTTACAGTGTTTAGACTTGAAGAGATTTCAGGCTAGAACATTTGTACCATCTTGCTGCAGAGTTCTCCCTGAGAGAAAAGACTAGTCACTTTATTAATACAAAGGTAAAATTTAACAAAAACTTCATTTTCTGTTGGATGCAAACAAAACTACTTTCACAGAGATACCAAAAAAAATTTGTTTTCCTTATAAACATGACTGAAATATTGTATATTGCATATTTTCCACTCTCATAAACAGAAACACAGGAGCAGCTCTTGCTGGCCTCTCCAAATTGGATGTGAAACATCATCTATGCTGAATGAAAGCCCTGTGCTGGTGACTCCCTGAAGTTGTAGAGATGGGATTGCCTGGTCACTGGTATCTGATGCATTACGCCTGGTTGCATATATTCAGTGATAAAGCAACAGTGACAGAATTCAAAAGACTTTTTCTATTAACGTGGCACCACAGTATTCTGCAAAACTGAGACATGAAACAATGCCAAGTAAATGAAGAATGATTTGTTTCCATGAAGTACCTCTCCCGAATGCATCAAGACAATTTAAAAGGAGCCACCTGAGATTACAGTGCAAATATAAAGTTGACAATTATAGATTACATTTGAAAAACAGTCTTACTGTTTGGAGTTACTGTAATGCCTTAGAATATTTGACAAAGCAGGTGATAAAATATAAGTCCCTTAAACAACAGAAAATGATGAAGTGAGCAGTTATTTATGTTTTCTAATGTGCCAAGATCTTATCTGGCACAAAATGAATATTGTTACTGAAAACGTTCATAATTCCAAGAAACCACATTCCCTTTAGCTCTCCTGTGAAATCAGTTGTTTGAAACGCCATTTAGTTGTTAACTATTTTCATCTATTAGTAGCAGCTTGTAAGACTAATTCTTAAACAATTTGAACACTGTCAACAGGAAGATATATTTATTTTGGAAATACGCATTTGTGTTATTTGGAGGAAATGTTCAGTGGAAATACCGGAATATTTGTGAAGCTGAATAAACACTGACACCACCCAAAGTAAAATAGTGTGAAATTCTCGCTTAACCAATAACAAAATATGAGCTCACACCCATCACTGATGGGAGGAATATGAAGTGTGCTTGAACTTTTCTACCCTTGCTGCTCCTTTCCCACCCAGAATCATCTTTCCAGTGGACACTAGCAGAAGCTCTTTCCATATCCCCTCACCACTGCCCTGAGCCTTTCACTAGTTACTCTCCTATTCTCCCTTATGCTCTCTCGCAGCTCTTTTTATCCAAGAAACCCATCTATTACACTCTTGACTCCATTGTCCGGTCTCTTAAGCTTTCTTTCCTGGTCATCAAACTATAAAGATCTCTCTTCCTTCAAATGATGACACCAAATCACCCGAACTTGCTCCATTTCGAGCATCCCTTTCCTCCCCAAAATCTTCAATTGTGCTATCACTTTCGAAATCTGTGCTCACTATCCATAAAAATCCAACTTTCAAAGACTCCAATCAGAATTTCACATTGTTACCGTACTGAAACAGTCTTAACTAACTGTTAATATTCTTACAGACCCATGGTTTCACTGACAAGTTTCTGAAACCCTGAGATACTCAGAGATCTGCATTAAAATGAAGGGAGTAAATCAAGTGAGTGGCTGATAAGACTCCTCTCCTGAAAGGGATCTGTGCAGAAGCCTAAAGTTCAATCAGTTGCGTACTTTTCAGCCTGATCCCTGATATACTGTCAACTGCCCTGGTTTTGAAATCCTACTCCCAAATCAAATTGCCATTTCCCATTCAAATTCAACCCATTGTCTGAGATCTCCGTCGGCATATCAGATTATTTCTCCTTTTGTATCAGCCATGTCCCAGTTCTTGCCTTTGAGTCAGAAGGTTCCAAATAGGGGAGACAGCGGCCTAATGGAATTATCGCTGGGCTGTTAATCCAGAGATCCAAATAATATTCTAGAGATCCGGGCTTGAATCCCACCGAGGTAGATGGCAGAATTTGAATTCAATAAATTCATTGCCAATTTGATTAGATTTGAGTAGATTCCCTACAGTGTGGAAACAGGCCCTTCAGCCCAACAAGTCCACACCGCCCCTTGGAGCATCCCACTCAGACCCATCCCCCCACAACCCACACACCCCTGAACACTACGGGCAATTTAGCATGGCCAATCCACCTAGCCTGCACGTCTTTGGATTGTCAGGGGAAGACCCACCTGGCTCACTAATGCCCTTTAGAGAAGGGAACTACCATCCTGACCTGGTCTGGCAAACGAGTGACACCAGGCCCACAGCAACATGGTTTGCTCTTAACTGCCCCCCGGCAATTCCGAATGGGTAATGAATGCTGGCCTGGCCAGCGATGCTGTCATCCCATGAATGAATAAAAAGAAATTCAGAAACTTAAGTATAAAATCTGTGACCACTGAGGGAGCCTGGTGTAATCTTTTGGAAGTACTATTATCCTGTCTTCTCTCTCAGATATATGTATAATGATACTATATCCCATGATACTGTTTCAATGAAGAACAAGGGACATCTCCCCAGTGCCCTTTCCAACATTTATCCCTCAGCCAAAGCCTGAAAACAGATTGTATGATCATTATTTCATTGATATTTATGGGACTCTGGCTATGCATAAACTGACTGCTGTGTTACCTTCATTACAACAGTGATTACATTCCAAATGTATTTCATCTGGCCTGATGTGTTTTGGGATGTTTTGTGATCATGAAAGCTGCTACATCAATGTAAGTCATTCCTTTCTTTAAAAGCAGCGCAATTTCAGAAATACCTTTGGGCATTCAAATTGAGTGTTCACTTCTGATGCACAATCTTAAATCTGGATTGATTTTATAAATTTTGTGTGTTATTCATCTTGAATAAAGTGATGAGGTAACTATCAACAACTAAATCATGACTGACTCCCAATAAGGTCCATATAAAAGAACTCTCACCACTGTATCTAGATTAATTCACCTGCAGCATGTTGAAACTAAACAAAATGCTGAGGTTGTGGAATATAAATTAATACGTTTGCTAACAGGGATGCCAAGATGAAGTGCAGATCTTGAAGATGGCCATTTAAAACTGCTTTAATATTGGGCTTCAGCCATCAGCTTCTGTAGCACAGGACTACTGCATACAGCCAATACATCAAAATAAAGATACAGAGCATTTTTTAAAGCCAGATATCAGAAATTGCTGCACTTTAAATAAAATGGTCTTCCTGAGGGCATCCAACCTTTTTGGACCAGTAATTGTGCTGCTCTAGCCAAGCAATGAACTTTCAGGGTGATATCACTCAAAGCAATGGTTTTTTCATGTGTCTGAAAGGACTCTGAGACACATTGTCACTGTGGTAGTGCGTGTGCTTGTGTCTGTGAGCTGAAATGTAATAGTCAGTTAGCACACTCAAGGAACGGCAAACCTTTAGTGTATAGCCAGATTACAGGAATACACAGTACCTATTACACAAGTCACTGTGAGAAAGCACTGCAATTAATTCATTCTCCCAAGATTTGATCTACAGAGTAAAATTCACTTGAACTTGGCAAGTTTGTTGAAATTAGGATAATTGCATTCTGGAAGAATATACACACAACATTGAAGAACTGAAGACAGAAGTTGCTATCCAATCATCTTCTGTCTGCTTTCTCTTTCTAAGAGGGCTGCCTCGACATTTCTAAAATGTAAACCAGACAAAAATCCACAGTTAGAAAACAAGATCCTTTTCATCACTTTTTCCTGTATTTCCTGATTCAAAGACATTAGGTTTTAGGGTTATTTCTTCATGAATTTTCAGCAGCAACAAAGCAAGTCCAAGAATTCAGATTATGAACTGTTTATGAAATTATGAAATTACAGATTATGAAATTTCCATTTTGCTTTCATTCCCTCCTCCTGTCCCTCTTTGTTTCTAGATATGACAAAGAATGGCTGGCTTCTTGAGGCAAGAACACATTGCATTGCACATAATCCTCAGACTTCAAAGTATGTGCCCCTCTCAGTAAATAGCTCAGCAACATTAGTTTTAACATGAAATATTATTGCTGAGTATTCAGTGCTGTAAGGGAACATTTAATATCAGCAAAATCTGCAATACTGGAGAAAAACTGAACCAGACACAAAGAATGAAATAAGTGAGAAGGGTTGATGGATGACAGCAGAGGCTTGAACCACTGGTGATAGTTGAACTTGCTGAGTTGCTTTGTTTTTCAATTAATTGCTCAACATTTCCGTATTCCATTTATAATATTGCAGGTGTCCCTGATAGCAAGCCCATCACCAGCAGAAATCCTGTGGCTCTCGGCATTGATTCCAATAAAGAATTGAAACATTTTATGCCCCAGGTTATCCACTCTCTGACTCTTAATAAAAGTCACTGTAAACAGCTGACTGTGGTGAGGTCTTTCTGCCATGCTGCCAGAAAGCCAGTCTTTTTTGACAGTGTTAAATTATACAGATCTTTCCTAATATCGGGAAACATCCAAATGAGACGCGCTTGCGATGTTGTGTCAAATGCATTCCTCAGAAATGATACATTTGAGGCTTCTGAGAAACAGAGAAATAAACTAAATAGGCATGACATACCAGCAGGCAACACAATTCTCAACAGCTGGATAATAAAATGGGGTACTTAAGTCATGTACAATTGAGTCTTTATCAATCCATTTCAAAGTTATTGATGATTGTGACCATATAAAAGTATCTTAAATTTTGTTATGAACAACTGCAAGCTACGTATTTTCAAATGTTGGTTATGTTCTGAAAATCTGGTTGATAAAATTCAGGTCTGGCCAATGAATGTGTTTCTACATGTCTGTGAATGATGTTTTAGCCAAGTTCTGATTGAGCAGCCAGGCATGGGCATTGCCAATGAGTACACCTTACATGAAAGTTTGTGTGTCTCACATTCCATTTAAATTAAAACACTTTTCCAGATGTAACCTCCAAGGGTGGTAATCAAAGGCAGGGAGCAGAAATATTTGCAGATCTACAATGAGTGAGCACATACTTTGTTTTGATTCATTCACAGGATGAAGGCATCGCTGACTAGGCCAGCAATTTTGCCCATCCCTAATTGAACAGAGTGCAGTTAAGACACAAACACATTGCTGTGCATTTGAAATTACACGTAGGCTAGACCAGGTAAGGATGGCAGTTTCTTTCCCGAAAGGACATTAGTAAACCAGATGGGTTTTTCCAACAATTGACAATGGATTCATGGTCACCACTAGACTCTTAAGTCTTTTTTTTCCTATTTAATTCAAATTCTACCATCTGCCATGGCAGCATACAAATCTCCCAGGGAATGTAGGTACTGCAGTGAGTGAAGTTTGTTGGTTCTATCAGAAAGATGGGATTAGAAAGGGAATCTGGGCGTCTTTGGGTTGCCATGGACAATATGAGCAGAATGGTCCCCTGCTGTTCTGTATTATTTCTGTGGTTCTAAACATTCTTAGCCATAATGCTGCCTGGGTGTTTTTCAGGAGTGAGGACTGGACCTCTAAACCCTCCCCCTTGTTTGAGGATGCCCCATCCTCCTGCATGGCCAACCGATCTGGTTAGCTGGCAGCTCTAGCAGTCCCACTAATGGGAACTGACTGATGGATCCTGCTGGTACTGCAAATATGTCCCCATATGAAAACACACACGGAGGCCAGGCCCAGTTAAATCTGACGTACGAACAGGGAAACATTGGGGAATGGAGAAAGGACCACAAGGTGGGAGAGGACATATTTTGCAGATCAAGTGGAATGAAAGAAAAAGGAGTGGCAGTGTCATATCCTGGGAGGTGCTGCCCCTGATCTGCATAATAACCCATGACCCAGAGGAGAAAAAATTAACTTTAAAGAATGTGGAAATGAAAGTACTTTTTGTTGTTCATTCGTGGGAAGTGGTCACTGCTGGCTGGGCCAGCATTTATTGCCTATCCCCCATGCACTTGAGAAGTTGGTGGTGAGCTGCCATCTTGAAATGCCACCGTCCATGTGCTGTAGGCAGACCCACAATGCCACTGAGGATGGGGTTCCAATGTCATACTAAGTATTATGGAGCTCTATTTTGAAGTATACAAATTATGGGCCAATGACAGGCTTTACTGTTTCTTTCTTCCAAGAAACGATTGCTTTCCCTTCCTTCCAGCATTTTCAAGAAAGCAGTTTAAAAAAATGACTTCCACCTGCCTGCACATGTGATTGACATTGCGGCTTGCGCAGTATCAGTCAGCTTGTTATAGCTTTACACGTTTCAAAAATGGCAGACAGCCTTCTTAATTTGGCACCCACCTGCCCCCTGCTTTCTCAGATCCCAGCAGAGGTGGCCGTGAAAATGGGGAGCTAACTGCCAGCATATTTTACATGCTCCTGATAAAAACGTGTCTGACAAAGGACATGAATTCTAGCCCAAGGTGTTTTATGTTGTTTAAAGTGTTCAGGAGCGTGGTCTTGGTGACTGCAACAAAGCTACTCATATTGTTCACTGCCACAGCTGCCATTTTAATTGACAATCAATGAGCTTACCCACACAGGCTAACAACATGTTTTTTTATTACATTTCTGACCACAATTGTTTCTCTGACATCAGGCAGCATTTGTGGTCAGAACAATTAAAAGGCATTCATGATCCTATTTTAACTTCACGTGGAAGATTATGTCTGCACAGTGTGCCAAACTTCTCAATGGCATACATTTCCTAAAAATAGATAGGTTTAAAAGATGGCATTTACTGTACGTAACATAAATGTATTCTGCATGTATTTTCATGAATTAAATAACTGTTTTTTAATAAAAGTGGACTTTGCATCTTGTGCTGTTTTAAGATGATTCGTTTCCAAGCTACGTTGCTCCCCCTCCAAAAAATACTAAGCTCTATTGTGTATAATTACAGATGACAAATGTTCAGTCGGTATAAACAAGATGTCATCCTTTACTTGATTTCTTTTTGGAAATGTAGATTGCAGATTTCCAGCCATGCTTTTAACAAGATTGCGCACTGTCTGCTCCAGCAGTCTGTCTCATCTGAAGTCTTCGATAATGCTTGCAAGCAGTGACTATATAAACATTGCCAGAAACAGAATCTATTGTAATTCTAAGGCTAGATGGGTCACACTTTGTAAGCACCCAAGTTCTCAAAGTGCCTGAACAATAATGGTCAAGCCACAATAGTTACTTGCAATGTTAGCTGTCACTGGTAAGGCTTACCAAAACCATTTAGTTTATAGGGTAGGTGGAAATTTGATCTAGACCAGAATTTAATGACAATGTTATTACTTGGCAATAACAATATCAATTCAATTGTTTTCTCTCAACTGCTTGAAGGTCACATGCACATTCAAGTCAAGACACTTCAAGCTCAATGATTTGGAATAACTACCATAAGTGTAGCACTGCAATAATTATCTCACCCAGGAAGGCAGTATCCAAAAACAATAGAGAACAAAAACAGACTCTCTTTGCTATGATTTCGTGGAAAAGAGAAGGTTTGGCTCCGTCCATTGTCACCTGAGAATCAAAATTTGCCCAATATCTTGATTACTTTCCCCTGAATATATCACATTTTCAGACCGGATACTTTGAATTGTCAAGGTCTGAGTGAAGGGGTGAATTAGCTCCTTTTGAAGAAGGGACTGAAGTTATGAAAAAGTGTCACTGGACCCAAAACATTAACTCTGAATTCTCTCCACAGATAGCTGAGATTTTTCCAGCAATTTCTGGCTTTATTTCAGATTTGTAGCATCGGCAGTTCTTTTGGATTTGGTTTAGATCATGTTCTATATTCGCCCACCCAATCAGTGCGTCACACTCAGGTTAATTTTCGAAAGGATCCCTTCATTCTGGCAATCCACATCCTTTCATTCCAATCACGGGGCATTTGTTACAGCATGGTGGAATTATTGTTTTGAGGGTTTGGTAGAACTACTCATGTGTTCCCCTGTGACTGCAAGTGATGCCTTGAAGTCTTCATCTTCGTGACATCCAGATTTCGAATAACGTCCTGGAAAATTTTGGATGTGAAATTTGATCCCTGATCTGAATGGCTTTCAGTGGGTAGACCTTACCTGGAGAAGGGTCAATTCCTCCACCACTGTTTTGGGAAATATGGTTCTGAGGGCAATGCCCTCTGGGAAATGGGTTGCCACTTCCATGATATAAGGGTATACTGGTGGTCCTCTTTCGTCTTCGGCAGGTTCTCACACGGTTTATGAACACTTGGTGAATCATTCCCCAAAAGGTACCGGAACCATAGTTCTAGTTCTTTCCTCAGCTTGGGTTTTCCCACAAGCTGGCAGGTGTTGCAAGTTCTGCGAAATCTTACTCAGTATTGCTGGTTGGCGGGGACTGAGGTTTTATGTACATTGACCTGTTCCACTATCAGGATCTTGTGAAACCAGCTCGAATATTTCCCCTATGGTACCTCTGTACCACCACTACCTGTTTGATCACAGTCCAGTCCTCATTTGCTAATCTGTGAGGGATATCTCCATTTGACATCAGAAATTAATCTTTTAATATAGTAACATTCAGCGGCTGATTTTGTCTCAGCTTCTGTGTGAGAGCAAGCTGAGCTTAATATCTTTAATAGTCAGCTTGTAGGACTGTTACCAAGGAAGTCATATTTATTAGCTCCTTCAGATCTTCAAAACTCCTGAAAATGTTTCAGATAACTAGCCCAAAAGGTTATAAGATAATAAAATGTGAGGCTGGATGAACACAGCAGGCCAAGCAGCATCTCAGGAGCACAAAAGCTGATGTTTCGGGCCTGGACCCTTCATCAGAGAGGGGGATGGGGAGAGGGAACTGGAATAAATAGGGAGAGAGGGGGAGGCGGACCGAAGATGGAGAGTAAAGAAGATAGGTGGAGAGAGTATAGGTGGGGAGGTAGGGAGGGGATAGGTCAGTCCAGGGAAGACAGACAGGTCAAGGAGGTGGGATGAGGTTAGTAGGTAGATGGGGGTGCGGCTTGGGATGGGAGGAAGGGATGGGTGAGAGGAAGAACCGGTTAGGGAGGCAGAGACAGGTTGGACTGGTTTTGGGATGCAGTGGGTAGGGGGGAAGAGCTGGGCTGGTTGTGTGGTGCAGTGGGGGGAGGGGACGAACTGGGCTGGTTTAGGGATGCAGTAGGGGAAGGGGAGATTTTGAAACTGGTGAAGTCCACATTTATATCATTAGGCTGCAGGGTTCCCAGGCAGAATATGAGTTGCTGTTCCTGCAACCTTCGGGTGGCATCATTGTGGCAGTGCAGGAGGCCCATGATGGACATGTCATCTAGAGAATGGGAGGGGGAGTGGAAATGGTTTGCGACTGGGAGGTGCAGTTGTTTGTTGCGAACTGAGCGGAGGTGTTCTGCAAAGCAGTCTCCAAGCCTCCGCTTGTTTTCCCCAATGTAGAGGAAGCCGCACCGGGTACAGTGGATGCAGTATACCACATTGGCAGATGTGCAGGTGAACCTCTGCTTAATATGGAATGTCATCTTGTGGCCTGGGATAGGGGTGAGGGAGGAGGTGTGGGGGCAAGTGTAGCATTTCCTGCGGTTGCAGGGGAAGGTGCCGGGTGTGGTGGGGTTGGAGGTCAGTGTGGAGCGAACAAGGGAGTCATGGAGAGAGTGGTCTCTCCGGAAAGCAGACAGGGGTGGGGATGGAAAAATGTCTTGGGTGGTGGGGTCGGATTGTAAATGGCGAAAATGTTGGAGGATGATGCGTTGTATCTGGAGGTTGGTAGGGTGGTGTGTGAGAACGAGGGGGATCCTCTTAGGGCGGTTGTGGTGGGGGCGGGGTGTGAGGGATGTGTTGCGGGAAATACGGGAGACGCGGTCAAGGGCGTTCTCGATCACTGTGGGGGGAAAGTTGCGGTCCTTAAAGAACTTGGACATCTGGGATGTGCGGGAGTGGAATGTCTTATCGTGGGAGCAGATGCAGCGGAGGCGGTGGAATTGGGATTAGGGGATGGAATTTTTGCAGGAGGTTGGGTGGGAGGAGGTGCATTCTAGGTAGCTGTGGGAGTTGGTGGGCTTGAAATGGACATCAGTTACAAGCTGGTTGCCTGAGATGGAGACTGAGAGGTTCAGGAATGTGAGGGGTGTACTGGAGATGGCCCAGGTGAACTGAAAGTTGGGGTGGAAGGTGTTGGTGAAGTGGATGAACTGTTCGAGCTCCTCTGGGGAGCAAGAGGCGGCGCCGATACAGTCATCAATGTACCAGAGGAAGAAGTGGGGTTTGGGGCCTGTGTAGGTGCGGAAGAGGGACTGTTCCACGTAACCTACAAAGAGGCAGGCATAGCTGGGGCCCATTCGGGTGCCCATGGCCACCCCCTTAGTCTGTAGGAAGTGGGAGGAGTGAAAAGAGAAGTTGTTGAGGATAAGGACGAGTTCAGCTAGGCGGATGAGAGTGTCGGTGGAGGGGGACTGGTCGGGCCTGTGGGACAGGAAGAAGCGGAGGGCCTTGAGGCCATCTGCATGCGGAATGCAGGTGTATAGGGACCACCTCTAGACCAAAAGGTTGTTTGTTTGCAGCCCAACTCAGTCTCCACTGGCTGAGCTTCACTTGCCAAGTATGGTGTGACCACAAACTCAGGGAAAATTCCAGACAGTTTCTCCTGTTCGGTCTTCCTGATCACACAGGGCTTCCTGAAGATCACTCAGGATGCTATTGTTTTTGATCTGGCGGATCATTGCCAAGGAGCAGTGCGACTCAGTCCACATGCAAATCAGAGATGTCTCCCACAGTCATTGGTCTCAGTACAAAATCACACTCCAGATACACTCAGTGAAGGAGAATGGGCATGCACCCCCTTCAATCTCTTTTACCAGTGCCTTGGTACTTACTTCACTCTCTGGTGTGAAGTTTGTGTCTCTTCCCAGCAGTACGGTCTGGTTGGCCCTGATATGCACTCAGTATCCCTACAGGTTTACCTGTCTTTCTCTGGGGAAATGGGGATGTAAGTGCTCAGTTTCCCATCACTTTGCCCATCTCTATCCTTTGACTAAGGAAGGGTATTTTTTCTTGAACAGTGGTTCGTGGATTAGCCCATTACCGTAAATACTATTGCAGTTTGCCTGGTCCCAGTTTTTCTCTGTTCCTCTAGCTATATTCTTGTGGTTAAGGTGACAGAATTTTGAAACTCCTCAAGGAGAATTATTTCACAAAAGTTTCCAGAAGTGGCGGTGGACAAAGGGAAGCTGTGGAAGCCTTCAAAATTTCAAGTATATTTCATCAGGCAATGTCCTGAAGGTATGGAATTTTTGATGTTACACATCCAACGCTGACTGCTGTGCACTTTTGTGCAACAGCCTTTTGTACTGACTTATAGTCAATGATATTTTCCTCATGGAAGAGGGAGTAAACTTCCTAAGCTTTCCCTGAAAGCTTACTCAGCAGTAATAAAGGCTATTGTTAGACTGGCTACTTTAACTGCAATGTTACTCACTCGAAGGAGATAAAGAAGGTTTCCAAGTCTACCTTAATGAACATAGGAAGTAAGTGAGCAGACTGAGTTTCCTTCTCCCTTTAGCTGTTGGAATCTTCAGGGGACATGATAAGATTCCAGCCCCACAGTTGGAGTTGTCTCCATTCAAACTAACTTTCTTGTTAGTTTTCCTGAACTTCTTTCATTTCTCCCCTTGATCGTTCCTCACTTTCCCAACACTCTTTTCTCTCCTTCTCCAGCTCTTTTCTTGAAATTTGATCTCTGTACTGTTACTCTATACATTTCATTGTCCTCAGTTTCCACCTCCACGTCATTGGCCATTCCTTTGTAAATTTTGGATTTTATGGCTTTTGGGTGAAATTCAAATCCAAGTCCGTCACTAAATTTTTTTTAACAGCTTGAGAAAAAGAACTTTTAAATCTTAAATATAACTTCCCCACAGTCTCCTGGAACCACATTGGAATTGAGTATGAATATTTCAATTCTGTATTCATACAAACCTAAAAGAAGCTTTTTGCAGAATTTTTAAAGATTGGTCTCAATGATAAAACATAACCACTCTAATTCTTGTGTTTGTGTGTTCAAATCACGGATGTGAAACCCTTATTTGTGCTGACCAGTTTCGGGGTGAGGTTCCTAAATTTATTGCAGCTTCTGATGGTATCTGCCAAACTGTCAAATTCCCAGGCAAGGAGGGGTGAACTGATTTCATTCTTTATTCACCTGTCCCCTCCATTGGTACCAACGAGGTTCATTTATATGGGATCCCTTCCCTTCCTCCCAGACCAAATGTTTTAAAAGGACCCAATTTAACCAGACTTTCTTGAGTTGGCAAAAGAATGCATTTATTAGCTACTACACAATGAAGAAATAATGATGCAATGTGCATTTGAAATAAGAGGTGAGCCCAAAAAAATATGCAAGTTAAAAAAAAGGCATACAGACCAATGTCTGAGTTCCTTGAAGAGTGAGTGATAATGTTGTGGAAGTACATTGCATCGTAATGGTAGCACTGATGTTGGTACTTACAGGTTAATTTTGAGATGATCAGTTTAGCAGGACCGCTGAAAGGCCTTTGACCTGTTTCCATTATTCTGCATTTTTGCTTGCTTTCCTGGTTTCAGCAGAGAGAAAGAATGTGAAAGACACTTTCCTTTTTACCTGTTTTCTCATCTGTGAGCCTGACAGCACACACCTTTGTCCACAAGCACACAAACACCAGAGTTGCAATTGCCTTTTAACCACTGTTCTTGTTTATTCTTGAAAAGGGAAAACATAAACAAGTCTCTTTTCTCCCATCGTATCCACAGCCTGACAAAATTCATAGGCGATTACAATTCAGTTTGCAGTGCATTTCTGCTTTTGAAGTCCTTCTCTTTCACATTTCTTGGCCCCAGTCAAGTATGACTATCCATGATTTTCATTAAGGCTGGGTGTAATCCATTTAGTTCTTCCAGATGCTCACTGAATCATATTGCTCAGAATTTACATATATATATATATATATTTATATATGACTATATATGCAGTCATATTTTGGCTGCATGCCCTTTTTTTTCTAAAAAAAGAATTTCTTGGAATTAAAATTTCAATATGTCCAGAGGTGATCCAGGGTTTTGATCTGTCTTCAAGACAATAAATATTATATTGTCCAATTAATATTTTAATTGATTATGGGGCTTAGAGAATCCTGTTATGCCTTACATCCCCGTTCCATCTCTCTCTCATTAAATCTCTTGGAACTTGAGTATAATCTTTTGAATTTCAAGTGTTGAACTGTCAGCATACCTCCAGATGAATTATGGACAGCCGAACAAAAATAATGTATCTTGTTTCATTCACAGGACTGAGTTCTACACAAAATGCACAGCATTTTCACAATTAAAGTTAGAGTCCAAAGAGCTGTAGTTCAAAATTGTGATGCCTATCTAAAGGATAACGGGTGCTTTTGTGATGAAAAACATGGCAGCAGGGACAAAATTCAATAAGTTAATTCAGGATCTATTGGATGTCTCTCTGGAAAGCAGCTAATCATGTAACAGCTCAAAGAGATATATTGGGGAATGATCTTTTCACAGATGCGACAGAACCTCAAAGTAAAGTTATTAGCTCAGGTTTCAGGCAGAGGAATGCCCATCTGATGTTTACAGTTTGGCATTTTCCCAGTGTCAATAGTCATGTGGAAAGAAATATCCAAAAACACTTCATACCTTTTGTATAAATTTTGTCCATTAGTTGCAACTGTGCTTCAAAAATCCCAACAGTCTAGCCTTCAGCCCTTTGCTTGCCACAACACTCCTGCAGCAGTTGATTCGGTAATGGTACACACGCTTCCACCATTGATCCCAGAGTTCCCAATAAAACCATCATTCTCTGCCACTTTGTCCACCCTTGCTTGTTTAAGCACAAGCAATGCAGAAATCTGAAAAGAAAAGATGGAAGCAACACAACAGTGTAACAATGCAGGTAAGTAGGACAGGAAGGAGCAGAAGATTTAACTGTAATTGGTCATCAGTGACTAAGGTCCATGTAAGGACTAATAGTAAAGATAATAATTTAAAGGTTCTTTATCTGACCACATTAGAATGTAAATGATTTAGTCATACAATAGAGCTAGATTGTTTGGGTTATAATAACAGAGGAAACAGTGCTGAATCCACTCCCCTTTTTGAACTCCCTTGGTCAGCTGCAGCAAAGATTTCAAATACTTTTCAGACAACAATCATATCACACTTGAATTAAATGTAGTTTGCTAGATCAAAACTAAGTAGCCAAATATCAGATCTTCTTGAGTGAATGAGAAAGAGATTTCATCACTTAAAATCCTCAAGAAAAATAGTAAGATGTGACGTCAAACACACAAAAACACAGGAGTAGAGTTTGACAAAGGGAGATAGTATCTCATTCAAAATAGAAAGTCAAGAATGGGCACTTTAGAAGCTCTCAGAGTGTTCGATATGTTAGATTTTAACCTGAAACCGTGATTGTTTACTTCCATCCTAAGCAGGAATGCAATGTATAGATACCTTTGAGTTCTCAGAGAGCGATTATTTCTCCAATTTGCTTTTCACTAGGTATTGTCTTCTCAGAGGCTGAGTGGACAGGGAGAGAAAGGCTTCCAATTCTGCTTTTATCAATCCATTTTCCTCCTATCTCTACGCAAAAGCTGTTTACCTAAAACACAGTTCACTTGTGTACTCCCGTGTCTGTTCTTTTATTCAACATTGATAATGATATAAGACTTCCATCTCAATACGTGAAACTTTCAGAAAGGTGTGAATTAACCCAGAGATACAGGTGGCAGTATCAATGCCTTCTGATACTGATGTTATTTTTTGGCTCAAGCTGATTCGTGTTTACTATTGCCTCCATGAGCTTCACTCAACTTGGTCAGGTGACCAGTATAACCATCTTAAGTTTGTGTTTCTCCTTACTTAGGTCCATGTAAGGTCTCAGGTATGAAAATCAGACAACAGAAGTCAAATATTGACAATCCATTTTTAATGTTGTCATAATAAGATATAATTGCCATTGCAGAGAAAAGGTCATATGGTGATAAAAGTTGGGAAATAAATGTAACAGGATATAAAATATTTTGAAAAGAAAGACAGATTAGCAAAGGAGAAGTGATAGCCCTGACAACAAAGGATGATGAAAGGACATTATTAAAGAAGGAGAGATAATAGGAACTGCAGATGCTGGAGAATCCGAGGTAACAAAGTGTGGAGCTTCTTAAGAGCTGCTTGGCCTGCTGTGTTCATCCAGCTACACACTTTGCTTACTAAGGAAGGGTCTTGATTTCCAAGATTATGAAGTGTAAAAATTATGAATGACGTTGTGGAATAGCAAGCATTAGTGAGAACCATTTATTGGATCATTAACAGTTGTTGTAGATATTTTCTTACCAACTTTTGCAGAGATATGATTACATAACTCTCAAGCAAGTGTGACTTGAAAACAGGCCAGCAGGACCGGAGGTTGGGGCACTACCACTGCACAACTGCCCCACATGGTAGTTCTGCCCAGTTTTGAACAGAGGACCTTTTGTGTGTGTGTTAGGTGAATGTGACGATCACTATGCTGCAGAAACATATCATAACAGTTGTTAAACCATTAAACTGAGAATTAAACAAGAAATCTTTGTATCATACACTGAATGCAATGTAATAATTTGTGTGAGTCTTTAGTTTTCATATAGACTGGACCAACCAAATTGGCAAGGGTGTTCTAGAGAATAGGTTTGTAGAATGTTCTTGTTACAATTTCATGAAACAATGTTGTGGAGGCAACTATAGCAAAACAATTTTATGACTTTTACTGTGCCATGAAACAGGGTTATTTAATGACTTCAGAATAAAAGATCCAATGGGAACTAATAATCATTATACATCGAATTCCACGCTTGATTTGATAGTGGGATACTTCAATTACAAACAAAAATCTGAAACAGAAACAAAATCATTTCACAGGTATTAGAGAGTTGACAAAAGTTAAATGAATTAATAGACGGGGTATCTCAGTAAATAAACAGTGGAAATCATTCAAAGAAACAGTTCAAAATGTTCAACAAAAACACATGCCATAGAAAACAAAAGAAAACTGGCAAGGAAGATCTTCTGTGGTTTACTCAGGAAGTGAAGGACAGCATTTAATTAAAAGGAAAAGCTTCTAATGTAAAACTTACAAGCAAGCCTGGGAATTGAGATGTTTCATTAACCAGCAAAGGGTAATCAAAAAGTTGATGAAAGAGAAAATAATATAGAATGAGAGTAAACTAGCTAGGAATATAAAAACAGATTGCAAAGCCTTTTACAAGTGTATAATGTTTAACAGACTGACATCTATATTTTGAATTAAGCAGTGGATGGCTGTCAGAGATTACAAGAGATTTTTTTGAAAATCTATGGTTTAGCACAAAGACCAAATCTGACCTTTCCCTTTAAGATGCCATGGCCAGAAATTAATTGCCTACTGGGAAAGAATCCAGTGCTCTTTTTCTTTGAAAAGCCACACCAAACCACCTAAGTAAACAGATCACCAGGACTGCCAACTGGGGTAGTGAGACTGTAACAAAAATGAAGGAAGAGGTAAAGGAAGATATATGGGTATAATAAGAGGGAGGGGCCTAATTAAAATGAGGCTGGAAGGGACAAAGAATCTAGGTATAGTTTTTAATAGATCAAGCCACTCACATAATCAGTTGGACAATAAAATGAACAAATGCTGCCCATCAGGTGCAATGGAACAGTAGTGCAAAGTAGGGGCGGGCAGGAAGAAATGGAGGTGATTGAACTAAAAAGGGAGTTGGAGGGGAGAATAATGCATGCCAGTCCCAACAGTGCCATAGGATCCAGATTTATTTTATTACGCCACTACCATTTCACCCATGTCTCTCATTAAATATTTAGAAATTGCCAGCATTTCCCATCGGGGTAGTGCAACAAGAAAAAAAAAGGGGAGAAGAAGGAGATTAAATTAAAATGGAGTTGGAAGGCGATAAAATGCACTTCAGCTGTTGCAGCGTATACCTCCCTCTAAATAGAATCTTAAAACATCTACCACCAAATTACCTATTTGACAATTGAGACAATTAAAAATTAACCAGCATAGCCACCAGGGACAGTGTAGCAAGAGCACAAAATGGGGGAGGGTGGGAAGAGAGGGGGGGGACTAAATTAAAATGGAGTTGGAGGGGGATATAATGCATACTCATCTCTACAGTTCCGTAGAAAATAGGTCCTTTTCTATAATTAAACACCACCAAGAGACCTGTGTCACTAACTAAATTAATGGATTACAAACACTGCCTATCAGTGACAGTGAAACAATAACAAAAGGGAAGGGGAGGGAAACGGGGAGAACATTAAATTAAAATGGAGTTGGAGGGAGAAAAGAAGATCTCCAAACCCCACTTTAGAACCCAGGTCCTTTTTAAAAATAAAAAGCATCAATTGACCTGCATTTCTAGCACTGACACATAAAAGGGTAGACAGCAGCTAAAATAAACTTTTCTATCTTTAAAGTAGAAGGCAGCAAATATCATACCAAGAACAGAGGGTAATCTAAGGTTTAAAAATTGTAAGAAAATTATAAGAAAATGTCGAGAGAAAACATACTGGAGGATTTAAATCGTGCAGATATCGATGATTTGATGGACTGTATCTTTGAGTTCTAAAAGAGACAGCTAAAGAGTTAGTGGGTGCACTTTTATGATATTATCCCAGAATTTCCTAGGTTCCCTAGTAAATTAGAAGTTAACAAATGTTCCACCTATGTTCAAGAGAAAAGGGAGAGAGTAACACAAAACTGTAGGCCTGTTAGCTAGACCTGTCATTGTGTAGGTTCTTGGATCTGTTGTCAAAGTCTCAGGGAATGCATTTAGAAAATTCTTGCCTGACCAAACAAAGTCAACATTCCTTTACAAAGGAAAATCATGTTGGACAAACCATTGGAGTCTTTTAGAGGGTATATCTAGTAGGTAGATAAAGACATAATATACTTAGATTTCCAAAAGTGCTTGATCAGGTGTCATGGGAAATGTTAATAAGCAAGTTAAGGGCTCCTGCAGTTGGAGCTATATATATATTAGCATAAACAGATGATTTATTAATTGGTAGAAAGCAAAGAGTCAGGATCCATAGGACACTTTCAAGTTGGTAGATGACTTTCAAGAATCAGGAGGTAAACTGCACGCTTCCTATCTTCTGACTTGCTCTTGTAGACACAGTATTTATATAGCCATTCCATTTCAGTTTCTAGTTAATGGTAATCCCCAGGATGTTGATTCAGAGATGGTAATGCCATTGAAAATTGAGGAGTGATAGATTCTCTCTTGTCAGGGATGGTCATTGCCTGGCTCTCGTGTGGCATAAATGTTACTTGCCATTTGTAAGCCCAAACTTGGATAGTGTCCAGGTTTTGCTGCATTTGGACATCAATTGCTTCAGTATCAAGTTTTAACCTTGGAATGGGTATTATGATGGAGGCTGAGTAAGTTGGGTTAATATCCTAGCAAATTTGAAAGAATAAAAGGCGATCTCATTGCATGTTTCAATGTTTTGAAGGTGTTCGATGGACAGATGCTACAAGATTGTTTCCACTGACTGGGCAATCTTAAACTTGGGATACACTCGCAGAATAAAGAGTCTATCATTTGATGAGCTAAGAAGAGGAGAAAAAAATCATAACAAGGGTTGTGAATTGTTGGAAATTTGCACTTTAGAGAAATTCGACATACCATCATTGAATACATTGGCCTGCTGTGTTCATACAGCTCTACACCTTGTTATCTCAGATTCTCCAGCATCTGCAGTTCCTGCTATCTCTGAATATATTTAAACCTGTTATAGACAGATTTTGGTCTCATAGGAAAACAAGAGATTTAGGGAGTGGATGAGAAAGTGAAGTTGAAGCCCAAAGTCAACCATAATCATATAGATTACTGAAATCAGCGCAACATATTCACTCCTACACGGACTTCTTCTGCTCTCTGACCTCTTAGGCATCCTGAGTTTTAATTTGCTGCATCATTGGTGGCTGTGCCTTCAGCTGCATATGCCCTGAGATCTCGGATTCCCTCCCAAATCTCTGTATCATTAGAGACAGAATTCTACAGCTTGGGAACAGACTCTTGTCCAACTTGTCCATGCAGACCAGATATCCTAAATTAACCTAGTCCCATTTGCCAGCATTTGGCTTATATCCCTCTAAACCCTTCCTATTCATATACCTATCCTGGTGCCTTTTAAATGTTGTAATTGTACCAGCCTCCACCACTTCTTCTGGCAGCTCATTCCATACAAGCACCACCCTCTGTATGAAAAGATTGCCCCTTAGGTCCCCTTTAAATCTTTCCCTTCTCACCTTAGACCTATGCCCTCTATTTTTGGACTCCCCTACTCTGGGGAAAAGACCTTGACGATTCACCTTATCCATGCACCTCCTGATTCTATAAACCTCTACATGGTCACCCCTTAGCCTCTGGTGCTCCAGAGAAAACAGCAAAGTCTATTCAGCCTCTCCCTATAGTTCAAACCCTTTTCTATTTCTCCTTCTTCCCTTGATGACTCTGCTTTGAATAATCTTTAGCCATTTGCTGCAATATTGTCTAATATGGTTTGGTATCTAATTATGTGATTAACACTCCTGCCTCACAGCGTCAAGGACCCAAATTTGATTCCAGCCTCTGGTGATTTACTGTGTGGAGTTTGCATGTTCTCCAGTGTTTGTATGGGTTTCCTACAGGTGCTTCAGTTTCTTCCCACAGGCCAAAGACATGCAAGTTAGTGGATTGGCCATGCTAAATTACCCATACTGTTCAGGGATGTGTAGATTAAGTGCGTTAGTCATGGGAATATAGGGTAGGGGGATGGGATCTGGGTGGGATGCTCTTCAGTGTATTGGTGTGGACTTGTTGGGCTGAATGGTCCATTTCCATGCTGTGGGGATTCTATTTTTTAAGAAGTGTCTAAATATAGGACCGATGAAGAGCTTTAGGATACTTAATTACATCAAAAATGCTTTTTAAATGTAAGTTGTTGCATGTATTACAAAGAGGGGATGGCTAAACCCTTCTAATGGTTAAATGAAAAAACAAGCCCCAATCTGCTATGATGGAATTAGAGGGTCCGCTCTAATAATTACCCACGAAATACCCAGAGAAGCTTGTCTTTCTCCTCGTAATCTATTAAAAGAGTGGTCAAAAGAAAGAAAATCCCTGATCTTCACTTTACAAGTAACAAGAAGCAAGTTATTTATTTAACACAACAATGAACAAATGACAGAATTACTAACAAACTGACAATGCCCCCTTAGACTACTAACTACTTCCTAATTAGCCTAAATTCTACTGGAATACTGTACAAATAAACACAAGTCCCACTCTATTAATAAGAAAACAATAAATTAAAACTTAATCTCTCCAATTCGCACTTGGAATGTTCTGTTTTCTCCAGTCTCTTCAAATGCCTTTCTGCTAATCCTTCTGCCAGGGATGTTTTTTAATTCAATGATGACTTTGAGCTAAAATACCATGGTACCTTTGATTAATTAGATGGACTTTCTCTGAGAGCTAAATGGTGCTAACTCTTGGCAGGTGGCAGATGACTCTCCCCGATTTTCCAAATGCCATCGTCTTACGTACCCATAATGACAGAATCAAATTGTTATAATACGATTGATTTCAGGTTGTCAATTCAATCGAATTTAAATTTGATTTGCTTTCTTGGTTTAAATGATGCTTGAGTTAAATTAACTGGCCAAATTCAAACTGGTTGTCTTGGTAAAAATGCTGCTTGGCTGTTCTGTACAAGCTGTTTCCATTGAGGCACTCTGTGTGCATCTGCAATTATAAACTTCCAAGAACAGACAAAGTACAAGCTCTTAAAGGGACCATGGCACTCTTTATCCCACAATCATTTTTATCAACAAATTCTAAGCTCCTGTCTTCTAATTTGCGAATATGCTATCCAACTTTGTAACGCATGTTTTATGTATTGTTCTATCATTTGGTGGTACATAAAATCTAATGTACTTAAGGTGCCCATATTTACATTGTGTAATCTAATATTGCTATGGAACTGAAGACAGATCATGTCAGTGAAAGGCCTTTTGAGTCACTTTGGTTCAGCCCAGCTGAGCAAGATCTTGAGTAGGAAACAAAGCTTTTGACATTTACCAGAAATTAAATATCAAAGTGCTGAACTAGAAAGGTCCTGCACACAGATAACATTCACATTATCAGACATGCTTCCAGGAAAATTAGACATTTTTGCATCCAAAATACACTCACAACTCATTAGTCTTACCTTGATTCAACAACTAAGGTAATTCAGAATTTCAAGCAATGACCAGTCCGGTTAAAGGTTAAATTGAGTTCGAACACACTCTGAGAAATGCTGAGCATCCACTCCAATTTAATCCAGTTTTGACTGATTGAGGAAAAACATGCAACGCACCACTTTTCCTTCGTCCGGATTTTGATGCCTACTTTAACACACAAACATCCTTTATTTATACAGGTCCAGAAATTCATGCAAAGTCACTGAATAACGATGCACTAAAATGGAGTTGAGGCATTTATTTCAGGGGAGATTTGAATATAGTCTAAATTTGCCAATTTTAAACTGAGAGCGCATCATTAACCTTCTGAAATGTGTCTGCCAGAAGCCTCCACTGTTCATTTACACACATGCATCCCCATGTAAGCAATCAGTTTGCAAGGGATTCATGGATTGTCAGTAAGGTTGGGAATAGGTAGAGTGTAATTTAAAAATCCTGTTCTCAGAATGAACTTTCAGATCTCAATGCCATTGGGACTGATTGTGTGGTGTTTGCATATTTTCTGCATGTCTGCATGAGTTTCTTTCAGGTGCTCTGGGTTCTTCCCAGCCCAAAGATGTGCAGGCTAGGTGGATTAGCCAGAGGAGATGCAGGCGTACAGAGACTGGGTTGGGGGTGTTGGGTCTGGGTGGGATGCTCTTCAGCAGATCACTTGATGGGCCAAACGGACCGCTTCCAACCTGTACGGATTCTATGATTGCATGCTCCAATTCTCAAAATGAGCGAGGGAAGCGGAGGGGGAGTCAAGAATTCACTGGCCTCCAACTAGCAGTCTGTTATCATAGGAATTTGTCAAACTGACCCAGGACGAGCTGTTCCTCTGCAGGTATATCACTGGTAGGCTCACAGCCCAAAAACGTCCGGGTCATTGTGTACCAGGAGAAGAATAATCCAAATTGAATGCAAATTAGGGATCATTGAATCATGCGGTTGGACACCTGAGCGGTGCTTCAGCCAATGCCAGCATGAAAACAGCAGTGTGCAGAAATCACTCCAAATTTTTATTTTTAATTTTTGGAAAATTGACCCATGGCTGCTGTATCTAAATTAATCCTATTTTATTTCAATAAATATTTACCCTTTAATGTATTCATTGGTTCACCCATTCTACCGAGGCAAATTTACAAACACTAAGGTTTTAGAGTAGATTCGTAGCTCGGATTGTGGATGTTGTGGTTGGTTGGCTCACCGAGCTGTTAATTGTTCTGCAGACGTTCCCTTACCCTGCTGGGTAACATCATCAGTGCAGCCTCCGATGAAATGCTGTTGTGCTTTCCTGCCTGTTATTTAACGACTTCAGGAAGATGCTGCATGCCCCAACACACACATCACGCTACCTTACATCAGGAACACTTGTGAGCTGACCACAAGACTCCGATGACCACTGGGCCTCAGAGTAGCACAAAAACGCACATCAACCCGATGCTAATTGTTCACCCAAACTGAAGACTCACTATCAATTATGGACAGAACCAATGTCATTGACAAGATCCCCTGCAGAGACTGCGACAAACATTACCTTGGACAATTAAACACAAGAGTACATGAACATTAACTAGCAACAAAAAGACATGACCAATACTCATTCATCTCCATCCATATGGATAAGGAAAACCACCAATTCGATTGGGACAACAACAGGATCCTGAGACAGGCGAAGCAGGGACAAGCACAGGAAGACCTAGAAGACCCCTAAGAAAGCCATCAGTAAACACATAGAGCTAGACCCCATATATACTCCATTGCTAAAGTAAACAGGAAGTGAGGTAATTCAGCTTAATGGACACCAGAGTTTAAATGACAGGTGGGAAAACACAACAACACCTCATTGGAGGCTGCACTGATGATGTTATCCAGCAGGGTAATGAAACGTCTGCGGAACAACAAACCAGCTCGGCGAGCTAAACAACCACAAAATTTAGAGAGAGCTTCTTCAACATTGATTCCAATTCACCTCAAATATTGCGGATCTTTTGGCCAGTTCAGTCAATGCCAACAGGTAGCTCTTTGAGGGCTTCCTGATTGAGATATACAGCTTTTTTGTATTCTATCCAGGTGATAACTGTCTTGTCCATAGGTTTGAGAGCCTCCTGTCCGATGCTTTGGGGCAGGCCATCCCTGGGATCAAGAATCAACAACCAGGAATTCTGTCTCCAAGAGCTACCAATCAATCAGAGGCCAGCACTCCAGTAGGGAGTGCCACTGGAAGGGTGTGGCAGCTGCTGGCCACAAGCCCAGCAGAGATCCAGGGTCAAAAACAGAACTGAGACCAGAGTTAAGGGAAAACTGGAAATTGAATAGAAGATGGTGTTGGCCAGGGGATACAGGGGTGTTTGACTCTCGGAGAAACTCCTCGTCAGCCCTTGAACAATGGATCCTCCCTGGGAGCAAGCAAGTAATCCTCAGGCTCCCCTTGGGCTAGCTGTCCCACATTCATTAGTTACATATCAGCCCCACTGGCCTCAATAGGCATTAATCAGCCACTTAGGGGCCTCAATCAGCACCAGAACACATAATCATTCATAAGCTTTCTTGCCCGCACTCAAACAGGGCTGGGGTAGGCAAGTAGAATGGTCCCCAAGTGCACCCTTCCATTTTAATAGATATCTCTAAATATGAGTTAAAGTAGGGCATTAAATTATGGCTTTATGCTATCACATCACAAGTATTCATTTAATGAAGTGATCTCACATAATGGCATCAGGGAATTCAATATAGTATCCGAAGGGCTGCAATCCCTTCATCACTGCACTACAATTATCTTCATGGCCTCACATTTGTTGCCTGTACTTTTACAAAACTACGATCATAACCTACAATTAAAACACTATGAAGATAGCTGAAGGTGAAATCAACTTGTAAGTTACAATAATTAGGATCTTGGAAGTCTTAACTTCTGCAAATTCCCAAATTTTGTGAGGTTCCCTCCAAAACTGGCCTGGAGTCTCAAAGGAATTAAAGATATGCTTGAATGTATAGACATCTCTACAGGTTGATCTGCACTAGTTTGACCACATGGCTGTAATACTTCAATGATGGATAGCTATCAAGACAAGCAAACAGAACACTCCTCAGGATTCTTCGTTGATGTGGCTTTTTGTTAAAAGTTAATTTTGGATTTGTTGAAGATATGCCTGGGCCTGAGGTTTGTTAAGTTTATAAAAAAATTCTACTCTGCAGACTTTTATGTCCTGTTATCAGAATTATTGGTTTTCCAGACTGCAATAAAATGTTGGAGAATATCTTTACGAGGGATGATATGCACTGTTCCTTTCAAATCCTTATTTATGCTTTTGACAAGACTATGACACTAATAAAGTAATGTAACATGAAGTTTATACTAAATAGCAGAACACTTCAAGGGTCACAAATTCAACCCAAACTATCTCATAACTCATGGCTGGTTATCATCTTTTGATGTATTATCAATTGATCTACAAAGTACCGAGGAAGGGCCAGGGTTTAGTCCAGAGCCTGAGTGCCCTGGGATCTGACCTTCTCAAACTATGTTTAAGGGCCATCTTTGTGCCAAACCCTCAGCACCTCCTCCCACCAACAATGCTGTGTATTAGAGAAGGAGTGTGAAAGTTTAGGGCTTTCCTTAGCTTGCAAGTAAATATCAGCTTGTCAGCCAGGTCAACTAAAGTCCGCTGAGTGTGTTAGCTGAACAAAAGCTGGAAAATAGCATTAGACCAGTCAGCTATTTTACATAAGAACATAGCACAAGTGGGCCATTCAGCCCATCAAGGCTGCTCCACCATTCACTTAGGTCATGGCAGTTCATCAATCTCAATACCTGCATGTCTTTGAAGGCTGCATTTTTTACAACTCCTTCGTCCAAGTCCTTGACACACATGGCAACATCTCAATGTGGTAGCCACCACCTTTCCTCTCCACCCTCATTTAAGGCAATGGCAGTGAGGCCTGTGAAAGCCGTTCCACTCCACCTCCAGTCTTTTTTATTAGTTTGTTGGGTGTGGGTGTCATTGGCTGGACCAGCATTTATTGTCCATCCCTCACTGCCCTTGCGAAGGTAGTGGTGAGCTGTCTTCTTGAACCACTGCAGTCCTCATGATGTAGGTGGATCCACATTGCTGTTAGCGACGGAATTCCAGGATTTTGACTATGCAACAATGAAGGAATGCTGATATAATTCTGAGTCAGGATGGTCAGTGGTTTGGAGGGGAACTTGTGGGTGGTGATGTTCTAAAAAAGTCTTTAAGTTCCCAACTGAAATACAGCTAAAAGCCTCATTCCACTGCCTCTGGTATTAACCAGTTGCAGACAGGGCCTCACAGTGTGAGGTGCACAGTAACTAAACTCTGGCACCACTGAAAGAGAGCTCTTGCTTTTGCTGCTGACCCCCACCCCATACTCCATAACCCCTGTATCTTGGCTATCCCTTCTGCCATCATTCATTGTGCCTGCGTATCTCTGTGATCTGAGGCCTCTGATGGGTGTAGTACCAGTTGCAGCCATTATCTCTACACTGGCAGTCTTGAGAAAAGATGAACTGAGAACACCTGATAAACTAGTATCAGAGATAATGGGAACTGCAGATGCTGGAGAATTCCAAGATAATAAAATGTGAGGCTGGATGAACACAGCAGGCCAAGCAGCATCTCAGGAGCACAAAAGCTGACGTTTCGGGCCTAGACCCTTCATCAGAGAGGGGGATGGGGAGAGGGAACTGGAATAAATAGGGAGAGAGGGGGAGGCGGACCGAAGATGGAGAGTAAAGAAGATAGGTGGAGAGAGTGTAGGTGGGGAGGTAGGGAGGGGATAGGTCAGTCCAGGGAAGACGGACAGGTCAAGGAGGTGGGATGAGGTTAGTAGGTAGATGGGGGTGCGGCTTGGGGTGGGAGGAAGGGATGGGTGAGAGGAAGAACCGGTTAGGGAGGCAGAGACAGGTTGGACTGGTTTTGGGATGCAGTGGGTTGGGGGGAAGAGCTGGGCTGGTTGTGTGGTGCAGTGGGGGGAGGGGACGAACTGGGCCGGTAAACTGGCAGCTTTTGGCAAGAAGGAGTTTGAGGGAGGTTTGATCCCAAAGAAAATTTCTTCATTGGCTTGTAAAATACCTGAGTGGAGCAAGATTTCAATGGCCTTCTTAAAAAGAGGCAACTCTCCAGATGACAACCATTACCCCACAATATTCCATTCACAGTCTAATGTCTCGGCTGGACATGTAAGATCCCATGGCGCTATTTTGAAGAAGAGTAATGGTAATTGTTCTCGTGTCCTGAGCAATATTTACCCCTTGATTAACATCAGAAGAAATTGATTCTTTGTTGTTAACACATTGCTATTTGCAATCGCATTTTGGGAGTTTGCTGTGTGCAATTTGGCTGCTATGCTCCCTATATTGCAACACAACTATCTTTCAAAAGTATCAGAGATAATGGGAACTGCAGATGCTGGAGAATTCCAAGATAATAAAATGTGAGGCTGGATGAACACAGCAGGCCAAGCAGCATCTCAGGAGCACAAAAGCTGACGTTTCGGGCCTAGACCCTTCATCTTTCAAAAGTACTTCATTGTTTGCAATGTATTCTGGGGTGTCCTGTGGCCATCACAGGGTGCGGAATAAATGCAGCAGCCTTTTTAACCATGGTGGTGTCCAAGGTTATTTGATCCAGCCCTTACATGACACATATTGGATGGTGGTATTTGCTATCCTGCCATCTGAAGAGTCAAGAAATGCACCTTTAGCAATCATGGCACTCCACAGCCATCTTATGCCCCATGAAGTGTTAATTGACTGGAGATGAGACTTCTGTTCCTCACACAGGCAAAAAAAACTGAGAAAACTGTTAGCCAACCTAATTTTGTGGGAGATTTTCAGACCCTGCAACATAAATGAAAACAGCCAGGCAAACTGGGATTGCAATCCGTCCCCAGATTCAACGTCCTGAAGTCCATTACAGGGGTCTCAAAATGGGAAGGAGGTGAGGCATGAAGCAAGGTGGTTCTGAAGAGAAGGTGAGAGTATTAATGTAGAGATGGAAATGACAGAACACCCACAAGGGCCAGGCCCTGCAGGGAGGAGTCACCCAATGTGGAAAAGGGGGACTTGGGGAAGGTAACCCTAATGGACAGTAAGAGTAAAATTTAGCCCATGGACATCCATGCAAAAATTGTTCATGAAGGAACAATGACAGAAAAGCTATTGGTCCCCTTTACACTCCAAGGGCATCAGAGTCAACTGTGCCATGAGAAGTGCCTCTCCTGAGATTAACAAATGCAGCACTGACAAGCAATCAAACAATGTTCCTCGGCTGTATGAGATGGCAACTCACTTCATTAACCAACCTACACAGTCATTCACCACTGTTACATTTGCAATCGCTGTCTCAGATTTTCCTTTCTTGTGAAAAAGAGGAAAGTTTGGATTAATTTAAAACCCGCTGTTATATTCTGTTGCTACTGCTATATTCTCTAATGGCTCGAGAGCAGTGCTTGATTAATGCTTTCTTAGAAGAGGTCTCTCACAGCTTGTGTCCAGATTCGAATAAGTTTCTCATGATATTGTAAAGTTACAACAGCTAAAAATTATAGTCATAGGTCATAGAAACCCTACAGTGTGGAAACAGGCCATTCGACCCAACAGGTCCAAACCACCCCTCCGAAGAGCATCTCACCCAGACCTAACCCCCTATCCCTGCATTTCCTATGTCTAACCCACCTAAACTAAATATCCATGGGCTCTATGGGCAATCTAGCATGGCCAATCCACCTAACCTGCATATCTTTGGACCGTGGGAGGAAACCGGAGCACCCGAAGGAAACCCACGCAGACACGGGGAGAATGTGCAAACTCCACACAGACAGTCGCCCGAGGCTGGAATTGAACCCGGGTCCCTGGTGCTGTGAAGCAGCAGTGCTAACCACTGAGCCACCGTGCTACCAATGTTTCTTTTAATCACCTGACAGATCTGTTGATGTTTGGGTTATTAGAATGATTTGTATAAAATGTAGGAACATATATCATTGGCATTCCAATGAGCACATCTCTGTTAGTGAACCCACCAATAAAATGCCTCAATAAGTTATTCCTTTCACTTGCTACGTAAACCCATAATTCTTGTGTTTATCAACTTATTATATCTTTTACAATTCATTTGTTTATATATGTGTCATTGTAGGATTATTAAGTATTTCTGTGAAGAGAAGCAAATGATATACCAAGTTTGTACGTGATCTGTATCATAGCAAAAGTAAAGGTAAAACCACCATAGTCCTACTGGACTTTAGGACTGTTCTCTCATTAGAGAGAGATGATGGTGGTGGTTTAAACTGAAGGTGACATTACATCTTGCAAGGAAAGACATTGAGAAGGAGAGTCCCCATATTACTTGTATGAAGCTTTTTTTCCAAATCCAGCTAGTGTGCTGAATGACACAGTTAACGAAATTGACCCTTGGGCTCCATTTACTCAGGAAAATGATCCACTTTGCTTATTTTTGGAGTGGAACCACCAATTATTAATGCACTGAAGCTCTTGATAATCACCAATATTACTGTGTGGCCTCAGAGACAACAAATCTTTTAGCCTGTCCCGAAGAAAAGTCATACTGTTTTCGAAATGCTAACTCTGTTACTCTCTCCTCAGATGTTACCAGTCCTGCTGAGTTTCTCCACTACTCTGTATATCTGTTTCAGATTTCCAGCAAATGCAGTACTTTGCCTTTAATCATTTAGTCTTAGTTCTTTATGTACCATATCAATGGCTTTCCACTTTACACATATTTCCACATGAGAAAATCCTTAAAATGCCATGTTTTGCCTTAAAGAGAATATGCATTTGTTTGAAATCTTTATGGTCTGGAATTTGGAAAACTTTACTGACAGTCACAGTCTTTGTTTAAATCACAAAAACATTGTTCTCACATTGATTTTATTTCATTCTGAAATCTGTTATGACCCATGTGGGGTGGGGAGGCAATGGCCGAGTGGTATTATTGCTGGACTGTTCATCTAGAGATCCAGATAACATTCTGGGGACCCCAGGCTCAAATCCCCTCACAGCAAATGGTAGAATCTGAATTCAATAAAAATCTGGAATTAAGAGTCCAATGATGACTATGAATCCATTGTCAATTGTTGAGGAAAAACCCATCTGGTCTGGCCTACCTGTGGCTCCAGACACACAGCAATGTGGTTGACTCTGAACTACCCGCTAGGCAATTAGGGATGGACAATAATTGCTGTCTAGCCACTGATGTCCTCATCCCATTAACAAATAAAGGAAAAAAAATGCATATTCAGATTCTGACTCAATCTATGTTAAAGCTATAATATGGTATTTTACTTTAAGCCTAAGCATGGTTACTTCTGCAACAAACAGGAGCCAAAGTGAGCCATTCACCCCATCAAGCCTGCCCTGCCATTCAGCAAGATCCTGGTGATCTGCCCAGGCCTCTGCTTTACTTTAGCCTAGCTCAGCATAGCTGTCAACTTGCTACTCTTCCAAAAAATTATCTTCTTCTCTTTAAATACTTCCAAGTGATCTAACCTCTACAATCTCTTGAGTAGAAAATTCCAGACATTTGCTACCCTATAGAATGCCTACAGTGTGGAAGTAGGCTGAGTTCACATTGACCCTCCAAAGAGCATACCACCCAGATCCACCCCCTATCTCTGTAACCCTGCAAGCCAACAGGTCCTGGTGACTCACCTGCCTTTAGTCTCACAAATTTGTCAAATACTATGTCCCTTATGACAGAAACTGCAATAAGATCTTTTCTCCCATTAGCATTTGTCTTATCTGATATCTTCGCAATGTTTACAATGTCCTCCATTATGAAGACCAATGCAAAATGTTGATTTTAATTACCTGCCATTTCCTTATTACCCAATATCAATTTCCCAGTTGCATCCTTGCCAGGTCCTATACTTATTTTAGCTGCTCTCTGCTCTCTTTCTTTATCTGTATCTTCAGAAGCTCTTGCTGTTTGCTTTTTTATTTTCTGTAAATTTACTTTCAGACCAATTTTCTCCCTCTTTATTAGCTTTTTAGTCATCTGCTGCTAGTTCCTAACAAGTTCCCAATTCTCTGGTCTGCCACTAGTTTTCACTGTTTCACATGCCTAAGAGTTTGAGTGGAGGATACTCTCCTTCACAGCCTTTGTTAACCTTGAGAGATGCACCCTTCAATTGACTTGTTTTAACCAGAATAAATTTTTCCTGAATATTCCAAAATATTTGCGAAAATTAAATGTCTTTTGCCGCTTATCCACAGCTTTTTCCTTCTGTCTATTTTCCAAGCCTGCTTTAGAGAATACTTTCTTCATAACCCTGCAACTGTCCTTATTTTAGTTGAGGACACTGGTTTCAAATCTTGGTTGCTCTTCTTCAAACTGCATTTGAAATTCCACCATTTTGTGATTGCTATCCCCCCATGAGGATCTTTTGATTATGAGATCTACCTCATTGCACATTACTAGATCTAAAACAGTTTTTACCTGAGTGTGTAATATACTTCTGGTAGAAGCAGCTCCTCGATGCACTCTACAAACTCATCATCCATGTCAGCCTTGCCCCATTGATTGATTCAGTCAATATGTTACTTAAAATCACTTATGACAGTTGCAGTGCCCTCGTTATGCTCATCCATCATTTCCTGACTTCTGTGCTACAGTAAGATAATTCTCTGAGGCCTACAGAAAACTCCTACCGTGACATTTTTCCTTGCTATTCCTTATTTTCACCCAGACTAATTCCATGTTATGATCTATTATACTTATACCACTATCTACCACCAGCACGGATATCTTCCCTTATTAACCAAGCAATATACTTCCTTTTCCTTTTGGCCTATTCTTCTGGAATGTTTGAATACCTTTAAATACTGAGATCCCAGTTCTGGTCACACTGTAGTCACATTGCTGTAATAGCTTTCAATCCATATTCATTTCTTTAACTATTTGTGCCAGGCTTATATCTAGACTAATGCTGAAAAGTGGAAATAACATTTGCACCGCACAAAATACCAAGCAATGACCATCTCTAGTAAGAGAGGTTTCAACTGTTGTCCCATGACATTTGATGGCACTACTACCACTATATCCCACACAATAAACATTCTGGGGTTTATCATTCACCAGAAACTGAACTGGTCCAGCTATACAAGTGCAATGGCTACATGTTAGGAATCTTGCAGGACCATGACCAACAAAATTCTACATCAATGCCATTGTATTGGGGAGCCAATCTTTCAATTCTTTGACAGCAAGGAACTGGCATTTATATCCATGCTTGCTGCTGTAGTGTTTCTTTATATTATTGAAGTATGCTCTGTATTTGTAGGTCTTTTTTGTGGTAGCACAGGTCACTTCTGAGAACCATATCACTTCCCTGAATGCAAGGTCATTCTGAAAGTTGAAATGATTATTTGATGGTTGCTTTTTGTCATATATTTGTTTGAAAACTTACCCAGCTGTGGATAAACTGTGGACAGACAAATCAATGACCTTCCTCCCATTACAGAATTGGCATGTGCATCACTTCACTGTCACCAGCTCAATGTTCTGAAATTCTGACACCATTGTGGACCGCACTGTCATGAAAGAACTGCAATATTTTTAGAAGGATGTCCACCAACATCCCCAGGGCAAGTCGTGATGGACCATAAATTTACTCCTGCAAGTATTATCAACGTACTTCAACTAAATTCAAAAAAGATACAGACAGGCATATGGGACATTTTCCTTTAACAATATGATATGAATGACGATAATGATGAAAACTAATTTTTAAAAGCATTTCAAATTTCTACTGTGACCCAAAAATGCCTATTAACATTTAGTATCCTTAGTTTCTCCTTGTTTAATTTCCTCCGTGTTTGTAGCCAAACCACACTGCATTTTTCTGGCTTCTGTAACCAGAGATAATCTTTGTGGGTTATTTTGCTATGTGCCTGACACACTCACAATAAGCTGGGTGTATTCTCAGCGCAACACTCAGTTGATTTTCTTAAAGTTTTCCATACACCTTTGAAGTACAAGTCTGGATGTGAGTTATCTTTCTGTTCCTTCTGTCAGGTGATGATAGTTTATATAAGACATAAATGTCTTGCTCAACCTTTGAGGCAATGTCAACTTCAAACAGCAGCTGAGTGCAGAATAGCCTGTTTCTTTTTAAATTATGCAGATTCCCAGTTGAACAATCACACACAAAGTTCATGTGAAATGTGCATAAACCCAAATGACAAGAGACAGACACTGTGAGTAAGTCTTTTTTTTGTGATCAGGACACCAGTATCAACACCAGGGATCGAAATAATTTCTTTACAAGAGCTCATCTTTAGACTTTCTATAGAGCTATTTTCGATTATCAAGAGCTCCTTTTTCATTGCCCTCACAATTATTACATGATTCAGTCACATGCCAACAATGCCTTCTGTATTTGTGGTAACTTATTGAGGGATTTGGACTCAAACAGATGCAAAATTAGAGGGATTCATCAATAACCGTCGTTGGTTCATTTAATATTAAAGCACAACATACAAGAAAAACACTAATTTTCCTGACACCATGCTATTTTAATTGGCACAAGACAAAAGGCATAAGTTAATAACAAGTGATACTTTAAAAAATAACACACATGCACGCACAAAATTCCAGTACCTCTGACAAACTTCTTGCGGACTCAAAAGTCACACCTTCATGTTGTTTCTAATACTATGTCTGCCACGAAAGCATGTATGACACTTTCTATGGTGATAACTTGTAAATCAAAATCTTAGGAAAATGGATCAATATTAAATGATACAATTGATAAATTACCCGCGATAAATTTATACATTACAATTTTCCCCCAACCAGTCATTCCTGAATAATAAAATGTGAGGCTGGATGAACACAGCAGGCCAAGCAGCATCTCAGGAGCACAAAAGCTGACGTTTCGGGCCTAGACCCTTCATCAGAGAGGGGGATGGGGAGAGGGAACTGGAATAAATAGGGAGAGAGGGGGAGGCGGACCGAAGATGGAGAGTAAAGAAGATAGGTGGAGAGAGTATAGGTGGGGAGGTAGGGAGGGGATAGGTCAGTCCAGGGAAGACGGACAGGTCAAGGAGGTGGGATGAGGTTAGTAGGTAGATGGGGGTGCGGCTTGGGGTGGGAGGAAGGGATGAGTGAGAGGAAGAACCGGTTAGGGAGGCAGAGACAGGTTGGACTGGTTTTGGGATGTAGTGGGTAGGGGGGAAGAGCTGGGCTGGTTGTGTGGTGCAGTGGGGGGAGGGGACGAACTGGGCTGGTTTAGGGATGCAGTAGGGGAAGGGGAGATTTTGAAACTGGTGAAGTCCACATTGATACCATATGGCTGCAGGGTTCCCAGGCGGAATATGAGTTGCTGTTCCTGCAACCTTCGGGTGGCATCATTGTGGCAGTGCAGGAGGCCCATGATGGACATGTCATCTAGAGAATGGGAGGGGGAGTGGAAATGGTTTGCGACTGGGAGGTGCAGTTGTTTGTTGCGAACTGAGCGGAGGTGTTCTGCAAAGCGGTCCCCAAGCCTCCGCTTGGTTTCCCCAATGTAGAGGAAGCCGCACCGGGTACAGTGGATGCAGTATACCACATTGGCAGATGTGCAGGTGAACCTCTGCTTAATGTGGAATGTCATCTTGTGGCCTGGGATAGAGGTGAGGGAGGAGGTGTGGGGGCAAGTGTAGCATTTCCTGCGGTTGCAGGGGAAGGTGCCAGGTGTGGTGGGGTTGGAGGGCAGTGTGGAGCGAACAAGGGAGTCACGGAGAGAGTGGTCTCTCCGGAAAGCAGACAGGGGTGGGGATGGAAAAATGTCTTGGGTGGTGGGGTCGGATTGTAAATGGCGGAAGTGTCGGAGGTTGATGCATTGTATCCGGAGGTTAGTAGGGTGGTGTGTGAGGACGAGGGGGATCCTCTTAGGGCGGTTGTGGCGGGGGCGGGGTGTGAGGGATGTGTTGCGGGAAATACGGGAGACGCGGTCAAGGGCGTTCTCGATCACTGTGGGGGGAAAGTTGCGGTCCTTAAAGAACTTGGACATCTGGGATGTGCAGGAGTGGAATGTCTTATCGTGGGAGCAGATGCGGCGGAGGCGGAGGAATTGGGAATGGGGGATGGAATTTTCCTGAACTCTGGCAGCCTTAAGGGAGAAACTGCACAGTTATTTGAAAAGAATTAACTACCTCAGTTTTTCTGGTTCCCAATTGGCAGGGTATTCCCTTTTTGAAATGTTTAAACTGCTCTCTCCCCTTTCCACCCCTTTGCCTCTCTTTCGGATCCATCTCTTCTTTGCAGACATGCTCTCCTTTTCATAAACTATTTCTCCCTTTGCAGTTCCTCTCCCAAATTTACAGCCTTGCTTCACCTCCATCACCCATGCTTCCGACCTCACCCAAACCACACCAGCTTCATTGCCTGGCCCATGGCCTCACAATTCCACTTCCCATTTGTACCTTCCAACAGAATTCATCCTCCCTCCTTCCCCCAGCCTTGTCCCCTCTGACCTCATCTCCTCCAGGCCACCAACGTGTTTCAACTCTCTCCCCACATCCCGTCAGCCTTGTCCCTGCTGATCCTGTTTGCCACCCTCCCCAGGACTCTTTGCTGGTTTTGGGGTTGAGTTCACCCAAAAAAACCCCTGTGTATTTTATGTGTTGAACTCCATGTCTGATCAGTCCTGAGGCTCAAGAAAATTTGTGTACATCTGGCCAACAGATGTGTTTTACTGGATGATTCATGTTGTAAGTGGTTACCTGTGGCTGGAAGGCCTTCCAACCCGGAGTGATAGCAGCCTCTCTGTTGGAGGCAGGAACTGCTGGTGTAAGGAAGAGAGGAAGGGCACCCCAATAGGTGTTGGGGGGAAAAACACTCTGAAAGAGTTCCTTAATTTAAAGAAAAAAAAATATAGATCAGAGTTACAGACCTCCAATTTCAAGGGGAAATCCCACCATTGGGTGGCTCATAGCTATTGCTGTCCATTGGATATAGCCATTATGCAGGTTAAAAAAGGCATTTGCAATGACACTTCCCCAAGCTGCTTCACTGAGGTGGCTGGGAATCAGCTGCTGGGCCTAACTACTGCCTGGGCATTTCCCCAGTGCCCTCAATGTACAATTTAGGAGACTTCATTGGCTAGCTAGTGCTTGTGGACAGTTCACTGTCATGCCCACTGCTCCACCCTAACCATTCTCTATTTAGAAGTGTCCAGAAGCAAACAGCATACCATTCCACAGGAGATAACAAGATGTAGAGATGGATGAACACAGCAGGCCAAGCATCATCAGAGGAGCAGGAAAGCTGATGTAACAGACCTAGACCCTTCTTCAGAAATGGGGGAGGGGAAGGAGGCCCTGTAATAAATAAGGAGAGAAGGGAAGGCAGATAGAAGATGGATAAAGGAGAAGATAGGTAGAGAGGAGTCAGATTGGTCAAAGAGGCGGGGGTGGATCCAGTAGAGGTGACCGTAGGTGGGGAGGTAAGGAGGATAGGTCAGTCCAGGGAGGACGGACAGGTCAAGGGGGTGGGATGAGGTTAGTAGGTAGGAGATGGAGGTGGGGCTTGAGGTGAGAGGAGGGGATAGATGGGAGGAAGGACAGGTTAGGGAGGTGGGACAAGCTGGACTGGTTTTAAGATGTGGTTGGGGGAGGGGAGATTTTGAAGCTTGTGAAGTCCACGTCGATACCATTGGGCTGCAGGATTCCCAAGCAGAATATGAGGTGCCGTTCCTGCAACCTTCGGGTGGCATTGTTGTGGCACTGCAGGAGGCCCAGGATGGACATGTTGCCTAAGGAGTGGGCGGGGGAGTTGAAATGATTCCTGACTGGGAGGTGCAGTTCTTTGTTGAGAACTGAGCGTAGGTGTTGTACAAAGCGGTCCCTGAGCCTCTGCTTGGTTTCCTGAAGTAAAGGAGGCACATCTGGATCAGCGGATATAGTATACAATATTAACAGATGTGCAGGTGTACATGTGCTTGGTGTGGAAGGTCTTCTTGGAGCCTGTGATGGGGGTGAGGGTGGAGGTGTAGGGACAGGTGTAACACTTCCTGCGGTTGCAGGGAAAAGTGCCAGGTGTGGTGGGGCTGGAGGAGAGTATGGAGCGGACAAGGGAGTCATGGAGAGAGTGGTCCCTCCGCAAGGCAGATAAGGGTGGGGAGGGAAAGCTGTCTTTGGTGATGGGGTCGGATGGCAGATGGTGGAAGTGTCGATCTCCTCAAAAACTTCCTATTGCCCAGTCCCCAACACCTTATCTTTATCATGGATGTCCAGTCCCTATACACTTGCACTCCCCCTGCAGATGGTCGAAAGGCCCTCTGCTTCTTCCTGTCCCGCCAGCCTGACCAGTTCCCCTCCACCGACACCCTCATCCACTTCACTGAACTCGTCCTCACCCTTAACATATATCCAACGCATCATCCTCTGACATTTCTGCCATCTGCAATCTGACTCCACCACCAAAGACAACTTTCCCTCCTCACCCTCATCTGCCTTGTGGAGGGACCACTCTCTCCGTGACTCCCTTGTCCACTCCACACTCCCCTCCAGTCCCACCACACCAGACACTTTTCCCTGCAACCACAGGAAGTGCTACACCTGCCCCTACACCTCCCCCCTCACCCCCATCCCAGGCCCTAAGAAGGCCTTCCACACCAAGCAGATGGTCACTTGCAGATCTGCCAATGTGGTATATTGTATCCGCTGTGCCAGATGTGTCCTCCTCCACATTGGGGAATCCAAGCGGAGGCTTGGGGACTGCTTTGCAGAACACCTATGCTCGGTTTGCAACAAACAACTATACCTCCCAGGTGGGAACCATTTCAACTCCCCCTCCCACTCCTTAGACTACACGTGCATCCTGGGCCTCCTGCAGTGCCACACGATGCTACCCAAAGGTTACAGGAACAGCACCTCATATTTCGCTTGGGAACCGTGCAGCCCAATATGGACTTCAACAGCTTCAAAATCTCCCCTCTCCCAACCGCTTCCGAAAACCAGCTCAGTTTGTCCCCGCCTCCCTAACCTTTCCTTCCTCCCACCTATCCCCTCTTCCCACCCCATGCCCAAACCCCATCTCCTGCCTACTAGCCTCATCTTGCCCCCTTGACCTGTCCATCCTCCCTGGACTAACATATCCCCTCCCCAACTCACCACCTACACTCACCTTTACTGGCTCCACCCCGCCTCTTTGACCTGTCTGTGTCCTCTCCACTTATCTTCTTCTTTATTCATCTTTTGTCCACCTCTCCCTCTCTCCCTATTTATTTCATATCCCCCTTCCCCTCCGCCATTTCTGAAGAAGGGTCTAGGCCTGAAACGTCAGCTTTCCTGCTCCTGAGATGCTGCTGGGCCTGCTGTGTTCATCCAGCTCGACACCTTGTTATGTTGGATTCTCCAGCACCTGCAGTTCCTGCTGTCTCTGATGCCATTCTACAAGGCCAATTTTACATCCTAAGACTGCCACCCCACCCCCACTTCTGTTCTCCAAACAATCACCAGCACCATCAATTGTCTCCTAGGCAAATCAAAACTTTGGGCCATGCTGCTATCCCCTACATCCTCTATTTAAGTCTTTTTGTTTGGTTTTTACCTGTTGGAACCATTCCCTGTTAAGCACCGAACGAGCTTTCACTGTGCACTGTGAGTGAAACACTTGTGCTTCTGTTTCAATGAATAATTATTTCTATTTAAATTTGATTGAAGGTACCCAGGTTCTGTTCTTCAATCATCAGATTTGAAAAAATGGTATTATGCATTATTTGCACAACTGCAAGACTTGGCACATTGTTATTGACAGTGGAAAAATTGTAAATATTTATTGCAACTGCTTTGCAGTGAAGTAGAAAAATCTGATTTTTGCGACAGCTATATTAAACACAGTGTAGTGGAAACAATTTATACAGACTGTCTTGCTCATCAATAACAATCAGGTGAGCCTTTCAAATAAGACTGATACCATTGCTAATTACTCACGGTGCCATGAAACAAGCATTGACACACTTAAATGAGCTATTGTAGTCAAAGAACAGTTAAAGTTCATGGAAAGTTAAATGAAATTTTTTCATGCAAAGCCTGCAAATTTGCAAGTAGTTATAAAAATGTTCAAATAATGTATCTTTGTGAGCAAGAGCACACATAAAGAAGCAGGTCTTCCACTCAATGGCAAGAGAATATGTCAACAGGATGCTGTGAGGTTTAACAGCATGTTGGAACCCTCTCCTAATCTGCATTTTAATTGGAATTTAACGAGTCTAGTGTACTACTAGGTTTCAAGTGCTTCAGCCACATCTGGGTCAGATTATTATGTGCACTGTACATTTGATGTTTTGAAGACCTCAGTATCCAAAATGTAAGTCCCCAATGCCTGATGAGCGCTACAGATTGGGAAACAGGAATTTGTATCATTCATCTCTAAATTTGTTCAGGAAGAGGTGGAGTACTTTGATGGAGACCTGTAGGTTCTCTGTGCATCAACGGGAATGTATTGAACTTCCCGTCTCATCCATATCTATCTTGTATCAGGATTAGTTTTCATGTGGATGCTGATGACAGCCAGCTGCTCCGCACACCGCCTGTCTCAACACCTTCACTGTTGCTAAATTTATCAAATTGCTTATCCAAACTCCAGTGCTGTATTAAATCCCCAATTAAATGTTGATTGAAGCCTCTGTCTTGGTTTCCACTCAAAACTTCATTCCCTATCTGCTAAATTTTACCTTCTTCCTGAAATTGTCTCAGACTAAATCAGATTGTTTGCGGCCTTGACAATATTATGGACCATGACAAATGCTTTCCACTACATATTTGCCTCAACTCATCTGTTTTGGAATCATGCATTGATGCATGTGTTACTTCTTGTCTTGACTACTCCAAAGCACATCTGAGTGGTTCTCTCACATTCTACTCTCCTCATGCTTTAGGTTATCCAAAATCCTACCAGGTCCTATCTCGCACCAATTCCTGTTCCACTATGCTCAAAGACCTACATGGGCTCCTGACCAAGCAATGTTTTGATTTAAAATTCTCTTCCAGTTTGTAAATTCCTTCACAGTCTTGTTCTCTCCCATTCACTGTATCTCACAATCTCTTCCAGGCCCATAACCTGCCAAAATATCTAAATGCATTGAATTCTGATTTCTTGAGCATCCCAGATTTTAACCAGTCCACCATTGGTGCCTGTGCTTTCAGGTGCCTAGGCCCCAAACTCTCAAACTGAATCCCTACGTCTCTAAGCTTCATTAATTTCCTTTCAGACATACTTCAAGACCAACCTCTTCAAACAAGCTTTTGGTAAAATGGCATAACTATTCGTATTATAAGATAATAAAATGTGAGGCTGGATGAACACAGCAGGCCAAGCAGCATCTCAGGAGCACAAAAGCTGACGTTTCGGGCCTAGACCCTTCATCAGAGAGGGGGATGGGGGGAGGGAACTGGAATAAATAGGGAGAGAGGGGGAGGCGGACCGAAGATGGAGAGCAAAGAAGATAGGTGGAGAGGGTGTAGGTGGGGAGGTAGGGAGGGGATAGGTCAGTCCAGGGAAGACGGACAGGTCAAGGAGGTGGGATGAGGTTAGTAGGTAGCTGGGGGTGCGGCTGGGGGTGGGAGGAAGGGATGGGTGAGAGGAAGAACCGGTTAGGGAGGCAGAGACAGGTTGGACTGGTTTTGGGATGCAGTGGGTGGGGGGGAAGAGCTGGGCTGGTTGTGTGGTGCAGTGGGGGGAGGGGATGAACTGGGCTGGTTTAGGGATGCAGTGGGGGAAGGGGAGATTTTGAAACTGGTGAAGTCCACATTGATACCATATGGCTGCAGGGTTCCCAGGCGGAATATGAGTTGCTGTTCCTGCAACCTTCGGGTGGCATCATTGTGGCAGTGCAGGAGGCCCATGATGGACATGTCATCAAGAGAATGGGAGGGGGAGTGGAAATGGTTTGCGACTGGGAGGTGCAGTTGTTTGTTGCGAACTGAGCGGAGGTGTTCTGCAAAGCGGTCCCCAAGCCTCCGCTTGGTTTCCCCAAGCGGAGGCTTGGGGACCGCTTTGCAGAACACCTCCGCTCAGTTCGCAACAAACAACTGCACCTCCCAGTCGCAAACCATTTCCACTCCCCCTCCCATTCTCTTGATGACATGTCCATCATGGGCCTCCTGCACTGCCACAATGATGCCACCCGAAGGTTGCAGGAACAGCAACTCATATTCCGCCTGGGAACCCTGCAGCCATATGGTATCAATGTGGACTTCACCAGTTTCAAAATCTCCCCTTCCCCCACTGCATCCCTAAACCAGCCCAGTTCATCCCCTCCCCCCACTGCACCACACAACCAGCCCAGCTCTTCCCCCCCACCCACTGCATCCCAAAACCAGTCCAACCTGTCTCTGCCTCCCTAACCGGTTCTTCCTCTCACCCATCCCTTCCTCCCACCCCCAGCCGCACCCCCAGCTACCTACTAACCTCATCCCACCTCCTTGACCTGTCCGTCTTCCCTGGACTGACCTATCCCCTCCCTACCTCCCCACCTACACCCTCTCCACCTATCTTCTTTGCTCTCCATCTTCGGTCCGCCTCCCCCTCTCTCCCTATTTATTCCAGTTCCCTCCCCCCATCCCCCTCTCTGATGAAGGGTCTAGGCCCGAAACGTCAGCTTTTGTGCTCCTGAGATGCTGCTTGGCCTGCTGTGTTCATCCAGCCTCACATTTTATTATCTTGGAATCTCCAGCATCTGCAGTTCCCATTATCTCTAACTATTCGTATTGTTCAGTGTCATATTTTATTTGTAATGCATAGGTGAATCACCTTGCAATAACAAGGTGTGGAGCTGGATGAACACAGAAGGCCAAGCAGCATCAGAGGAGCAGGAAGGCTGATGTTTTGGGCCTATATGTTGCATTAAGGATGCTATACAAATATTAATTGTTTTGATCATGAAATATCATTGCTTATTTGAAACAAAAAAATGTTAACGTTAATGCAGCAATGCTGAACATCAACTCTTTCACTAATTTTCTGTGCAAAGCACTGTCATTGTCTTACCATTAAAGTGTATCAGGATGTCATTGTGTGAAATGAGTAAAGAACAACCTAAGCTGAAGACAGTTTGTGGTAAACAAGTCAGCCTCAAGGACGGTTTCTCCAATGGTTAAGTCTGAGCGCACCGGTGTTAGGTGTTTAATTATCTTTTTAAATATATTCACTCAACAAGGGGCGCACAAAGCATACACAACAAAGGCTTCCATAGATCTGATTTGCATTTCCTAATACTCTTGGCCTCTTTATTGTTAGGTCTCCACAGGTAGGATTCCCAAGGCAAAGTGAAAAATTAAATAAATCACAGGCTTCTTTTCAGTATCATTAAACATTCCACTGTGTTTGCGCAATTAACTGATTAAGCTTCTAAAGCTTGGATGAAAAGACACAAAGTCTTGCACTGAGATCTTAATCTGCCGAAAGAAGTGACTGAATACTTACAGCTTGTGTACAGTTGGATGACCCTCTGCTCAGCTGCTGCTGCCCTGAAAGGGAGATAGGAGGAGGGGAGGAAAGGGAAAAAAAAACAAAAGAGGCAATTAAAAAGGCACAAAGCTGATTTTCTTTCTAATTCCCTTAAATTGGCAAATAAATGGTCTTCAGAAAAACACTACCAACCAGGCTGCTGTACTATCTGTCTCATCAGTGATGTGGTTGACAGGGCTCTTAGCTGAGTCTGGCGCATCTCCCTCACTTCTGCTCTCACCCCTTCCCTTCCATTCCACAACAGTGATAGGGTCACCTGGTCTCACTTACCATTCCACGAGCATCCACATGCAAAGGATCATTAGCTGCCATTTCTGTCACATTGAACAATTTGCCATGAGCAGGAACATATTCCCCTTCTCTCCCTTGTCTGAATTCTACAGAGACTGTTCCCTCTGGGACACCCTGGATAATTGCTCCTCCATTCCCGAAAGTCCCCACACTCCCACAGCATCTTTCCATGCGACTGGCAGTTTGCTTCCCCCTCCTCAGTATCCAAGGCCCTAGACACACCTTCTATGTAAAGCAGCCATCTATTCACACTTCATTCAATCTACTGTATTCAGTGCTCACAATGTGGTCTTCTCTTTACTGAGGAGGTAAAATGCAGACTTGGTGAGTGGTTTATGGAACACCTATGTTCTATGTGTAAAAATGGCTCTGAGCTTGCAGTTACCTCCCCACTTAAGCACACCACAGTGTTCCCATTTTTGTTGCAGGTCTGCTGCAGTGTTCCAGCGAGCATCAGCATAAGCTTGAGGAATAATATTTCCTTTTCCACTTGGGGACCCTGCAGCCTCTAACACTCCCAACACTGAGTTCAGAAACTTTAGAGCCTGTTTCCATCCTTCCACATTTTTTTACCCTCTTTTTTCCCTCCACTCAGTTCAGTCATGCCATAGATTACTTACAGAACAGCCAGCCCATTCTCACTCAATCTCAGCTCTTATTGTCACTTACTCAGCTTCTTATCCATCCTGGCTTACTGTCAATAGTCCCCTCATCTGCCTATACCTTTCATAGCTCTCTCTTTTTGAACTCTGTCTCCACGTATCCATTCATCTCTCCCCTCACACTCCTTGAACCTTCCTTCAGCATAAACAAGGCTATGCCATCACACTGGCCCTCCTCTCCAACTTCCTCACTGCAATGCTGCATGTCATTTCCCACAGATCCCCCACAGGCACAGTTCTTTCTTCAAAGCATATTAGAAAATAAGCCTTCTGTAAGCTCCAAAGACACAAAGTTCGTCTTCCATCTAGCTCCCATAGCACAACATCTCCCCTCTTAGAATCCCTACAGGCCCTTCAACCCAACAAATTCACACTGCCCCTCGGAGCATCCCACCCAGGCCTATCCCTAAACACACATCTTTGGACTGAGGGAGGAAATCAGAGCATCCAGAGGAAACCCACGCAGACACAGAGGAAAATGTGCCAACTCCACACAGACAGTCACCTGAGGGTGGAATCGAACCCGGGTTCCTGGCACTATGAGACAGCAGTGCTAACCTCTGAGCTACTTTGCCATCTCATGAATTAAAATCAGCAACGAGACCCTGGAAAAGGTGGGACATTTTTCTATATTTGGAGTGTTTCTACTCAATTAAGGCAGACTGGACAACAAAATTGGATTTGCCTCTAACACGTCAGCTCAGACTTTGATCAAAAGGGAAAGACAGCATTAAACGATCAGTATCTGAAACTCAATGCTAAGATCATGGTTCACTAGGCTATAGTTACCACCGTATTTATTAAGTGCTTATAGATGTGGACACTCTGCAGCAGGCATGTCATTGTCCTAGAGAAACACCTTCAACAGTGTCTTCAGAAGATCCTTCAAACTTGCTGGCATGAAAGAGGACTTTTTTTTAAGGCAACACCATGAACTAATTACTCAGTACCTACTCCACAGGGTAGACATATCATTCCCAAAACAACTGTTTTGTACAAAACTCAGTTACAGCAGGAGACTCTCAGGAAAATGGCGAAAATATTTTAGGGGTGAGCTCAAGTATCCGTGAAGAAGCCAAACATGCTCACCAACTCATAGGTGTCCCTGGCTTGTACCAAATCGATACAGAGAAGTTTCATTTAGAAAGGCACTGAACCCAAGGAGGAAAGGCAAAGGTGAAATTGACATGTCAGAGATTGACCAAACTTTCTGGTTTGCCCAGATTTCTGGTTGCAGCAGTGGCGTGAGCGGGAGCCTGGACCAGTGGCCTGTCGGGAAGCCGGTGAGTCACTGTTTTTGAATCTATAAAAAGCTGATCTTGAGTGTCGGTGCCTTCCATTTCTGGTTGAGCAGTGGCGCGAGCGGGAGCTTGGATCAGGGGCCTGTTGGGAAGCCGGTGAGTCACTGTTTTTGAGTCTATAAAAAGCTTACCTCGATCAGCAGCACCTCGGAGCAGAGGTTTCTGGGAAGGGAGTGACCTTTTTTTCATCCCTCAGCTATATAACTGATTGCTGTGTAAACCCGAGACCCTACCCTTGTAGGGCCTCCCAGCCATCCACCTCCTCTAAACTTATACACCAGGGACAAATCAAGGTAAGCTTTTTTTAAATTTCTGTTTAGGGGATTAGCAGGGATGGCAGTGCAGGTAGAGGAATGTTCCTCCTGCACGATGTATGAGGTGAGGGACGCCATTAGTGTCCCATCCAAATACGTCTGCAGGAAGTGCACCCAACTCTTGCTCCTCCAAGGCCGCATTGGGGAACTGGACCAGGAGCTGGATGAACTTCAGACCATTCAGGAGGCAGAGTCAGTGATAGACAAGAGTTTCAGGGAAGTAGTACCTCCAAAGCGTGAAGAAAGCTGGGTAACGGTTAGAAGGGGGAAGAAGCAGTCAGTGCAGGGAGCCCCTGTGGTCGTTCCCCTGAAAAACAAGTGTACTGTTTTGGATACTGTGGGCGGGGGGGGGTGGGGGTGGGGTGCAGGCCTCTGGCACAGAGTCTGTCCCTCTTGCACAGAAGGGAAGGGGGGACAGGAAGAGAGTGATAGTCACTGGGGACTCAATAGTTAGAGAAACTGATAGAAGGTTTGCCGGGAACGAAAGAGACTCACGGTCGGTGTGTTGCCTCCCAGGTGCCAGGGTCCATGATGTCTCGGATCGTGTCTTTGGGGTCCTGAGGGGAGAGGGTGACCAGCCCCAAGTCGTGGTCCACGTAGGAACCAACAACATAGGTAGTAAGAGGGATAGGGATGTCAGGCAGGATTTCAGGGAGCCAGGGTGGAAGTTGAGAGCTAGAATAAACAGAGTGGTTATCTCTGGTTTGTTACTCGTGCCACGTGATAGCGAGGCAAAGAACAGGAAGAGATTTCAGCTGAACACACGGCTGCAGGGATGGTGCAGGAGGGAGGGCTTTAGGTACATGGACAATTGGGGCTCATTCTGGGGAAGGTGGGTCCTCTACAAACAGGACGGTCTCCACTTGAACCAGAGGGGCACTAAGATCCTGGGAGGGAAATTCACTAGTGCTATTCGGGTGGATTTAAACTAGCTCAGAAGTGGGATGGGAAACTGAGGTGTAGTCCTAGTACACAGGAGAATGAGCGTAGGGAGAACATGGTCAGGACCTCACTGTCGCAGGAGTGTGCTGGCAGACAGCAAGCTGGATTGAAGTGTGTCTACTTTAATGCCAGGAGTATCTGGAATAAGGTAGGTGAGCTTGCAGCTTGGATAGGTACCTGGGACTTCGATGTTGTGGCCATTTCGGAGACATGGATAGAGCAGGGTCAGGAATGGATGTTGCAGGTTCCAGAGTTTAGATCTTTCATTAAGGTCAGGGAAGGTGGGAAAAGAGGGGGAGGTGTGGCTTTGTTGGTCAAGGACAGTATAACGGTGGCTGAAAGAACCTTTGATGAGGACTAGTCTACTGAGGTGGCATGGGCTGAGGTTGCTGAGGGAGGTTTGTCGACTGAGTCAGTATGGGTGGAAGTTAGGAACAGCAAGGGAGTAGTCACCTCACTGGGGGTTTTCTACAGACCCCCAAATAGCAGTAGGGAGATCGAAGAACTCATTGGCCGGCAAATTGTTGAAAAGTGCAAACATAGCAGGGTTGTTGTTATGGGTGACTTCAACTTTCGCAGTGAAGACTGGAACCTCCTTCGTGCAGATGGTTTGGATGGAGCCGTTTTTGTCAGGTGTGTTCAGGAGGGTTTCCTTACTCAGTATGTGGACAGGCCGACGAGGGGAAGGGGGCATTTTGGATTTGGTGCTCGGCAATGAGCCAGGACAGGTGTCATATTTCGTGGTGGGAGAACACTTTGGCGACAGTGACCACAACAGCCTCATATTTACCATAGCCATGGAAAGGGAAAGGAGCAGTTACCAGGGGAAGATATTTCACTGGGGTAAAGGAAACTATGATGCTATCAAACAGGAGTTGGAAAGTACAGATTGGGAGCAATTGTTCCACAGAAAGGGCACAGCAGACATGTGGAGGCTGTTTAAGGAGCAGTTGTTGCGAGTGATGTATAAATTTGTTCCTCTGAGACAGGTAAGAAGGGGTAAGATTAAGGAGCCTTGGATGACGGGTACAGAGGTGTTTCTTGTCAAAAAGAAAAAGACAGCGTACGTAAGGTGGAGGAAGCAAGGGTCTAGCACAGCTTTTGAGGATTACAGGCTTGCTCAGAAGGAGCTCAAAAGTGGAATGAGGAGGGCCAGGAGGGGGCACGAAAAAGGCTTGGCAGGAAGGATTAGGGAGAACCCGAAGGCATTTTACTCATACGTGAGGAATAAGGGAATGATCAGGGAGAAGGTAGGGCCGATCAGGGATAGCATAGGGAACTTCTGCGTGGAGTCTGAACAGATAGGGGAAGCCCTAAATGAGTTTTTTGCTTCGGTTTTCACTAAGGAAAGGGACCTTGTTGTGAATGAGAACTTTGAGGAGCAGGAAAACAGGCATTAACAGATCAAGATTGAGGAAGTTGATGTGCTGGAAATTTTGGCAAACATTAAGATTGATAAGTCCCCAGGGCCAGACCAGATTTATCCTAGGTTGCTCCGGGAAGTGAGAAAGGAGGTTGCTAAGCCGCTGGCGAAGATCTTTGCTTCCTCACTCTCCACGGGAGTCGTACCGGAAGATTGGAGGGAGGCAAATGTTGTTCCTCTTTTCAAGAAAGGGAATAGAGAAATCCCTGGAAATTACAGACCAGTCAGTCTTATGTCTGTGGTCAGCAAGGTTTTGGAAAGAATTCTGAGGGTTAGGATTTATGACTATTTGGAAAAGCATGGAGTGATTAAAGGGAGTCAGCATGGCTTTGTGAGGGGCAGGTCATGCCTTACAAATCTTACTGAGTTCTTTGAGGAAGTCACGAGACAGGTTGATGAGGGTCGAGCAGTGGATGTGGTGTACATGGACTTCAGCAAGGCATTTGATAAGGTTCCCCACGGCAGGCTCATTCATAAAGTCAGGAAGTATGGGATACAGGGTGATTTAGCTGTCTGGATTCAGAATTGGTTGGCTGACAGGAGGCAGAGAGTGGTTGTGGATGGTAAGTATTCTGCCTGGAGATCAGTGCTGAGTGGTGTCCCGCAGGGCTCTGTTTTGGGCCTCTGCTCTTTGTAGTTTTTATAAATGACTTCGATGAGGAGGTTGAGGGGTGGGTTAGTATGTTCGCTGATGACACAAAGGTTGGAGGTGCCGTTGATAGTATCGAGGGCTATTGCAGGCTTCACTGAGAAACTGACAGAATGCAGATTTGGGCTGAGAAATGGCAGATGGAGTTCAACCTGGATAAATGCGAAGTGATGCATTTTGGAAGGTCGAACTTAAATGCTGAATATAGGATTAAAGGCCGGATTCTCGGCAGTGTGGAGGAACAGCGGGATCTTGGTGTTCAAGTGCATAGCTCCCTCAAAGTTGCCACCCAAGTGGATAAGGTTGTTAAGAAAGCATATGGTGTTTTGGCTTTCATTAACAGGGGGATTGAGTTTAAGAGCCGTGAGGTTATGCTGCAGCTCTACAAAACTCTGGTGAGACCACACTTGGAATATTGTGTCCAGTTCTGGTTGCCCTATTACAGGAAAGATGTGGAGGCTTTGGAGAGGGTGCAAAGGAGGTTTGCCAGGATGCTGCCTGGACTGGAGGGCTTGTCTTACGAGGAGAGGTTGACTGAGCTCGGACTTTTCTCTCTGGAGAGAAGGAGGAAGACAGGTGACCTGATCGAGGTGTACAAGGTAATGAGAGGCATTGATAGAGTCGATAGCCAGAGACTTTTCCCCAGGGCAGGATTGACTGCCACGAGGGGTCATAGTTTTAAGGAGTTAGGAGGAAGGTATACAGGAGACGTCAGAGGGAGGTTCTTCACCCAGAGAGTTGTGAGCGCATGGAATAGTTTACCAGTGGTAGTCGGGGAAACTGAGTCATTAGTGACATTTAAGCGACTGCTGGACATGTACATGGACAGCAGTGAATTGAGGGGAATGTAGGTTAGGTTATTTTATTTTTGGATTAGGATTATTCCGTGGCAGAACATCATGGGCCGAAGGGCCTGTACTGTGCTGTACTTTTCTATGTTCTATGTTCTAACTTCCATAAAACTCATCTGCCAGACCCTCTAGCATGAAATGCCCTGCTTGTGTCAGAGTTCGAAAATTGCCCATTGCACTTATCAGCTATCTAAGTACACACCAAACCAGAGTGGAAGTAAGTCTTCCTCAATTCCAAGGAACCAGAAGCTGGGAATACTGCGGGGAGTAATTCACCTCCTGACTCCTCAAAGCCTGTAAGACAAGCCCTCCAGTCCAGGCAGCATCCTGGTAAACCTCCATTGTACCCTCTCCAAAGCCTCCACATCTTTCCTGTAATAGGGCAACCAGGACTGGACACAATATTCCAAGTGTGGTCTCACCAGGGTTTTGTAGAGCTGCAGCATAACCTTGTGGCTCTTAAACTCGATCCCCCTGTTAATGAACGCCAAAACACCATATGCTTTCTTAACAACCTTGTGCCATCTACAAGGCACAAGTCAGGTGTGATGGAATGCTCCCCACTTGCCTGGATGAGTGTAACCCCAACAACACAGAAGACGCTTGACAGAATCCAGGACAAAGCAGCCCAGTTGATTGGCACCACATCCACGAACATTCACTCCTTCCAGCAACGACATACAGTAGCAGCAGTGAGTACTATCTACAAGATGCACTGCAGAAATTCACCAAAGATCCCCAGACAGCACCTTCCAAACCCTCAAACACTTCCATCTAGAAGGACTAGGACAGCAGATATATGTGAACACCACCACCTCCAAATCACTCACCATCCTGACTTGGAAATATATCGCTATTCCTTTGCTGTCGCTGGGTCAAAATTCTGGAATTCCCTCCCTAAAGCATTGTGGGTCAACCCACAGCAGGAGGACTGCAGCAGTTCAAGGAGGCAGCTCACCACCACCTTCTGAAGGGCAACTAGGAATGGGCAAGAAATGCTGGCCAGCCAGTGATGCCCACATCCCACAACTGAATAGAAAAAAAAACTGCCTTCGAAAGAAAACGAATATCTCTAAATACCTCCAATCAAGTATTTACTTTAGCCACATGCATTCTTGGCAAATACCTTGTATTGTATTGCTTGTGCCTCTCTTCCAGCACATAACTCACATTATCATTACACTTTTGTTTTCTCTACAATATATCAATCACCTTTGCTCACATTTTATCTCAGATTTTTTGCCTTTCTTTTTCTTATCATTTAGTTACATTGCTCAGTTGATAAAAGTTAATTTTCTCTTCCTTCTTTTAACCTTCACCACTCTTCGTCTCCAATCTTTTTGCCTTTTAAAATAAATTGCAATAAGATTTTCTACTTTGCTTTGAATAATAAAATGGCATTAAGATAAGTATAACGTGGAGGTGCTGGTGTTGGACTGGGATAGACAAAGTCAGAAGTCACTTGACACCAGTTATAGTTTAACAGGTTTATTTACAGTCACAACCTTTCCATGCATTACTCCTGCATTGGGCGAAGTGGAGAGGGGCATTCAGGTGCAGAATATATAGCGGAGAGAGAAATACTCATGCTATTTGTACTTATCTGTTGACACACGTAATGACCTGTAATCATCTTATTATCTCTCTGCCTATATATTCTGTGCCTGTGTGCCCCTCTCCAGCTCAACTGACAAAGGAGCAATGCTATGAAAGCTTGGGTTGGGCAATAACCTGGTGTCAGATGCTGGAGAATCCGAGATAACAAAGTTTTAGAGCTGGATGAACACAGCAGGCCAAGCAGCATCTCAGGAGCACAAAAGCTGACGTTTCGGGCTTAGACCCTTCATCAGAAAAGGAGGATGGGGAGAGGGCTCTGAAATAAATAGGGAGAGAGTGGGAGGCGGATCGAAGATGGATAGAGGAGAAGATAAGTGGAGAGGAGACAGACAGGTCAAAGAGGCAGGGATGGAGCCAGTAGAGGTGAGTATAGGTGGGGAGGTGGGGAGGGATAATGGGAGCTGCAGATGCTGGGGAATCCGAGATAACAAAGTGTGGAGCTGGATGAACACAGCAGGCCAAGCAGCATCTTAGGAGCACAAAAGCTGACGTTTTGGGCCAAGACCCTTCATCAGAAAAGCTAGGGGCTGCACCCCCATTTTCTTCCTACTAACCTCATCCCGCCCCCTTGACCTGTCTGTCCTCCCCGGACTGACCTATCTCCTCCCTACCTCCCCACCTACAGTCACCTGTACAGGCTCCATCCCTGCCTCTTTGACCTGTCTGTCTCCTCTCCACCTATCTTCTCCTCTGTTCACTTTCGATCCGCCTACTCCTCTCTCCCTGTTTACTTCAGAACCCTCTTCCCGTCCCCCATTTCTGATGAAGGGTTTAGGCCTGAAACTTCAGCTTTCCTGCTCCTAAGATGCTGCTGGGCCTGCTGTGTTCGTCCAGCTCAACACTTTGTTAACCTGGTGTCATGTGACTTCTGATTAAGATAAGTAAAGAAAGTGTGACATTTTGTATGGCATTTTGGCCATACACTAGGGTTGAACAACCTTTTACTCTCTGATGTAGATTGTATTGTTATAACATCTCACTATACTTGATTATTTTATATATGCCAAACATTGTTGTAATATTCAAAAATGTGTTTTAGTTTTAACAACAAGTTCTTAAATTTTTAAAGTTTTAAAAATTGAATTAATGAAACTGACATAATTGAAATTTGTAATTTTCGGAGGAGACTGGGCTGGGTGAATGTCAATACCATCTTGGGGTATCAATGTAAAACTAGGGGTCATAGTTTCAAAATAAATGATGGCCATGTAAAAAAGAAATGAGTTTTTATTAACTCAGATGATTGTGAATTTTCAGAATTCCCCACTTTAAAAAGCAGTGATGCAGAATCTTTAAGTATTTTTAAGGCAGAGGCAGATAGATTCTTGTTTACCAAGGGGGTGAAAGATTGTTGGGGATGTGCAAGGATGTATAGTGAGGATCAAATCAGAACAGCCGTGATCTTTTCGAATGGCAGAGCAGGCTGGAAAGACTGAGCAGTTTATTCCTGCTCCTTGTTCATATATTCTGTTCAAAAATGTAATGAAATATATTTACATATCTATTTACATAACATTAATTACATTTCTGTTTTAGCAGTGAGTTCAGTTATTTCCTTAAGAGCTGTACTAAGTTTCTCTGAGATCACTTCCCTTTTACATTTGTTGTACTGGTTGGCCTTAGCTAACTGATATCTTTTGAGTGAAGACTGGTTTTGTTCTATTTTTGTTCTCTGGAAACTTTCACAATTATCCATATTAGGCTAATTGGTTCAGAGTTGCCTGGTTTAACTTTACCTCCCTCAATGAACAAAGGTGTGATATTTTACTCTTCCAGTACTCAAACATAACTTCCATTTCCAGAGATGATTGAAAGATTGTGGTCAAATTCTTTGCTATTTCCTGTCTTACTTCCATTAATATTCAATGATGCTTTCCATCTGTATGTGGCACCGATTCTCTTTGATATTCAACAACCTTTTCACAAGTTTTTTTTAATCTATAGTAACCCTATTTCATTTATGTATCCTCTTGTCTTTTAAATCAGGAAATGGAAAGGAAAGGGGACCTTAAGAAAATGACATGGCACTGACAAGCCTCTGCACCCTGACGGATTTCATACTATGGTCTTCAGGAGTGGTTCATGAGATTTTGAAGCATTGGTTCACATTTTCCAAAATTCCTTTGAATCAGAGTAGGTTTTAAACAATTTAAAAATACCTAATGTAATTCCTTCAATCAAAAGGGAGGGACAAGGAAGGCAACAACATTAACTTAACATCTGTCATAGGCAGAAGCTATTGCTAAAGATGTTATAACTGCGCAATTAGATAAATTAAAGGTCATCAGACAGAGTCAACGTTATTTGGAGGTTTTGGGATTCTTTGAAGAATTAACACATGCTTACAAAAGAGAACCAGTGGATGTAGAATTTATCTACTGCCCTTGTCCATCCAGATGGAAGTGGTCGTGGATTTGGAAGGAACTGTCAAAAGAATCTGGCAAATTTCTGAAGGGCATCTTGTAGATAATACATACTAATGCCACTGAGAATCAGTGGTGTATAGAGATTTTGTTTGTGGACTTGGTGCCAGTCAAGCAGGCTGCTTTTTCACAGATGGTGTCAAGCTTCTTGAGTGTTCTTAAAGCTGGACTCAACCAGGCAAGTTGGGAGTATTCCACCACACTTCTGACTAGTGCCTTGTAGACAATAGACAGGCTTTGGGAATCATGAGGTGAATTACTTGCTGCAGTATTCCAAGCTACTGACCTGTCCTTGTTTTTATATGGCAAGTCTATTTGAATTTTTCATCAATTGTGATCTCCAGCACGTCAATAGTGGGTGATTCACTGATGGTAATACCATTGAATGTCAAGAGGCGCTGGGAGATTGTCTTTTATTGAAGATGTCATTGCCTGACAATTGTGCAAAGTGTGGTGCAAATGTTATTTGCCACTTGTAGCCCAAGCCTGGAGATTGTCCAGATCTTGTTGCATTTGGACACAGGCTGTTTCTGTACCTAAGGAATCACGAATGGTGCTGAACATTGTGCAATCATCGGTGATCTTCCTCACTTCTTACATTATCATGGAGGGAAGGTCATTGATGAAGCAGCTGAAGGCGGTTCAGTTGAGAACACTACCCTGAAAAACTCCTGCAGAGGTGTCCTGGAGCTGAGATGATTGACCTCAAACAACCACAACATCCCCCTATGTGTCAAGCATGGCTTCAACTAGTGGAGAGTTTACCCTTTGATACCCATTGATTTCAGTTTTTCTGGGGCTCCTTGATGCCACACCCAGTTGAATGCAGCCTTGGTATCAAAGGCTGTCACTCCCACTTCACCTCTGGAATCCAGCTCTTTTGTCCAAGTTTGATCCCAGGCTGTAATGAGGTCAGGAGCTGAGTTTCCTGATAGAACCCAATTTTGCATCACTGAGCAGGTTATTATGAGCAAGTGTTGCTTGATAGCATTATTGAGGACACCTTCTATCATTTTACTAATGATTGAGAGTAGACTGATGGGACGATAATTGGCTAGGTTTGATTTGTCCTGCTGTTCAGATACAGGACACACCTGGGCAATTTTCCACATTGTCAGGTAAATGCCAGGCTTCTAACTATACTGGGAGAGCTTAGCTAGGTGAGCAACAAGTTCTCGAACACATGTCTTCTGTACTATTGACAGAATTTTGTCAAGATAATAAGCTTTGTAGTATCCAGTGTCTCCAGTCACTTCTTGACATCACTTCTACTGAATTGAATGGAATGAAGACTGGTATCTGTAATATTGGGGACCACTGGAGGAAGCCAAAATGGATCATTCACTCAGCACTTCTGGCTGAAGAACGCTATAAATGCTTCAGTCTTATCTTCTGCTCTAATGTATTGAGCTCACCTATCATTGATGATGAAGTTATTTGTGGAGCCTCCTCCTCCAGTGAGTTGTTTAATTGTCCACCACCATTCATGACTGGATGTGGCCAGACTCCAGAGGTTATATCTGATCCATTGGTTGTGTGATCACTTATCTCTACCTATAACTTGCTGCTTATGCTGTTGGCATGCAAGTTGTCATCTTTTTCTTAGGTTGACACCTCATCTTCAGGTGTGTCCTGGTGCTGCTCCTGGCATGCCCTCCTGTACACTTCGTTAATGAGCATTGATCCACTGGCTTGATGGCAATAATTGAATGGGTAATATGCCAGGCCATGAGGTTGCAGATTGTGTTAGAATATGATTATATTACTGTTGATGGCCCACAGCATCTTCTAGATGTCCAGTGAAGTTGCTAAGTCTGTTCAAAGCCTGTCCTATTTAGCACAGTGATACTGCCATGCAACATGATGGAGGATATTCTCAATGTTAAGGTGGGACTCTGTCTCTTCAAGGATTGTGCAGTGGTCACTCTTACCAATAATCTTATTTTCATGGACAAACATATCTGCACCGGTAGATTGATTAGAATGTGTTCAAGTATGTTTTTCCCTCCAGTTGTTTTCCTCACCACCTGTTGCAGATTCAGTCGAGCAGCAATGTTCTTTAGAAGCTGACCAGTTCAAACGGGACTGCTGCTACAAACCAACCTTGTGTACATTTTGTGCCTTTGCCACCTCTGCTTCCTTCAAGTGTTATTCAATGTGGATGGGGTCTGATTGGAGGGAGGATGGCACATGGTACATTATAACTTGAAGCTCTGAGACATGGGGTCCAACACTGGGGTCTCTCAGGGCAACTTCATGCCAACCACATGGCTCAACGTGCCACTACCTGTGTTCTGCTGGTGTGACAGAATATATCCGGAGATGACAATGCTGGTGTCTGGGATGTTGCCTTAAGATATGAATCCGTAAGTATGACTATGTCAGGCTGATGCTTGACTAGTCTGTGAGACAGCTCTCCAAGTTTTGCCACTGGCCTCAAATGTTGGTAAGGTTGACAGAATTGTTTTTGCAGTTTCAGGTGCTCAGGTCCATCCCGTTTCATTTCTTTGTTGAGGCTGTTTAACGATTTGCTACAACTGAGGTATTTCAGAGATGAGGATGGCAGATTTCTTTCCCTAAGTGAACCAGCTGGGTTTTCCCCCTGATATTCAGTAATGGTTTTGCCAATCATTAGACTCTTTATTCCAGAAATTTGTACTGAATTCAAATTCCACAGTATCTGAGAATCTGGATTAACAATAGCGATAATACCATTGCCTCCCATAATGTTGAGCTTCGTGCAATTATCGGGGAACATCCCCAGGTCTGACCTTATGATGGAGGGAAGGTGGTGAATAAGGGGCCTGATCTTTAATCAGCCCTGATATTTGTGTCGTTGTAAGACTTGCCACACCTTTTTCTTGCAGTGCATCCTTTCCACTTCCTCACTGAAATGATAAACATCTTTTCGCTGACGGTCAAATGTCTGCTTCTCACGAGGGCCTGTCTGCTTGCCTCGAGTTTTAATCTTTTTGCTTTGCATTTGACTTGGGATCTGTTACTTTAAGTAGTATTCTCCTGCAACGTTATATAGACCTTGGAGTTAAATCTCCATATCATCCATCCCCACCATCTTTCTGAGGCCACACATACAAACCCCAGCTTTCCCAACCAGCAGGCCAATGTGCTGAGCATTTTCAGCATTGTTTACTGTTTGGCGTTTCAGATTGTCTAGGTCTGCAGCGTTTTTGTTTTGCAACTGTATGTGAATGTTCCCTCACTGCAGAAATCGTAACGAAAGCTGCAAACGTGTCTAAACAGAGTCAATTGGTATTTGCCCACTGTTTGGAAACCAGTAACCCAACCGACGGGACTGGCCAATCTTAGGAAACTCCCCTGAGCAAAGACCTTCCAGTGATTTTCAATCCATTGCCACACAGGAAGGGTGTGAGGAATGGTTTCGAAGGGACAGGCCAACAGATTGGTGAAATACCACAGGGATCTTCAGATCTCCGATTATCCATGAAGAACCGGCTGCTCGTATAAATTATTTGGGGTCGGATATATTTTGTACCCTAACCTCAGGCAGAAATATTTTTTAAAAATCCTGCACACAGTATTGTACAAAGCGACACTTGTGAAAAATGTAAGGCTAGGGCAAATCCTAATCGAGCTACAGAGTGCTAATGGGATTAGGGCTGGAGCACAGGAAAAAATTGCACACGCACAGTTGATGGCTTCAAACACAATCCACAAGGCTGCGGATGGAAAAACTGAAAAGCGATGAAAAACATGAGTATTATGAGAATAGTGATAATGGGAACTGCAGATGCTGGAGAATCCAAGATAACAAAGTGTGAAGCTGGATGAACACAGCAGGCCCAGCAGCATCTCAGGAGCACAAAAGCTGACGTTTCGGGCCTAGACCCTTCATCAGAGAGGGGGATGAGGAGAGGGTTCTGGAATAAATAGGGAGAGAGGGGGAGGCGGACCGAAGATGGAGAGAAAACAAGATAGGTGGAGAGGAGAGTATAGGTGGGGAGGATACTTTATTTCCCAATTATACGAGATAACTAGCCAAACAAATTTGTTGGCCGTTTCTCGATACTGCATCAAGGTCTGGTGCCCTTCCCGTTTATATAATGCCGTGCAATTGCTCTTTCATTTCGACTTGAAATAATAAATATCAGATAAAGGCGGGGCAGACACAATTTTAATCAGGGCATGAAAAAGGACCACACTTCAAGTCACTACCTTGGAAATTAAATGATGTGATGTGATCATTGTGTTTATTTGACAAATACTGCACTGGCTACAAAATTCTGTTTTACTGAACGAGTCAACAAATTTGTGTTCAAACAAAGATTAAAACAATCGTGTCCCTCAAACTGTGTTTTTACAACATGCTTCGAAGGTTCAACATGACAATTGGGAGATGTGGTGTTAAAGGAACTCCGCTTCATCTTACCTCATTTTCTCCTCCCAGACTGTAACATGAAATCGCTTCCTAAAATCTCTGTGATATTTTGCAAAACGGACGTCGCAATGTCAGGAATTTTAACCGCAGTTTTATCCTGCAGTACATTAGCTTTTCGCTTGTATCTCTCACAATAACAATTTTCAATCACTGCTCCCTCATCAGATTGGTGTGGACGGCGTAACCGAATATATCTGAACCAATATTTCGAATATTTCGATGGAAACGTAAAGGCAGTCAATGTAATAGCTGGGTCTTCAGCCCTCGGACCTCGATACTGCCGCTTTTTGGCTCTAATATAATCGTCTTTAATCATTGAAAAAAAACTAATTATTTCATGCAATTATTCAGAATCGTTTTTCTCACCGAAGCCTAAAAAGAACGGGTGTGTCTTTTTGTGTTTGTCCAAGTTATGTTAACGCGTTATGTTAACGACAATTAATTAATGTGTACGTATTAAAGTTGACAAAAATAAGGTTTCGGGTGAGAAGTGGAACAATTTGCACATTATTTCACATCCTTTTTCTCTTTCACTGAATAAAGCGCTGTACGCTTGTCAGAACATTAAAACAATCTTCATTTGGGGATTCTTAATGTCCTAATATTAATTGGATGGGGACATGTGGCTATTTTAACGTGTGATGGCAGTGTAAATTTTGTTTATTTGGAATGATGCCCCTCATTTTCTCACTTGGTGGTTAGAACTATTTCCCTGTTTCGGGAAGGGAAGCAGCGGTATCGTTTTAGAATTTAGCTCTAGTCCTAGCGTGGAGACCTTCAAATGATCAGCATTCAACCGTACCTGAAATTCCAAACCAGAAATTGTTCTTCACAAGGTAAAGCATCTGCATCGCCTGACCTCAACCGCTTTCCTACAGGCGCTTGAAAGTGTATTTTTTTTGTAATGTGTAATGGATAATGAATATTTAACATAAAAGTTCTCGGAATCAAATTTAATAGTCATAACATTGAAGTATTCTTAGTTTGAAACTTGCTCTCTGGTAACACGAGTCAGTAAATTGACCTTTCTTATTGTAATTGTAACGAGGAACTTGCTCTTTAAGCGTCGACGTTTACAATCAAGCTATCACTCTGTAAAGTTGCTGAGAATGTACAATCTAACAATTTCACGCTATCGCCTTTAATGATAAACTGCGTTTGGTGACATTTAGCAAGTCCAGTTGCTTTTAAGAAACGGGAGAGCCGAGTCTCCCACTTGAAGATCTCTGGCATTAGGAGTGAAATGTGTTTATAGTCACATGTACGACCCATCTACGTTGGTCTATTAATACCCGGCAGATTAAAGACTGAAACCCAATCCAATGCTAAATTTGGTTCATTCGTAAACTGCTGTCACGCCCCATTCGTCCAATAACTCTCCGTTCTCGAGCTACCCACCGGGATACGGTTGCTTCGCACCGGTTCCACTGTCTATATGCAGAACCCAGATTACGAATCACGTTAATTCATGTTTGAAATTCGTCACATTCGGGTCCTTAGATGTGTGTGTGTTTCAGAGAGGGCTGCGTCTCGGCAAATTCCTGGAATGTTAGAAGGGAGGGTTTGTGCTGGTGTTGGAATAACACAGGCAGTCCGCTCAGGCAGGCCAGAGCGTCACCTCCGAAATGAATCATGTGAAAAATAAATCTTTGCAATTAGTCCTGAGGTGGAGGAAACATTTCAGCGAGAAAGATATAAACAAACGAAAGGGAAGTTGAGTTGGAGAATGGCTTTCCCGCCTCAGCAAAATCCCTGGAAACAATATCCACAGCGACTGATTGCAAAGCAACAAGATTAAGGCTAACCATGTTATATTCTGACACTTCAAAGCACACCGGCTTTAATATATCCCCGGTCATGTGGTTCACTGAGATCATACCCTCTGCCTCCTCCTCACCCACAGAAATTAAATTTTCCAACTGCCATGTTCATATTCGGTTTTTGTTTACTCGTTATAAAGGAATTTAAATCACGATTCTTGAACCTTTATTTCTAAAACAGTTGCTGGGAACGGGTGTGTCTTTTTGTATTTGTCCAAGTTGAACGGGGGCGCTTCAGGGGCATGTATTAAAATGAACACTTTCCTTGTCGGTCTGGGCTACAGTCCACGAGATGGTGTATATGAATTGGATTTAGTGCAAGGGTGAGAATGGTGTGGTTCGCTGGTACCACACCGCTGTGTTTTATTGCAAACGTGACCAGTGGAGGCTGACTCGGTTATATTGTAGAGAACATTGGCGCAATTTGTCTACACGACAGTTGTCTGCTGTGGGTAATTGAGCAGTGGGAATAGTTTCGCTCTGAAACGAGCTGGATTTATTACTTTCAGTGCTCTTGTCAGTATCTCAGGTCACAACGTGAAACAGTAGATGGCGTATTTCTTAATTGCCAAAGATCATTTCTGCACTTTCGGTCACCACAATGTGTTTCTTGTTCCGACAGTACCACACCAACCACAGCAAAGCAAAATGTACCATCAAAGTCGACCTATCCTCAGTAAACCGCAAACTTAAAAAGAAGGCAAGACTTCTTTTGTTTAAAATAGAAATCGCCTTAAAGCAATTTATGAATGAATAAAAATTCCATATAAATTAACAGGAAGGCCTCAAGTTTCAGACTCACAAAGGAACTGCGAGAAATATATTGTACAATGATTTGGGACTTTTGTAGCCGATATGATTCAAGCAAAAAGATTTGGAATCATGCAAGGGTTGAAGCCTAGTGAACACGCAAACTAAAACAGAGGCAGCAAACACCAGAAACTGGCAGAAAAAGAAACAGTCTGGGTGTTTGAAATGTGGACGCTTCACCAGTGTTCTTCAGCCTCCTTTACAAGATGTATCAGCGTTCATTCAACTTATTTCACACGCCCCTTTTCCACGAGGCAATGTTAGTTTTTTTCCGAAAAAAAATGGCAAATTCATATGTAGGATGCAACGGGTGTTCATTGGAATTCTGCTGTTTGGTGACGGTGAAGTCTTCCTTTAACCGCCTCCTTTAACAATCTATAATCGCCCACTTCAGATAATCAAAACACTCTTCCGAAGAAGGATCATACTGGACTCGAAAATTTCTGTTTCTTTCTCCACAAACCTGCTTAGTTTAACACTTCTCGCGTTTACTTCACCTCACGTATTTTGCAGAAAAAAGTCCTGTTAGGTTTCTCTATAAATGTTATATACTATCCACTTGTTAAACTGGGAGATGCAGGAAGGACTGCACAACGCAACATTGCGAATAGCCGTGGAGGGTTTAAAAACGCCCTATTTAAAACCAGCTTCATAACAAAATAAGTTGGTTTTAATTCCTCTCTGATGAAGGGTCTAGGCCCGAAACGTCAGCTTTTGTGCTCCTGAGATGCTGCTTGGCCTGCTGTGTTCATCCAGCCTCACATTTTATTATCTTGGTTTTAATTTATTTGGCGCTCTTCATTTCTAATGTCTCAGATTTGAGGAAGTGCGCATTATAAAATAGCATGAAAAAAAGCATCACACACTCCTTTTGCATCTTTGCTGGTTTGATTCTCAATGCACGGCGATTCTTGCTTTCCCTTTTCCTAAAACGCTATTACTTCGAGCTTCCAATAATAGCATCGACGCTCCTTCGGAGAGAAAAAAAACTCGAACAGGATTCAGCGATGGTTGCACAAGCCAAACCTTGCAGATCGCACGGTGGGCTACAAATGTTGCCGACTGGATAGGGTTTGCATGTGGTAAGTTATCCCGCATGACCCATTGACTTTAAACAGACGTTTCAGCAAGTAAACTGTAACATTTGCTGACAACACTAATGAATAACCTGGATGAAAAGCTGCCTTATGATGTCCAGGTTTGTGCGCCCTTCGTTTATTACCAGTCATCAATTATCGCACTAATCAAAACATTTGTTATGTTTTGCCTCTTTCCGGCTCCTCCAGAATTTGAAACATGATTGCATTTGTTAATTAGTCGCTAATAGCGAGGTAATGTGCGCTTGATGGATAACCGTGTCATTGCCAATCACAACGCCCATTCATATTCCCAGCGGCGTGAGGCGGGGTCTGTGTTCGTGTTGTCACGTGTGCAAGCAGACGGGGCGGGGCGAGGAGGCACCGCCTGGTCACCGCTAAATGATTGACATGGGGGATAGCCCATAAACGTGGGACATGGGCGGCGTATGCGCTTTGAATGGTTGAGATCGGCGTTGTTGGCGGGCGTACCAATCGCACGCGTCCCCTGGGCCACGAGCAGGAGCATGGCGTCGCTATGTACTTCGGGATCTGCAGTCCCGAGCAGCCTGGGCCTTCACTTGACTGAGTGAAAGGACTACAACCCCCAAGATGCCATGCTGGGGCCACACCGCCTGGCTCTTCTAAGCCTGTCAATCAGCACGCGTCATGCAGCTTTGCTTATCAAGGTTTGGTGGGTGGGGGGGCGGGTGGAATGGGGGGAACCGAAGGGGGAGCAGCCAATGTGAAGAATAGATCAGGAAAGGGAAAAAAAATCCCTCAAGTGTTATCTTGCCTGCAGGGTAGAAATTTTACTGTACAATGTGAAAACTCCAGTTTCAAACAGCCGCTTTGCATAAGGGCTTCGCACAAAGTTCTTTCTCAGATTCAGCAACGAAATGAAACGCAGAAAGATTGCCATCGCCGCTGGGTTTTGCTGTTCATTCTTCCTGGGCACTTTATTGAATTTGTTATTTATCCCTGGATTTGACCATCACCATCATCAGCAGCAGCAGCGTTTTGAGGGACCAGGGCAAGATCACCTCAGCATCGTCCCATCCACGTATTTCAATCGGGGGACCGACCAAGACCTGTTGAAGCAACTGAAAGAAAGGTACCAGGAGGTTGTCCGCTATCGGCAGCAGCCTGGCTCCACAGCGGCTGCAGGGAGGCTCGCTAGACCGCTAGAGAGGCGCCTGATGGACCTAGCACAGAACAGTTCCCCCGACCAACTGCAACCCCAGCATCAGCCGCAACCACAGAGCCACACCGGTTTCCAGAAGAACCGGCTACTGACTGCGCCCGGGGAAAGTGCCTTCGCCTCGAGCAGTCCGATTCGGTTCCATTCGCTTCCCCTGGGCTGTCGGGATATTAATAACGCGAGCAGTGTCCATTATTTAGGCTCTGGCTACACAAAGGCGGTGTACAAAGCAGTTCTGAATGAAACGCTGGCGGTGGCCTTAAAGTCGGTGGACTTTGGAGGACATGACATGGAAAACTGTGTCAAGCAGTACGGGGCACTGGAAGATTGCTACAGACTAGCATCGTACAAACTTGTCAAAGAGATGACACTATTACAACGGCTCCAGCACTCAAACATTCTAAAGGTAAGTGGCAGCACTGTCCATCAGTAACCTGTTGGAGCCATTTCTTACTGGGAGGACTGAAAAGATTCGGTTTATTTGGGGATTGATTTCTTTGCTCAGTGAGTCATTTTTGAAAAGCCATCCATCTGTCGGATCTGTGTTGGAAAATATGCAGAGGACTTCATGACAACGTTGTTAACCTGACATTCTCTTCAGTCATTCACGACTGATGTGAAAGCACAAACATTTCAGTTCATTAAATATATTTATCTCATGTCCGTGTGTCACTGGGTTGGCTTTTTCACGGTATTTGAGCTGATTCAATATTAAGACCGATCATTCGGCATCATTTCAGATGGTAATGTGACTGTGGAATTAGGTGGCAGGATTAACATGGATTCTCAACAGGAATTCACTTTTTAATTTTGCGCTGAAATTTCATTCTTTGCATGTAAATTTAAGTTTTTATAATTAAATTGAGCTATGACGTGGTTGCATTTCTTTCTGCTGTCCGGAATTTATATTGTATTATAACCTGACCTTTAGGAAATAATTCCTTCTGGAGTTTTGTAATGGCTGAGACTGAGGGGGTGGGTTTGGAATGGAGAAGAAGGAAGAGGTAAGGGCGGCAGCCTCTTACGGATGAACTACCCGGGGAGATGGGCTGAATGTTTTCCTTCCAGTTGCAGTCTGCTTGCCTCCTTTTGCTTTTAGGGTTCCTGCCCAGCACCGGAGATTGACTCCGCGTTGAAGCGCACTTTGGCTGATAATGTGGGCTGCATTGCCAGCGCTGTGTGCGGAACCCTCTTCTTTGAACCGGCTGAGTTTAAAGCGGCCGCAGTGTGGCTCAGACGGTCGCTGCCTGGATTGGGGTCGATTTTGTTTCAATCACCGCTGGTTGAAACGGCGCATCAGCTGAGCTGCAGAGGTTATTTCTCTGCCAGTGGAAATCAGTAAATCATTTGCTGCGGCATTACCCGCAGCGGGCTGCAATGCAATTGACGCTGGCTGTCTCGGCAGTACTTTAAAATAAAAATCACGCTGCATTTAGAACATCGGTCTGTTTATAAAGCCAAGCACTTCACTCAACACCACGTAGCCCATGACAGTTTTTAGAAGCACACAGACATTACGCAAATATATCCGTTCAATTTTTAATGAATTTGTCAGATTACCTGTTGTATATCCAATGCCCCTGACCAGCATATAGGATCTCCCTCCCCCGTCTCTCGGGGCTAAATTCACTTTCACACATTTGTAAAACAAACTTGCGTCCATTCAGCCCTTTTAATTCAATCCGTCGTTTCCCGCATGCTTTCAGTCAGCAGCACGGGGTTGATCTGTACCATTTTCTTCCCACGTTACTTGAATGGGGTGGGTTTCTCCAGACGTTCGTACATAGAAGGAGGACCGTACATGCAATCGGATGACAAAAAGGAGGACAGAATATTCGTACACATATACTCAAGAACTTTTTTGTGTGTGTATATGTGGGGTTGGGGGTTGAGGCAGATGTATTTGTATTCCCACTAATAAGAAGTGTCAAGTGCTGTTGATCCAGTTTCTATAGTAACCGTCTTTCCGTTCTTTATTACGGAGAGGGATTTCACGGGATGCCCAGTTTAAAGTGTAATGTGCAAGAGAATGGGGAAGTTCTGTATTGTTCAGAGCAGATCTATCCCTTAAGCCTTGTACAATCCACCCAGTGCTGAAGCCGACTTCAAATAGAAATGTGTCCCATCATCAGCAAGAAGGTTTAATCTCGAGAGGAAAGCGGGCTTTTCTGGGCAAAGCTGCTTTTACAATTGCAATTGCTCAGGGCAATAATCCATTATTTGTGTGTTTGTATGGATAGATGTTGTAATTTAAAATATACCAGCAAAATGTCCTCTAGGGCTATAACAAATCCAGTTTCCATCCCCGCTGTTCGAGGGATTGGCGAGATTATATTTAAAATGCAAATCAGGCCGAATTCTAACACCCAGTAAAACGTTGCACTCGCCCGACTCTCCAGTTCTGCCCGCCACTCCCAGATTAAGAACAGCACCAAATGTGCCCATGTGAAGGCTATCCAGCAGCCGCAGGGCTGTGAGGGTTGTCAGTCAGTTGAATTGAAAGTGGGCTTTCAAGGAAAAAAACGACCCTCAGTGAGCCAATATTTGTATTTTATTTCGGGTGAAATTACGTCCGATTATCAGATAGGTCTCAGAGTGGAGGCAAAACCTGCGAAAAACCATTCCTAAAGCTAGGTAGAAACGGATAGACTGCATTACTGGTGCAAGCCTGAGAATAGTGAAAAGGCGCGCCCCACAATATTACTAAATCATATTCTGAAGCAGCGTCACTAGAGGCGATACGTTTAACTCTGCTTTCTCTCCACAGATGCTGTCGGACCTGCTGAATTTATCCAGCAAGTTCCATTTTGTTTTAGCACTAGGTGACAGCTCCTCGTTGCTGTTAAAAATAAACCAGCCTTAGTAGCCTACGAACTACCCTTGTTTATTAGGCGAAGACTGAATTGTACAGAAATTGCCGGGAAACCTCAGCAGCAGGTGGGGAGAAAGCAGAGTTAAGTCCTGGGTGACCCGTCTTCAGAACATAGTATCACAGTGCTGTTGCGACCCATCCACCACTCTCAGGCTTGTTGTGCTGTTTGTACACTAGTAACGCAGCCCATGTTTTATTCTGTCTGGATTGTTGTGGTAAAGTCACTGGACTAGTAATCTAGACTTTGAGATTAATGTTTTGGGAAAATGAGCTCGAATCCCATTAGTACAGTTGATGAAATTTGAACTCGTTATAATAATGGAATAAAAGAACTTGTCTCATGGCGATTGTGTTGTCATAAAAAGAAATCCATCTGGTTCACTGATGCCCTTTGGGGAGGGAAATGTACTGTCCTGCTTTCATTCGGGCCTACACGTGAGTCTGGACCTGCCGCAGTGTGGTTGACTCTTAACGTCCTTCAATGGTGGCCGAATCAGTGACACCCGTGAATGAATACAATAAAACAAAACAAAATCGAGCCGATTGCATTTTGTTAAATTTCCCCTGGCGAAAAAGGCCAACACAAAACTAAACCGACAGATCAGAAACCTCAGACATGATACCGTAAATTAGTTCCAATTTGTACTTTGCCTTGACTTTTTTTTCAAAGTGTTTGTCTTTATTGAAGTACATTAGGTGGGTCGTGAAGATTGAACTGCATCTGGTTCGCTGCCCAGTGGTACGTTCATGTGCCTGATGGTCTCCCAGAAGACACTGGAGGGATCCTTTAAAACAGTCAGCGCCTGAAGTTTTGATATAGTGGATGGTGACGATATTAAACGACTGTTATTGCAAATAAACCGCAAACTTATTTATTTGGGAGGGAGGATGACGGTCCGTTCCTAAATCGTTGATTTGTTCTCACGCCCGTTCAGTAAACTAAGGAGATTTCCTTGGAAAGCAGCGGTCAGGAATGTGCATGAACTGCTGCCGTTTGGTGAAGCTGCTTCATGTTCTCTCACACTATGACCCAGGTGGCCATTTGGGAAGAAAGCTGTCCAGAAATCAGACTTACTCATAGGAGGGAAATGTCAGTTTCCCGCGAGGTGGGCTGAATTAAAAAAAAGGTTCGGGTTGAAACTGGACAGAGCGCGCTCGATGTGGCTCACTGATTTATGGTTAGACCTTTAACCAGTACAAATTACACCGGCTGTAGCACTTAAAAAGAGAATGTCCCCTGGCCTCGCAGCTTTTATCTCTCGTAATCATTAACCTCCCGTCATTCCAACTTTTGCACCTTGTCTTGGCTTGTTTTTACCCGGTAAATTAACTCCTTCATTACAACATTTTTTTTAGAAAATGCACCAATCCTGGAACTCCAAAATTCTCAGTGTCTAGACTCCCACACACCGAAGAATGCGTAATTTCCCCGTTAGTGACCTAATCTGAGGCATTTGAAGGAATGTGAAGAAGTGCAGTAACCTATTATTACATCTTACTGTTAAGTAGGGCATCGTGGAGTAATATTTCAAGAATGCAGAAAAGTAAAAAAAAATTCATTACGTTTCTGCGTGTTCGATATATGTGCCTGCACTTTTGGTTTTCAAGAAATCGAGATTTTTTTGTGTCTAACCTACCCCCTATCCAATTAAAGCAGATGTTAATCCGCTCCTGACATCCGAAGCGTGTTCATTCCTGTATTTATTGACCAGAATTTACCTCTCAGAGCTGGCAGTCTGCAATGGATGGATGAGCTGAATCGACAAACCAATTCGTGGTTGACGCCCGGCTCCCTGAGTTCGCCGACGTTACTGTGTGGAAAGTGGTATTTTAGTGAAAGATGTTATTAATGCAATCAGATCCCATCCTGTGTTATTCCTGCTGCAAGCTGCGGTACAGATGAAGCAAGCCGGTCAGATACTGAATCAGAGACAGTAGGAACTGCAGATGCTGGAGAATCCGAGATAACAAAGTGTGGAGCTGGATGAATACAGCAGGCCAAGCAGCATCTTGGGAGCAGGAAGGCTGACGTTTCGGGCGAAGACCCTGCTTGGCCTGCTGTGTTCATCCAGCTCCATACCTTGTTATCTCAGATACTGAATCAGCACGGTCTGTACAAATAGCTGATCGTTAGCAGAAATACCTTCAGACTTATAGGATGAGGGGAGAGAGACGACACATCTCGAGCACCATACAAGTTTCCCTCTGTATTTGGAATCGATATTGTTTTGATTAAGGCACAAATCTCATTTTTAACGGACTCTTTTTGGAAATGTGTTGTGACGTTATAACATGAAAACAATGTTAGAAGCAGAAATACAAAGAAAGAGAATGGGACTCGCTCTTTGCGATAACAATGCTCCTTAACCGTACTGTTTTCCATTTTGATCCTGCTATTGATTATACGGCTCACCAACTACTGAAGGTGATCACTGTCCCCGCACAGTTTTGGGAGGAGGGATTGTGGCTGGTTTGTGAAACTTAACCCTCTTCCACCCTTGGTGGGGATGAGCAGGATGCTTCATGTTGAGGCCATTCGGCCCTAAAGGCGTTGCTTTTTTAATCCATCGGCGGCGTGACGAGTGTCAAGCTTCGGTCATTTCCCCACCGTCACCGTCAGTCCCTTTCTAACGTTTGGAAAAGTTATAATGCTTTCTGCAATGCTGAACGACGGTATTCAATTCCCGAAGAATATCTGTCTGCGACCCTGAAATACAATGCCGTACAGTAGCCCTCCCGCCCAGGCCATGTGACAGGAGCATAACAGGTCGCTTGAAAATCCCCGCAGAATGAAGGCGTTGTACACAGTTCCACTCTCTTCCGCTGATCTAATGGCTAATCATTAACTTGTGATAACCCAGAGACCCAGACGAACTACATTTGCTGCCCGTGACATGTATTACAAGCTTACGTGAGCTTAATTCTAATTCTGTTTTGGTGCAGGCTCATTCATTCTGATAGGAAAGGGGAAAGCGCAGGGCGCGCCTATAATGGAACGACAGGGGTGTGTGTGTGTGTGTGAGAGAGAGAGAGAGAGAGAGACAGTGATATGGAAATAGGTGAGGCAATTCAACTCCGAAGGACGCACTCAGTGGCCACCTTAGATAAGCTGAATCCAGTCAACCAATCAATAACTAACGATTTCCCTCTCAAACATTGAAAACAAAATTGATTAATCGCATGTGGTTAGATTTTGTGGGTTTGGTGCCGGAAGAGGATAAACTCACGAGGTCACATAAAGATAGTGAAGATGCTGGCTGGCTCAGAGAATTTTTGTTCGCGATGTTTTGTTTTCCGTATGAGTGAGAGGGGAAGGTAGGTGGAAATCGAAATGAGAGCTAGAAATTCAACATGCTCCTGAATGGATAAAACAGATATTGCTGAAACTTAAATTCATCTGGCAGCATGCAGCGATGCTAAGTGGTTGCGCATGTCAGCAATGCCAGCCCCTCCAATTACTGCGTCCAATTAAATTATACGATGCGGGATCCACTCCGGCGAGGCTACCTCGTCTCATCTTTACTAGCCCAAATTTAGACGGGTGCTGTTAGATTCCGCAACACTCCAGAGCAAACCTGGTGTCAGCATTTATGTTGTTAAGGTAGTGTGCTTGCTCCGACACCACAGAAAGACAAAAAGCGTTGGGCCCACCAGGATTATTTAGTAGAGCCGATGAACCTGAAACTTGGTCTCCTGAATCCTGCAATGAACTGGAATTTTTTCCCCCCTAGGATCTCTTCCAATTTATTTAAAATTACAAACAACACGGAAAAGGTTGTTGTGCATTCAGTGCTACCTTGAATTTATTTTTAGGGAAAATGCACAAAATGCTGGACGATGACAGGAGAAAGCATCGAAACAATGTTTTACATTTTAGATGCAAAATGAGTGTGAAAGAAAATGACAATTAAGTCATGCCTTTGTTTCTAAAGGACCTGGAGAATAGTGAACATCAGAGTGGAACTTACTCTGCACCCTATAGAATCAATTCAGAGGGTGAGCATTTTGTTCAAAGTCAGGCTTGGGGTTAATAATTTGACCAATCATATGGGGGAATTGTATGAAAGACGAATTGCTCCAGAGTATGTAATAGTTAATGGAGGTATGTATCACTGCCATTGATCAGAAGCACAGAAGATTTTGGATTTCACCGAAGTAGTTTAAGAATTTGATTTCAATTACAAATATCTGGAATTAGGTTAAAATATCTGTTCTCGGTATCGGTGATCATGAAATAGTTTATCGTTTAAAAACCCAACTGGTCCAACAAAATTCTTTATGGAAAGATACTTGTTGCCTTCACTTGGTCCAACCTGAATAGGTCCAGTCATACACAAACTAATTTCCCTTTGAAGTGACTTATGAAACTATTCTGTAGTACCTAACTGCTGTAAAGAATAGATCGTAGTAGTTCACGAGGCTCACCCTCAATATTTGAGGCCAAGCACAAAGGACAAGGAGAGTCAGTGTTCCTTGTGGTGTCCACATCTTGAAAATGATATGCTGAAGCCAGGGAATATGATTCATGGCTGTTGATATTCAAGGTGGTTGACATACGTGAGTCTTGTTAAAGTGCAATATCTGAGGAGGCTCAGGCTAATTAGGAATGATTGCAATTCAGATGTTTGCTGGTCCTAACAGATCTTCAAAGATGTCAACCATTTGCAGTGCACTAACAGTGTCAATGGAAGGCACTACTGTTCTTAGATCTCATCTGATGCTATGTACTACCTCCACAATAACAACCTGCTTTTCAATCTCTGTATCTGTTTGCCCAATTTCTTGTCTCCCCTGTTAAAGGTTCAGACACATGTTTAGTTTAGGAAATATTGTTGATTCCCCTGCAACACACCCTCATGATGACTCTGCAAGTGTAAGCCTAGACACAGAGTGTCAGCAGGCTACTTGACAACAGAAAGCATCATGATCAGGCTTGATGCCTTGACACTTGCTTTTGTAAAATACTCTGACTAGAAACTAAGAGAAGAAATCCTGGTTGGCTTTCTGTCTATCCAACCAAGTGATGTAAGGGCCATTGGTGAGATCTCACTGGCAGAGATCACATAACTCATGGAGTGAACTTACACTAGTTCTGCTTTATATTATGCTGGATTGTTCACTTCTGAAGGGGAAATGAAAGATTACCAGGACAATCAATTCTCATTTCTTCCCTCATTGGTGCATCTTCACATAATGCCTTCTGTAAGTATTATTGACATGGGGAAAGAAAGAGTTGGGCAGATAAATGGCAGATGGAGTTCAATCCGGGCAAATGCGAGGTGATGCAATTTGGAAGATCAAATTCAAGGGCGAACTAAATGGAAAAGTCTGAGGGGAAAATTGATGAACAGAGAGATCTGGGTGTTCAGATCCATTGTTCCCTGATGGTGACAACGCAGGTCAATAGGGTGGTCAAGAAGGCATATGGCATGCTTTCCTTCATTGGGCGGGGTATTGAGTACAAGAGTTGGCAGGTCATGTTGCAGTTGTATAGGACTTTGGTTCAGCCACATTTGGAGTACTGTGTACAGTTCTGGTCGCCACATTACCAAAAGGATGTGGATGCTTTGGAGAGGATGCAGAGGAGGTTCACCAGGATGTTGCCTGGTATGGAGGGTGCTAACTATGAAGAGAGGTTGAGTAGATTAGGATTATTTTCATTAGAAAGATGGAGATTGAGGGGGGACCTGATTGAGGTCTACAAAATCATGAGGGGTATAGACAGGGTGGATAGCAAAAAGCTTTTTCCCAGAGTGGGGGCCTCAATTACTAGGGGTCATGAGTTCAAGGTGAGAGGAGGAAAGTTTAATGGAGATATGAGTGGAAAGCTCTTTACGCAGGGTGGTGGGTGCCTGGAATGTGTTGCCAGCGGAGATGGTAGACGCAGACACGTTAGCGTCTTTTAAGATATATTTGGACAGGTACATGGATGGGCAGGGAGCAAATGGACACAGACCCTTAGAAAATAGATGACAGGTTAGACAGAGGATCTTGATCGGTGCAGGCTTGGAGGGCTGAAGGGCCTGTTCCTGTGCTGTAGGTTTCTTTGTTCTTTGTTCTTTGAAGCACACATCCTGTGACCAATCTCAGAAAATCTGTGGATTAATCTTATCCAAATTAGCAACGATTGTTCCAACGTTCTTCACCAACAAGAAATTTTCATGGACCGTAGCATTTTCATTCCTACCACCTCCATGAAGAACCTGCTACATAGGATCAGTCCCTTTTCAGCCATCTAATCTGACATCTTGTCTTCATATTTTCTAGGCAGGCTCCTTAGTTCTATCCCAATCTATTTTGACCATTTTACCTTGATCTACTCATATCCTATTCCATTATAACTTTTAAAAGCTAGATTCCCTCCTCAGTATAAAAGATTTAAAGTTTGTTCTTGTTGCTCTCCTCTGTACCTCCTATGGACCAATATGTATCATAAGATAAATAAAATTAACAGTAACAGCATAAAATTATAACCACTAGCTTTGTTATTTATAGGCTAAAGTATTTTTAAAGCTGCCTTGTCCATTATTACCAAACCCCATTTTTATCCAGTGTACATTTTTCAGGATAAAATGTTCCTGTTCACGAACATTCAGGAAGGTGACTCTACCGAGAGCAATTATGCGGAACGCTCACTCTTGCATTAAAACCTTGATAGAGACTGGCACAAGACAGCTTTGAATTGTTCAGAAGTTCTCTCCCCAGTGATTCGGTTTGTTATTCACTTCACACAACAAAACAAGCCCATTTTTCTTGCATATTCATTCATGAAGCGATGGCGCATACTTGCTGTTAACTTACTGATGACAGCTTAATAAGGTCCTCTCTTTGTGTTCCTTCCCAATGAGCTTGTCAAGCTTTGTGCGTCAGGCTAACCTTTCTCTTTTTTTCCCTCTGGGGAAGGGGCAGTTGTGTCACTATTATTTAGAAGAATTAACGACTTTTAAGAGACCGGGCTGTGACAGATTGCATTGAGTTTGTCACATATATAAAAACTTACAAGATTTGGGTTTTCATTATTTAAACCTTTGGTAAACAATTTAGCCTCGAGTTATAAAGAAAAATTGCATTAAAGATATTTTGTAGTTAGCAAAATGCAATTTGCAAATTTCAAAGTTTTGATTTAATAGGTCAAATATTCAAATCAATGGACTGTTTTCGGAAATGAACAGAAAGGTACAGATTTATCTTTTTTAAAAGTACTGTCTGAAAAATGTAATTTTCATTGTTATCTTTGAAAATCACAAAAATACTGAACTAATTAAAGAAAATAAATTGGTTTTAAAATGATTAGCTAAAAGCAGCAAGCAATTTCCAATTTGTAATCCCAGTAGTCAGACTGAAAATAATTTGTATAGAAAGTGTCACTTTCTCTTTCAATAGTAATGGTTATACGACACAGTGTTGTACAGAAGGTCACAAGCATGTCTAAAGTTGGGGGTAAGTTAAACTGTTGTTGATAAATAAGTGATTTTGAAATGTTGGGTAAAGTAATTTCCTCAAATTGAATTTTTATTTAATAATTTGAGGCAATGTTATTAGATTGAAATCTTACTTTATGTATGCAATATAGGCAGTTCAAGAATCCCTCCTGTTCTCACTGTATCTTTTTAAACTGTTCACTTGTATTTGGTTCTGACAAGTTTGTATATTGATGCTGATGCACTATTTTTGAAGCAAACTTGAAACATTTGATTAAAATGGATCTTTCCACAAGCCATCAAAGGTCTTGTGTAAAATTTACTGTAAATCTGAGCATTTAGAAGCACGGAGATAAATTGTGTACAAATCTAGTATAATAGTCCCAGATTGCACTCCACTTTGTACAAGGATAAACTTTCGGAAATGGTAATGATAGGGGGTTGGGTGGTGAACTTGCTGTGAGTGCAAAGCACAAATTACCCATAATTTATCTAACCATCAGGCTGTCAATTTAGTATCTCAAGATCCTGCAAGAAAACTGGTGTTGATAATTGAAATGTCACACTGATGAAGCCAGCAGTTCTGAGATTGGGATTAAGGCACATGTTGGGGTTGAGAAAAGGAAGTTTTAATCAATATGTAACTTCTGTAATAACTGCCTTCATTCTTAAGTCTTGTAATGGGCGTAAACAGTGGGGGAAAATACTGTCATCCCTCAATTTGACAAAATTAAAAGTGACCATCCCTCAAAATAATTTGTTTGAGATTGTTTATATTCCTAATTCTTCAATGGAGCAACTAAATTCATGAAACAATAAAGACCAAAATCACAATTATATGAGGTCAGGTTTAACTGTTGCCATCTATTTTATAACTTATCTGATTTTCTTTTACACTGACAGCCACTGCCCCTTTTCTGCTAGTGTTAACAGTCAAGTTCACCCCTTGTGTTTTGGAAGTGAAAAATCCTTTGACCTGATTATTTTTCTACCATTAAACGTTTTACTGCAAAAGTAACCAGGCATGCCATTTGTGAAAATCATCTTTGTCATAAGACTATACAAAGACGCTGTAATTCCAAGAAATGCAGTCCTACTGCTTTGATTTAATGAAAATGTTTGGGTTCATTTAGATTTATTTTTACTGGAGTGAAAAATGTTCACATTTATCAACATTTCATAATAGAAACATGTTGACAGACAGGTTTCTGTCTCCCCAGCTAGTGGTTACAATGTGGAATTCACTCCCATAAAGCTTGGTTGAAGCAAATAGCATTGCTTTTAATAGTTGAGGGAGATAATAGCAGAGATTAGATAAAGGAAGGAGAGAACTGGCTCATGGAGCATAAACAATGGCACGTGGACAAAATGGTCTGTTTCGTGCTGTAAATTTGGTCAAATACAATATAAAAGATCCCAGGTATCATGCTTATAATGTTTTGCTAACTCATTAGTTACTTTGCAGTAATATTAGATGTAGACTGTTCTCCTGTATACATTCATTTTTTTCCGATTAAACATGCTGCTATTCTTATGTTTTCTTTCTTCCTTTGTACTTAATTCTTTTCTACAGCTATATGGTTACTGTTACCAGGACAGCAATGACATTGCAGACACATTGACCACTATCACAGAGCTTGGGTCTCCATTGGAGATGATTCAGCTTCTACAAACTTCATGGGAGGAAAGGTTCCGAGTAAGTAATGAGAGTCTCTGGAGCTTTGAGTGGGAAGCTGGTTGGGGGTGGAAGGAAAAAATGCTGGGAAACATGGAAAGAAAATACCTCGGCTGCAAAAGAATTTAATTTCAAGAACAGTTTTTGTTCCCTGGGATTAATGGTTGCTTGATAAACATGGTAGCCTTTTTAAATCTTTCTAATTAGTCAGGAATGTGTTAGCTAAACCTAACTATCTTCATCTGGCTGAGCGTAATGAGGTAATTTCTCCTGCGTTTTGTTTAGGATCTGGGACTTAACATTCCAGTTGCTTCAACATTTAAAAATAAAATAATGCCTTTCTGTACGTTTCCCATGTTCCTCATGAAGCATCAGAATATATGTTCAAACAAAAGAATGTACAAATTGGCTGCAGAAAATGGCCACTTGGCCCTTTGAGCTTGCTCTGTCATTTAATAGGGTCACGTCTGTTCTGATTACTCTACATTCCTACCCAGCCCGATAATATTTCACCCCCTGTTCCTTAGAAATATTTGAAGATTCTGCTTCCACTGTCCTTTGAAGAAAAGAGTTCCCAGTTCACGATGCCCTGTGAGGAATATAAAAATCTAACTTAAATGGAAGACCCCTTTTTAACTAGTGATGCCTTGTTCTAGACTCTTCCACACGAGAAGCTTTTTTTCCACATCCATCTCATCAAGATCTCTCAACATTTTGCATACTTCAATTAAGGTACCTCTGAATTCCAGTGGATACAATCTTACCGGTCCAAATCTTTCTCCCATTGATGTCAGTGTATTTACATCCTTCCATAAATAAGGAGGCAACACTGCACAGAGTACTTTAAATATTTCAACAATTTCCTATATAACTGAAGCGTAATCTTGCTAAATTTATATTCAGTTCTCCACAAAATGATAACATTCTAATAACTTAAATAATTACTTATATCTGCATAATATTAGGATACTCAGGTTCCCCTCTGCAATTTCTCACCATTTTGTTAATATGCTTCATTCCCATTCTTACTGTCAAAATGGACAATTTAGCATTTCCTGATATTGTACTCCATGTGCCAGAACTTTGCCGTTTACTTATCCCTTTGTGGCCTTCTAATGTCCTTGTCGCAACTTACTTTCCTACCTCTCTTCGTGCCATCGTGCGATTGAACTTCCTTGGTAGCTCAAGTCCTCGAATGTTATATAAAATCACCCTGAAAGAGACAAGTCTCAAACACAGCAAGCTGCTTGGCAAGAGAGATGTGCTTTGTATTTTCCATGAATAATGCCTATTAAATTTAATTCTTCACTCTATGACCCTAATATGATTCTTTCTCAACCGAGTTCTTGCAATTTTCAGGGCAAGAGAAAAACACACAAAGATAAGTTTCATTTGTTTTCTTATTTTTTAAAAAAACTATTCTTTAATTTCCTTTTAACGTTCTCCCCACGATAAGCCTCCTGTATTTTCAGTCAGGATGGCAAGCCTATCCAGTGAACAGACATTGCCATTGATACTGTCAGTGGTACTCTTCAGATCTCTTATGGATCGAACTATTCACTGGTTCAAGAAGCCTCAGCTGGGGAGAGATAGAGGGTTTTCTTTTTCTTTGGCATCCCAAGAAAGGTCCTTTCTATGAAACTAGATTTCCAAAAGCAAATGTTAGTTGTCTGGTTCAGTGAGCCAGTGCTTTGATGTTATTGAGTACAGACTACCCTGAATTCTCCATTCATTTATTAGTATTACTAACAACTTTGAAGAGCTGTCACTTCCTAGGACTCTGTGGATTTTCCATGTTTCTTATGTGAAGTAGGTAAATGTAAAACTCTACAGTGGTTTGTTTTCTTGTTACTTCTTCCACAGCGTATTATTTTTTCCCCAAAACTTATAAATTAACTTGAATTGCAATGAACAAATCAAAGGGCTCAGACACATGAAATTACACCACTTCTTAGATTCATTAAATGTGTCTGTTCTTTTGTGCAATGTAAATATAGTGAACCTTCCTCTGTTGTGCTGCTATACTATGCTTCATATTTAAAGGTGAGAAATGATGTAGAAAAGTGATATAAAAACACACCTTGAGGTTGTCCTCTTAACTGAGCAATATGTGTCAAGTCTAATTTTCAGCCTGTGCTAAAGTAACCAGTCTTAGCCAGAACATCACTTTAATCACACCCTAATGTAGCTAAATATGTTGCAAGTGAGGACAGAAGTCGACTCAGCTGTATGTAGCAGAATAACCTGTTGATGTTTGTATTCAAATAGTGGCTACTTGGGTGGGATGCAGACTGGTTCCGCGAAAATGCCATTTTCTGGACTCTGTATCCATTGTGCAGTGACATTGAAGGAACGGGATTGCAGCAAGAAAAATTGTTTGTAGCAACAGAGAGAAACCAAAACTGAGCATCTAGGCATGTGAAGGCATGTAAAGTCTAAGTAAAATCAGTCATGTTGACCAGCTAGTCTTTATATGTAACTCATTTCCATTGAACTTTCTCCTTATACATAATTGTTAAAGGGAGAGCAAGTGAGAGTATGTTTTACAGAGCTCTGTCTTTTTTGATCTTTTTAAAACTGAAACTAATTGAATGAAGTATGCTATTTTCATTGCAGATATGTTTGAGTTTGATACGCTTACTACACTATTTGGCCCATTCACCTCTTGGCTCAGTGACTTTGTTGGACTTTCGCCCTCGACAATTTGTCATTGTTGATGGTGAACTAAAAGTGACGGATTTGGATGATGCCAGTATCAGTGAAACACCCTGCTTAAGCAATAGTGACTGTTTTATGGAATTCCCAGCCCGAAATTTCACTTTAATATGTTCCTTGGAGGGCAGATGTCAAAGCATGAACGAGAAACGGAATCTCTACAACGCATATAGGTAATTGCTTCTTTCACTGCTGAACGTGTCAGCAGAGCTCAGATTGCAACCACTGCTATTGTCTGAAACTGCCTGTCAGTTTCATCACAATGCAAAATTGCTTTGCAACTACATTCCACTTTGTGAAGAACATGTGTAATTGACTTCGTTCTCTGGATCTCAGAAGGGATAATATGTCCAAACGTAATGCAGTCTGATATGGGCTTAGTGTTTATTATGACAAGAGAAGAAAAGCAATAAATAGTGAGAGAGTTTGCAATGATCCCAATGTTTTTATACAGTTCAGTCATAATCTTGACAAAATCAAAAAAAAGTGTTAAATCACCAAGTCATGCTAATCTTTGCAGATAGGTACAGTTTGCCCTACTCAGCACCTTTCAGAAACATACAAGCTACACAAAGCATCACTTAGCCACTAACACGAGCATTGCTGTGAGAATGTTACAGATATTTCAGGACAGAAACCTGACCTGACAAGATGTTGTCGGGTCAATACGTTGATTAGTACCATGCACAATATTGTTGAATTCACGTGGTACGTAAAACGTAGGCATGCACGTTCAATAACTAGAAACTACTATAGCAATTGCTGCTAAATATTCTGACTTCTTGAATTACCACATAACTGCTGTGGAAATGTCAAAAGGTGATTTTGAAGGGGGAATTGTGTCTGGAGTTGAAAATAATACTGATCAAAAGCCATATTACCTGGAGCATAATTCTTGAATATTTTGCGGGGATTAAAAATAAATTCAATGCTAATTTACCTAGTACTGAACTGAAGATACAATCAAACTGTAATAAATGGCTATAAGTGATTTGCTGTTGTCCCTAGTCTCTTTCATTAACAGGAAACAGTGTCATAGACTTGAGCACATAATCTTAAATTGACACTTTATTGAAGTGAGGGTGTTTCAATGGTGGAGTTGCCGACATGTTGAAACTGAAGATTGATGTAACTATGTGATTCAAGGAAGAACAGAAGTGTTCTCACAGCATCCTGTTCAACACCTTTCCCTTAACCTACACCTAAGGCAGATTATGAGTTTAATTCATCACTGTTTGTTGGAACTTATTTTCTCCAAATCTGTTGCTGTGTTACCTATGTTAAAGCAATTCTAAATTATTTACAAGGTTGATTGTACTAGTAATCTGGAATTCCCTGAGATCATGAAGGAACTGTCATTTTCTTTTGCAATTCTTCTATGAAAATCCTTGCATGGTGGTATAGTATATACTTAGTCCAAAGCAAATTGAATGTTCTGAAGCCCAATTTAAAGGCTAATGATTGTTACTGTGGTGTCGACAATTTGGTTATTCTTTCTACAAAATGTATCATATCATCATGGGTCCAATGTTCACTTCCCAACCATCTGCCCATTTCACAAGAAAAACAAGAGGATAATTGGAAATTGGAATAATGCCTTTAGCAGATACCACTTTTAGATTGAAAGTGAGCAAGCAGTTTAGCTGTCTAACCAGGTGATGACTCAGAAATTAGCTTAGGAAACTTATAATTTGGGCCAAGTGGAACAAAGTGTTTTCTAGGCCCAAAAGGAAGCTATGGTGGGCTGCCCTTAAAATTGACTGTGTGGTTTGACAGCCTGCTTTTGATTTGATTTTATTTTGTTTCCATTGATTTTAATGGAAATTGAAACTGAATTATTTTTATTGCAGTAGCTGAATCACAAAGCCAGTTTGCACCAGGTTGGCAGGCTAAACATCTACATTCGTGTTTTTACCCTGTTATATGCTCTTATGAAACATATGAGGAAAATGATACTAAAACAAAACAAAAAAAAACTGTGGATGTTGAAATAAAACTCTAAGCTATAGTAACTTGCTTTTCAATTTCATAAAACACAAAATAACTGAAAACACAAAATAACTGAAAACAAAAATAAGATTGGGCAATTTGTAATAACAGACTGCTAATTTGTTACTGTCTTTTTGTAGTTTCACCTAAGCTTGCTCTTAACTCCACTTATTTCTTATATATTAACAAGGTAATTTCTGAGTAAGGTTTATGGAACTGATCTGTAAAATAATAAAAGTAAATCTTAACTTTGTAGAGGAACTAAATGGGCCACTGTAGATCGGTTATTTGTTCTACACATTACACAATTTCCCTTTCCACTAACATAATTCCATCAATTGAGCACTTCTGCAAACATTCAATTTTACTTCCATTGACTCCAATCTCATATTTGCAAATGAGCATAAATCCTAGCTTTTAAACTAAAATTGATAATCTGTTAAGAGGATGTAAGAATTATTGGTAACAAATGCTGATTCATAGCACATGTCATTGGCAGATGTTTAGATGCAAATTGGCTGATTGGCCTTCAGACTAGAGATTCCAGGAATGGCAAGATCAGAAGTGTGCAGAGGACTAAAATGATTAAATCTCTTCTCCATTAAGGAGGACTCTAACACAGCTCAATATCTACTTACATTGCAGGTTTTTTTTTACCTACCTCTTGCCGCATAGTGCCCCATCAAGTCTGCGGTCACTGCTGGATACTGTAGTGAATGCCACAGGTATGAAATAGTAATATTCATTACACTGGCTTTATTCTGTTTGAAGGTTTCAGTTTACATAATAAAGGTTTAGAAATGGTTTGGATAAGTGTGGTTGCAAAATTCTGTAATTACAATGGATCAGGACAGAAGATATAAGTAACTGGAAAGATAAAAATAAAGCAATTTGGCTTTATAATCTTGATGAAGCATTCAAGTTTATAAATAAAGCGTTATGATTTATACGTTTTATGATCATATAAACCCTTTATTTATTAAATATACTTCTATGCACAGAACAAAGCACTTCCAGCCATGAATGTTGTTTTGTTTGCTTTCCAGCTGCTCCTTTGTATTTTATCTAATTTGATCCCCTGATTTAGCTTGCGCAATTTAGCAACAGCATGCAATGCCACTGATAACATACCTTTATTTATCTGCTGTCAGTTCAGAAAAAAAACTGTGTTTTACAGAAGACTAGGAGAAAACTAAGCAATAAGCCAATGGAGAAATTATGAAACATGACGAAAATATTTGGGCAAAGACATGCATTATAAGGAGAGTTTTAAAGAAGGCGAGATTAATGCTGGGACAAAGGTGATAAAGGTGCAGTTACATTGTGTGAGATCCAGTCTACTGCAGGCATGGTTGCTAGGAACATAATCAGACTATCATAAATCAAAGGTTACTATTGGCTAAGACCAGTACAGTTAATGATTTCTGCTCTGATAGTCACACTTGTTTTGGTCTTTTTTACAATTTACGCCAAATGAAATAATTTGTCTGCCCATTCAGTCAGTTTGTCTAAATTGACCGTCATCATTATGTTGTTGTATCATGGATTGTTCATTAATAAGTTTGAATATTAGTTTGGTACTGTGGGTAGGAGGTCCAGCGCATTGCATAGTATGGCTTGATATTACAAATCCATTTCTCAACCCGGTGCAGTTCGAGGTGGAGGCGTGGGATGGTGGGGTTTGTGTGGGTATTGAAATCAGGGTGAGCTACCATCTATTGTTGAGTCACATACAAAAGGTTCAGCAGCCAGAGTTATTGAATAAAACGTCCTTTTCTTGCACTCTCAGAATGGTATATCCTTATGTTATTCAGGTGTGAAAGAAAGGGAGGACTCAAGGGGCTGAGGTAGAGATTTAAGCAAAGAACTTGGAGAAGGGGATGGAATTGTACAGGCTGGAGGAGACCCAGAATTCAACACAATGCCACATATTTTAAATTTGAGACACTACAGCCATTTGTTAATTTTGTTTTTGTTCATTCGTGGAACATGGACATCACTGGCCAGACCAGCATTTACTGCGCTTTCCTAATTGCTCTTGAGAAGGAGATGGTGAGTTATTTTCTTGAACCACTGCCGTCCTTGGAGTGAGGGACACTGAGGGTGCTGTTAGAAATGGAGTTTCAGGATCTTGATTCAATGACAATGAAGGAATGATGATGTAGCACCATGTCAAGATGGTGTGTTGGTTGGTGGAGAACTTCCAGTGGTGATGTTTCTACGGATCAGCTGCCTTTGTTAATGAGGAAATCATTTATTGTAGAAAAAAAGCACCATAAGAACTTGAGATAACAAGGTGTGGAGCTGGATGAATACAGCAGGCCAAGCAACATCAGAGGAGCAGTAAAGCTGACATTTCGGGTCTGGAGGTGGTACCCTCTCTGATGAAGGGTCTAGGCCCAAAACGTCAGCTTTTGTGCTCCTGAGATGCTGCTTGGCCTGCTGTGTTCATCCAGCTTCATACTTTGTTCTTTTGGGTCTGGACCCTTCTTCAGAAAGAACTTGATCTGTTTCAGTGGGGTCCCATCTCATTCTTCTAAATTCCACTGAATACAGGCCTAGTCAACCAAATCCCTTCTCTTACAACAATGCTGCTATCCCAAAAATATGTCTGGTGAACCTTTGATTCACTCCCTATATGGCAAGTTTATATTTTCTTGGATTAGGAGACTAAAACAGCACATAATATTCCATCTGTGAAGAAAAGAATCAGAGTTAACATTTCGGGTATGGTGACCCTCCCTCAGAATTGTTCTGAGAACCAGTTCTGAGGAAGGGTCACCTGACCCGAAACATTAACCCTGATTTTTTTCTTCACAGATGCTGCAGACCCATTGAGATTGCCCAGCAACTTCTGTTTTTGTTCCTTATTTACAGTATCCACAGTTCTTTTGATTTATATATAATATTGCATGTGTGGTCACACTGAGGCCGTGCACAGCTGCAGTAAGATCTCCATTCTCCTACATGCAAATCCTCTTGCAATACCTTCCGAATTGTTTGCTGTAATGTGTACCTGCTGTCAGTGACCATTTTACAAGGGCACCGAGGTCTCTTTGTACATCATTTCCGGAGTTATCACTGTTTAATTGCCGTTCAACCGATGTCTTGCCATGTGAGATTCCAACAAGAATGCACCTAGTAACTCCATTGCATAATTTCTGTTTTTCGTACTTATCAAAGTGGATATCTTCTCATCTATCCATTAATACTGCCTCTGCAATGCGTTTGCCCATTCAGTTAACTTGTCTGAGTTGACCTGAACCATGTTTACATCCTCCTCTCCATTAACAATTCCACCAAATTTTGTGTTGCATTTAATTGGTATAAGTAAGACTGTCCTCACAGTGCACACATACAAAGGGCTGATCCCAGTGAGTTATATAGTTTCTCTTATGTTTGAAACCAAAAGGTAAAATAGAATTGGAGATTCAATCCCTTTCAAAGAATGAACTTGTAGATTGGGTCATGGAATAATCCAAAAGTTTTCATTTATGCTTGAAAGGAATTTGCAAGTATTATTTAGATGCAGAAGATCAGGATATCGTTGATTTCCTTCCAGCACTGCCGTAGCCACTTTTCACTCAGAATATAGCAGTGAGCCATGGAACAAATTGTTTTTGAGCTGGCTGGTCACCTTTGGTGGCCAGCAGGGAAAAGGACTGTCCTCCTATCTATGGTCACATCCACCAGAACTCTGGGCCTCTGCCCTGCATGTGGTGAGCTGACTTGACTTTCTTGTGAGACATTTTGAGGATTGAGCACACTACAGTGTCAGAAGTTGTTTCCTGTTGGCAATGTCTTTAGTGGTGTGCAGCTGGCCTTTAACTATGTCAACAGAGGTCTGGAAGATGGAAGGACTTGCCAGAGGGGAGCACTTCCCCCTTGGTTGCCACATGGATTCCAGCAAAAATCTGCCCAACAACTCAGTTGCGTGATTCCTGAGACGAAAATTGGAAATTGTCCCTGGATGATGTTAGACTGGACACCACAAAACTCACTCACCCATAACTGGAAATGGGAAAATTCAACTCCACATTCCTGTCCTGAGTACCGATTTAAATCTGCCTTTTAACACATAACGGATGAGTTACAGGCTTCACCAGCCTATAATGTTCATATCCTGTTTTAATTACAAGTTTAAAAGTAAAATGTAGCTGGAACGATTCATTCTCACTCAATGGTGGTTTTGGATCCGCACTGATTATGGAACAAAATATGCAACTTTCTACCTGTATGAAGTCCAATTCTTTGGAAATGGTCCTTTCAGTAATTGGATCCTGTGGATTAGATATAGCCTTTATAATACTTATCAGTGCGTTGGTATTTCAAACAACACTTTCTGGCTGCAAAACAGGTGCAAACTTGTTTCAGTCTTTCCTACATAACCATAAATGCGTCTTGTCACAAACATTCTGACCTTTTGTCTGTGACACCACAGTAAAAAGGAACTGTTAAACCACTCCTTTCATTGGCACATACAGTGGCACTTGAGACTGTTCTTCTCATCACATTGGAACATTAGACATTGGAGCAGATTTAGGCCGTTCACCCGACCGAGTCTGCTCAATCATGGCTGATTATGTTTCTCAACTGCATTCTCCTATCCTCTCCCCATAGCCTTTGATCGCCTTGCTAATCAAGAACCTTTCTATCTCTGACTTAAATATGCTGAATGACTTGGCCTCCGCAGCTTCTGCAGTAATGAGCTCCACAAATTCATCACCCTCTGGCTTAAGAAATTCTTCCTCATCTCAGTTCTAAAGGGTCATCCCTTCACTCTGAGGCAATGTCTTTGGGTCTGAGTCTCTCCTACTAGTGGAAACATTTTCTCCATGTCCACTCTATCCAGGCCTCAGTATTCTGTGAGTTTCAATGCAAATCCCTTATACTTCTAAACTCCATCGAGTACAGACCCAGAGTCCTCAACCGCTCCCCGTATGACAAGCCCTTCATCCTTGATCATTCTCGTAAACTCTTTTGGATCCTCACCAAGGCCAGGATTTCATCCGTAGATACAGAGACCAAAACTACACACAATATAGCAAATGTGGACTGACCAGAGTCTCGGCAGTATGTCTCAGCTCTTGTATTTTCGCCCTCCCAAAATGAATGTTAACATTGCATTTGCCTTCCTAACTACCAACTCAGCCTGCATGTTAACCTTAAGAGAATCCTGAACTAAAACTCCTAAGTCCCCTTGTGCTTCAGATTTCTGAAGTACTTCCCCATTTAGAAAATGCCTCTATGCTTCCTACCAAAGTCCATAACCTCACGTTTCCCCACGTTGTATTTCATCTGCCACTTCTTTGCCCTCTCTCCTGGCCCATCCAAGCCCTTCTACAGTATCCCTGCTTCCTCAACACTACCAGCCCCTCCACCTACCTTTGTGTCATCTGTAAACGTAGCAAGAAAGTCCTCAGTTCCTTTCTCCAGATCATTAAGGCAATATGTGAATAGCTATGGCTCTGACACTGAGCCTTACGCAACTCCATTATTTACCATCTGCCATCCTGAAAAAGACCCCTCTTACTCCATTCTTCCAATCTTCTTTCATATTATTAGTTACTGTATCCTCATATTTCATCTTCTCCCCTTCCCTCCACCCCCCCACCATTGCAGTTTTAGTTGTCCTCTGGTGGTTTTTAAAGACTTCCCACTCATCTTCACCGCTTTGTACGCTTTTTCTTTCGCTTTCATGCTGTCCCTGACTTCCCTTGTCAGCCGCAGCTCCCTTGCCCTCCCCTTCAGATGTTGCTTCTTCCTTGTGATAAATTTCTTCTGTGCCTTCTGAATTAACCCCAGAAACGCTTGCCATTGCTGCTCCACTATCTTCCCTGTGAGGCGCCCCCTTTCAATAAATTCTGGCCAGCACCTCCATCATGTCTTTGTTTTTCCTTTAACTGAATTGTGATACCGTTACATATGATTCCACCTTCTTGCTCTCACACTGCAGGCTGAATGCTATTGTATTATGGTCACTACCCCCGAGGGTTTCCTTCACATTAAACACCCTAATCAAGCCTGCCTCATTGCACATCACCAAACCCCAAATTGCCTGTTCCCTAGTGGCTTTAACACAAACTGTTCAAAAGACCATTTCATAGACATTCTACAAATTCCATTTTTTGGTTTCTCCAACCAACGTGATTTTTCTAGCCCGACTGTATATTGAAGCCCCTCATGATTATTGTAATTGTGCCTTTCTTACGTTCTTTTTCTATCTCCCAATTTACTTTCTACCCCACATCCTGACTACTGTTAGGAGGCCTGTACATAACCCCTATCAGGGTCTTTTTCCCTTTTTGGTTCTTCAACTCAATCCACACAGATTCTATGCCTTCTGACTCTATATCACACACTATCGATTTAAACCCACTTCTTGCTAACAAAGCAATCCCACTCCTTCTGCCCACCTGCCAGTCCTTGTGATGCTTCATGTCTCCTTGGATATTTAATTCCCAGCCCTGATCCCCTTGCAGCCACGTCTCTGTGATGCACACAACATTGTACCTGCCAATTTCAAGATGCACTACAAGCTTATTTACCTTATTTTGTATACTGTCTGCATGTAATTACAACACCCTCAGTCATCCATTGACTGCCACCCTTCTCATAGTTGTCCCCTTATCTTCATGACCCTTTCCATACTCTTTGTCCTTTTACTCATTCTGGAACTATTAATCACCTCTCCTGAGCCCTCCCCACCTTTATCAATTTAAAGTCCTTCGATTTACCTCAATTTGTACCATCAGTTCATCCACTTTATTCCCAGGGCTTTGTGTATTTACATACAAAGCCTTTAAGCTTGTTGTATTGTCAAGTTTCTCTGCAATTTTATTGTTTCCTGTAACATGCACATATTTTGCCCTTCCTTTTATTTACTGTTAACAATCAATCCCATCACGAACCAATAGTCCACTGTGCCCCTTCACTTTTGATTCTAAACCTCATCCCTGCAGCTACAATTTAAAACTCTATCAGGGTATGCCCGAGGTATTTGCCAGGACTCTGATTATAGTTATGCAGTGCGAATGTATTTCATTGAAAGTCATGTAAAGTGCTGAAATTTAAATCATGGCTGATGGGCATTTCAACTCCACTCCCCTGCGGTCTCCCTGTAGCCCTTGATTCCTTCTGAGATCAAGACTTTGTCGATCTCTGCCTTGAAGGCATCCAACGTCCCGGCCTCCACTGCACTCCGTGGCAATGAATTCCACAAGCCCACCACTCTCTGGCTGAAGAAATGTCATCTCATTTCAGTTTTAAATTTATCCCCTCTAATTTTAAGGCTGTGCCCTATTTTAATTCCTGTTGTCTGCTTAATTTAATGTACCTTCACTACTTAAATCAAAACTATATCAAATGCCATGTTACAGTTAAGAAAGAGCATGAATTTGCTTTCTATACTCAGTTGTTTCCTTCCTACTGTGAAGATGTGCCTGCACTTTCTTGTGCTTGGCCAAACAATGGTATAATTGAGATCAGAAGTGACAGGGTGAACGTATTTCCCAGCTTCCACCCACCAGACCCTTCCATCCCCCCAACCCATGCCATTCCATAGCCCAGAGCATCAGATGTATGTTTGATTTCTTGAATTGAAAAGCCCAGATGAAAATTTGAGGTCTACAATGCACTGATCAGAAGAATGGAAGGCAATGGAAATCAGAAAGTAGTGATTAAATAACTTGTTAGTTTGTAAGGTTCTGTGGAAGAATAGAAAAACTAGCTAGTTATTACAATGAATACAACGAGTATTGAGTTCAATACAATTTGAATGCGGGGCACAGAAGCAGGACGAGAGGAAACTAGAGCAGCATCGCCATTTTGGGAAGCTAAAATAGAAAGAAAGTCACATTGTACTCAATGATTGATGGATACAAGAAAACATTTAACAGAAACACTGTTTGTTTTGTAGGGGAGCTACACTGGGGTATAGACGAGACACTGACTCAGCTAGAGGAAGTTCTGTACCTGTTCAAGAGTGGGTTATATCTGCAGAATGTCACAAGAAGCCAAACATCTGGTAAGATAGCTTTGATTATGCTAACTACAAAACTCCAAACCTCCAGGAGTACTGTTTAAGCATCAGGTTGAAAGGAGGAGGCAAAGGAGCTTGGATTCATGCCAGATTGTATCATTGATTTAAATGTTCAATGAAGTTTGAGAAGTGGTTTGAGCTCAATGAAAGCACGGTGTACAGAGGAAAATAATTACGAAATAATGGTTACATATTTTAATCTAGGCCTGTGAATAGGTGGGAGTATATTATGTTTGTACTTAGTTAATTCTATGGATAACTTAGAAAATGAACCTTTCATTTTATTTCATAGCAATCCATGTTGAATTATTTTATTTTGATAAAGCTGTGAAATTAAGAAATGAATTTTTTGAGTTTTAACACTGATGTTTGTGTCAAAATCCATGTTGTACCCAAACACTTTTGTCAAGGAAATCTCCATTTGGGTACAGTTTTCTATGCCCCTTTTCAATGTGAGTGTAGCCTATGGGTAGGAGGAGTGGGAGCAAGGTAATAGGCCAACACTGTTTTACTGTGTGGCCATGAAAGAGCATATTGTCCACAACTTATTAAACATCGAAATGTAGGAGCAGAATCTGTCCCTTCAGAATATAAGAAGAAAAGGAAAAATGAAACAAGTATGGAGAATACTCGAGATACTCAGCAGACCTGGGAGTATCTGTGAAGACAGTAATAAAGTTAATGTTTCAGAGTCTGATATGACTTTTTTTCCAAGCTGATGAATTTTTCCCATTCTCAATGAGAGCAGGAAGCAGAACCAAAGACATTATTAATGCAGCAGAGAAAGAGTTGTGGATGGGGCCCGAATAGGACTGGAACAAATAATGTTCCACATGCCTTACAAGTAGACAGTATCCTTGTGGGTGATGAAGTGAAATATAAGTCGCCTTCTTTTGAGGTGCCAGCATTTACTCATTGGTAGCATTTTTGCCTTTGAATCAGATGCAAATGGATTCCAGTCCTAATGTAGAGGAAAAAAAACGCAAAAGAACTGCTGATGCTGTTAATCAGGAACAAAAACAAAGTTGCTGGAAAAGCTCAGCAGGTCTGGCAGCATCTGTGGAGGAGAAAACAGTTAACGTTTCAGGTCCAGTGACCCTTCCTCAGAACGGATAGTAACATACCAGATAACTGAACTGTGTGGCCTTTACAACATTTTCTCCATGTATTTTCTTCAAGCCTATCTCTGTACAATCCAGGAAGATTCCATTCCATACAACTTAGAACCCTAATGTAGAGAAATTGATGCAAAAATCCAAACTGATACATTATGCCGCACTGAGAGAGTGCTGCTGCCAAGGGTACAATTGGGTAAATGTTAAATGTTAAATCAAAGTTGTATCCTGTAATGGATATTAAAACAAAATAATGACACTATTTTGAAGAAGAGAAAAAGAATTTTCCCTAGAGTTTTGACTAATATTTAACTCACAATTATCATCACAAAAACACGTAATCTGACTGTTTTTCATTTCCGTTTTTAGACCTTGCTGTTAGCAAAGTAAAGGTGTATTTTTCCACATTAATATGGTGGCTAACACCACTTCGTAAAATAAAACCTACCAAATTAGCCACAAAGCACTTTAGGAATTGCTGTGGTTGTGAACGACATGATATAATTGCAAGCCATGTTTCCTCTAAGTTACTTGAAGCCAACCAATAATTTGAAAAGTACCGTGCAGGCAACAAGTAGGCCATGCACAACCAAAGCTCCCTTTGAGTTGTGTAATTAAATATACAATATTATTTACAAATTTCTACAAAGAACAATTTGAATTTATTTTTTGACATGAAGAATACCAGTAATGGCGAACACATTTCCTAATCAGTTCTCTTGTCAATGAAACAATAAAATGTAACATTCCATATCAGTATTCCTGCGTGTGAACATGCCTGAGTGTGTGCATGTATGCGTGGCAATGGGCTAATGTATGTGTGTGAGTCCATGCATTTGTTCATGTGTGCAGTGGGGAACCAGAGTGTAAAATAGGTAAGCAAAAAGTAGCTTTAATTAGAAAGTTGAAATAACGTGCTTATATGGAATGGAATCTTCCTGGGTTGCACAGAGATAGGCTTGAAGAAAGTACATGGAGAAAATGTTGTAAAGGCCACACAGTTCAGTTATCCGGTATGTTACGATCCGTTCTGAGGAAAGGCCACTGGACCTGAAACGTGAATTCTGATTTTTCTTCACAGATGCTGCTAGACCCGCTGAGCATTTCCAGCAATTTCTGTTTTAGTTCCTGATTTACAGCATCTGCAGTTCTTCTGGTTTTTATGTTCCTATCTATGTCTGATTCTGCTTTGGCAGCGTTCGTGGCAGCAGTGGGAAGCCTATTCAAGTAGCCCCTCATGGCAGGTAGATTCTCACTGAGGCCAAAGCCCAGGTTGTACTGGAGGTTCCTTGCTAACAGCTGGCTGCAGTGGCTCACAGGGCTTCTTCCACTTGTCCTGTCAGATCAGAGGGCTGCCTCTATGATTACAATGCATGCTGTTGCTGAGGAGAGATGGCGGGGTGGGGGGGGGGGCGGGGGGGTGTGCTTCATTCCAGAGGGCTGGTTTGGCAACCACATCACATTTGAATGTGAAAAAATCTAACACCTTCTCAGAGGGTGTCTCTGAATGGTGACGTTCTCCCACTCACTACCCTGCCGTGTCATTGCTGTCCCCTGCTGTCCAGGATTCAGGCCCTCTGGGTGGGGCTGAAGCCTCAGGAACCTATCTGCCATTTGTAATTGGATGGCCTTCACAGAACTGGCCAACTTGTAGACTGCCTCACACAACACTGCACCTGTGGATGAGTTCTTGGCAAGTTTGGTGCCTGGACCCTGTAATTGTCTGAACCCACAACTAATTTTTAATGTACGTAACATTCTATGCATATGCCGCTAATGTTACGGGTAAATTCTCATTCATAAAAACTCATCATTCTACTGAAAATATTTATAGATATTTGTAGCCCCTGACAGCTGGTCCTGAAATTATGTTGGTATCTATATATGCGACTTTTAATTACTTTGTTTTGAAGGTTCTTTATTTTCATTTTTTAAAAAAGTTGGGTGGTTAGTTAGATTTTGATATGAATAAATAGGTTTCTGTTTTCAGTTGCAAGTCTAGATGCTGTTCGATCCAGCATAGTGTTTTCTCTTGGTTGCATTGCAGGATGCTTTTTTGTCGTTGTGCACATCCTCTAGTTGGGAAGGTGTCTCTCCGAAATGCTTGTGTGTACTGTGTTGAATGGCAGTGAACATGATATGTAGATGTAGAGAAATAAATCTTTTAAAATTGCTACATCTGGCTTATATTTCCTGTAGTTTACACTTGTCTGTCGTGTTAGGGAGCCAGAAATCATGAAGGGTATAGTTAGGATTAACGGTAGGTGTCTTTTTCCTTGGATGGGGATTTTCACAACTGGGGGCATTTTTTTAAGGTGAGAGGTCAGAGATTTAAAAAAGACATGGGGACAATTTTTTTACGCAGAGGTTGGTTCGTATGTGGAATGAACTTTCTGAAGAAGTGGTGGATGTGGGTACAATTACACGTTTAAAAGATGCTTAAATAAGTACATGAATAGGAAAGGTTTGGAGGGATATGGGCAAGCACAGGCAGGTGGGACTAGTTTTGTTTGGTATTACTTTTGACACGGGCTGGTTGGACCGAAGGACCTGACTCTATGATTGTCCGAGCAAAGAAATTTCTTCTAACTCTTCGTTCTCTCTCTGTGACCATAGTGAGGGAATTTCTCATTTGACTGGAGCAAGGGAGTTTTGCTTTTTGGTGATAACACAGTGTGGAGCTGCAGGAACACAGCAGGTCAGGCAGCATCACAGGAGTAGGAAAGTTGATGTTTTGTGTCGGGACCCTTCTTCAGAACTGACCTGAAACGTCGACTTTCCTACTCCTCTGATGTTGCCTGACCTACTGTGTTCCTCCAGGTCCACACTGTGTTGTCTTTGATGCCAGAATCTGCAGTTCTTGCCAACTCCAATTTGCTTTTTGGTGGTCTGTTTATCAAAGTACTCTGAGGTAGTATTATGCTCAGGACTTAAATCCAAGTAGTTAGGTTTCATGTGTATTCTGTATCCTTGTCCTGAGTGAAAATGTTTCTGAATTGCAAACTGCACAGTTTTTGATGCAGTACTGTTTCACTAATTTATATTGTTTCATTCAAATGTTTCTTGCATGTAATCAAGACTACATAATCCACTAGTAAAATAAAATTGGTATTATTTTGGGAGAGCAATAACTTCACAATTTGATTATGTAGAATGTCTGCTTTCCTTGATTGTTAACACTTTTGTCTCAGCTGGAAGTTTTCAGGTTCAAGCCCCACACCAGCACTTGAAAACAGAATTTAAATGTAGATTCCAACATAGCACAGTGGATATGGTGCATTTTTATTAATATTTATACACACGGTCAATCTCTTATATATAAGAACATTTCTCATATTAGCTGTAAGTTTTAAAAAGGCCTGTGAATCCACTGTAATGTGAGTTTTTAAACCAAGCTTTGGTCATAAATGGAATTTAAAAATGGGTAGATGGAAAATACAACATTTTCCACTGAAGAACTTTAATGGTACAAGTCACTTCCAGCTTTCATTTTTAAAATACCCAGAGGTGGGTTTTGTTTTATGTATATGAAAGCTTAATAAATCTTATAAAAGCTTATATAAAGCTTAATTTAGTTTTGCTGATGCTAAATTAAAAAGGTGGGACTGGTTTAGTTTGGGATTATGATCAACATGGACTGGTTGGACCAAAGGGTTTGTTTCTATGCTGTATGACTCTAGGTGGTACATCGGCTACCTTTAAATTCCCTCACATCCACTCCGCAGAGTCAGAGGTGCCAAGAGGACTAAAGCTATGGCTGCCAGTCATCCCATTATTTACAACGATGGCATAGCAGCTGTGGCCACAGTTTATTTGAAGCTTTTAAGTCTCCAGAGAGAACCTGGAATCATGGGGCACCCTCCCATTCCCCATTTACAGTGGCAGAGCCCATCTCTCAATGGAGCTGCCTGTCACCCAGAACCTTGGCTTTTCCCTTTGGCTCTGCGGATGTGCAGTCTTCCCACTGTTCTAATTGGATGGGTCTCCTGTGATCTGCTTAGGTAGGGAGACATCATAAACCATTGATTTTACAGTGAAGATGGTTAAATTGCACTTAATCAGTCTGTCCTGCTTTACGAATAAAACAGCATAGCCATGACTTAACTTGAGCAGCACCACAGAAAATTTGTCCAGTTGAAATAAAAAAAGAGAAATGCTGGAAATTCATAGCTGGTCTGTCAGCACCAGTTGGACAAAAGACTGCTTAAACATTTGGGAAGGTCCCTTCATTAGAAACAAGCGTTCATGGCGTTCATGTTAACTCTCCTATGAAGAACATGCATTTAATAAAAATCAAGCACAATGAACGTTCAGATTGCATTTCCTGTGTGTCTCAGAGTCATCGCATTCTTTGGCTGTTTAATGTTGTAATGTTCAAATCTGTCACGTTCATCACCAAGTGCTGTAATAGGATCTGAATAATGAGACAAAATAAAAACACTCGGGTATTGGAAAGATGAATTCCACACAGGTTGGGGTTGTGGGCGGGCTCTAAGCTGACTGCAGTCAGGTTGTCCATTCTTTCTGGCTGGTTAGTGGTTGTTTGATTTGAAATGGGCGTCTGTCACTTACTGCTTCACTGCAGCTGTATAGCAAAGGGAGGTGAGTGATGATTGATTGTGGAGCTCAGAGCTGGGAACAGAAAGGACAGAAAAGCCATTCATTGTCAAACAACCGAAATAAACCCAGATTGTCTGTAGTTACCTTGCTTCAGAATTAGAATGAAAAGCTGCGCAGGTGTTCCAAAGGTTTGCTAATACTTTGGGAACTGTCACGCTCTCTGCTGACTGATACCTGTCACCACATTAAATTTATTCACATCACTACAATAAATATAACCAACATTCCTTTGTCAAGAAAGTGCTAGGAAGGCTGTGGTTTCTCAGGCGGTAGCTGATCCCAGTTTAAGAGGCAAATTGGAACCCATCATTGAGGTGCTGTGGATTATCTGCTGTGCACTGTTTCCATATTAAAAAAAATTGATGAGAGATGCATTACATCAAGAAAAAGAGGGGAGGAATAATAGGAATGCTGTTTGTCTCCATCCTTGTTCAGGCCTCATTCAATTCTCTCACGCTTTCTCTCTCTCTGCTTATCACGCTCACTCTCTCCCTCACTGTCGACCTGTCAACTTATACTTTTTGCCGTCTGCTTCTGCCTACATCTCGTTCTTATGCTGTTGTTTTTCTTTCTCATTCGCTTGTTGTATTGTTTCTTCTTCCTGTCCTATTTCCCTATCTGCTTTTCTCACCCCTTGTGCTTGCTTTTCAAATTGTCTTTGGGTAGTTGATGCTTGAATAATGTTTGGGTCCAACCATGAGCCTCAACTTGCTGGGACAACAAAGGGTCACAGGAAATAGGGTAGTTCATTGAGGGTGCACAGACTAAATTTAGTGCAGTGCTGGTTGACAGTGTAAATGCTCTGATTGTGCTGGAGGCCATCTCAATATCAAAGGAGCGATGCTATGCGTTTATCAGAAATAGGGAGCTATGGCTGCTGCAGAGTAAGACAGACAAATGCAGCCAAAGTGTGGCCTACAGCTGCCATTACAGAATAGAGCAGGCAGCTCCTCGGAGGGCCAGCAGCCAAACTATGCTGGTAAATGTTTTTTTTTATTATGTATGTCTGATTCTTCTCTGTTCTCTGTGCTATTTTTCAAAATTGATTGTAGCGACAGAGAGAAACAGAACTTAAAGTGAAACCATTAACGATAAGTTTTTGAGCTGAAATTTGAAGCATAGCAACATGGAACAAGAGCACAAGGAGAAATGGGAAAAGTAGGAGAAAGAGGAGCGAATTCAGACCATTATTGACCCCATTCAATATAGCCATGACTTATCTCAGCTCCATACTCCTGCCCTCTCCTCATACCTGTTGATGTTTTTGGTGTCTAAAAATCAATCTACTTCATTCTTAAACATAATTGAGTTAGAGAATTCCAGAGATTCACCACCCTGTGTGTGAAGAAATATCTCCTTTTCTCAGTTCTAAATTCAGTCTCTATACTGTAAATGGTCTACCATATTTCCTGAGATTGTGATGCCTTATTGTAGACACACTGGACTGGGGAACATTACCCTGCACTCAGTCTGTCTACTCCTGCCAGAATTTTATACATTTCAATCAGATCACCTTCTGAACTCCAGTGAATACAGGTCAAGTTGACCCAATCTCTACTGATATGACAAACATGCCATCTTAGAAATCAACCTGGTGAAAATTTGCTGAACTGTTTCAATGGCAAATGTATCTTTGCTTAGGCAAAGACTCCTGGATTTCACCTTCTGCTGACTAACCAATCCGTCATTCCCTTTTTCTCACCTTTCCTTCTTTTTTAAAACATTGGGGCTACATTTGCCACCATTCAATCTGCTGGACTGTTTCAGAATCTACAGAACCAATACATCTGTGATTCCTTTGGTCATCTCCTTTTGTACCCTCAGATGTAGACTATCTGGTCCTGGAGATTTACCAGCATTCTCGTCCCGTTAATTTATTCCGCACTTTTTTTACTGACACTTTTTTTTCCTATCAGCACTCCTTCCCAAAGACATTTGCTTTCCTAGCATTTCTGGGAAATTATTCCTTTCCCTGTAAAGCAGGTCTAAAGCAGTTGTTTAATAGCTGTGCCATTTCTTGAACTCCATTATCAATTCTCCCATTTCAGACTGTAAGAGGTGTACATTGCAAGTAAAACTTCTGCTTAGAATAGAAGCTGATGTATTTTCTGACTATATTTCTGAGGCACAAAATGCCACACTAATCATGCATGAAAGTGACTATAAAATGAGAGGTGATACCACAATTCAATAGAAGATCCCCCAGGTTCCAACATTCTCCACCACACAGAAAGGCATTTCATTTCTCCCCACATTGAGTCTGACAGTTGTGCACAAATAGGCACTAAACTGTTCAGGTTCACTGATTTCCCATTTGAAAATTCCGACCTGTTAAGAAGCTCCTTACATTATAGGTCATTAATTGGAAGTGAATGATTTCCCTGTTTCAAGTCCTCCTGCCCTCTCTTTGTATATTGGAATGCATCTGGATGTGTTGGGCTCCAGAGACATATAGAAGGCAATTTTTAGTTCACATGGACAACCGTTCCTAACTCAGCGAGCAGTTGAAAATCCAGCCCCTCAATTCTTTCTTTCTAATCTACTGTTTGCTGGCTTTACTATATTTCTCTCAGTAAGGCATTCCCTTTCTGTCTCTTCCATGCCTTTTCTATTTCTGCCTTTGTCTGCCTTTTGCTTAATTCAGCTTGCCCATCTTTCTACTGTTGTGTCTTTCACCTGCTCAGTTCTTTTTCTGAGATGCAGCATTGAGTACAAAGGTAATATGACTTTCTCTAAACTGAAAGTTGTCCAGTGTGCAAGAGCTCTGCTCCAGACTGAAAAGATTAGCTTAGGGTTCCTCCTGCCATTGGCTACTGAATTTACCAATGGGACCTATATCTGTGGACCCTTGATTGCAGCCCTTGTCAATCACAATCCCATCCCTCACCTGCTAGTCAGTGCTGCATTATTGCATAGGTCTCATGGTGTACCTTTAATACAGTGAGATGACATCTTTGTCTCACTTGTAGCACTTTCTCTGTCTCTGTGTAATAGAGACAGCGCACTCAGCAATCTTGCAGTCAGCTGTACGTCGTGTAATGTATTCATAACATCAAGAAGCATGAAACTCACACAAAATATAAATCTGAGTTGTTAGAACAATTTAAATGGCTAGAATTGTTAATAAACTTTGAGACATCCATCTCAACAAGAATCCTGGCTTTGTGATATATGTTATGTCAGCTAGCATATGGGAAAGCAGTAGAAACATATCATACTGGCAAAGGTGTTTGACCTGGCAAACCACATCAGTCAGCTGGCAGTTCTAGTTTGAGTTTGTGAATGCCCATGAACCCTGAATAATCATAATGTTACATTGCCAATGCCTGTCAATTTCCTGTTCATCCTCAGCCCAACTCCTACCAGGTGTCAAAACTAAGACTAGTTTCTAAGTGACAAGTGCATTACTGCATTCTGTAACTATATTCTTCCATCAATTGAAAGAATATCACACGTCATAGTTCTACTGCTGCTAGAGATTTTCTGTCCCTTCCTTCACCTAAGAATGAACGTCAGTTGCTAGCACCACTCTGGTATGTTCCCACAAAACAATATTTCATTGAAATGGTCCCCCTATGTTTCTGTTGGTGCAACTCTCTTGGTGTAACCGTTTCTCCCTCCTCTGAATAAGGAACTACCAGCCGTGATAGAGTAGAAGTCACAAAAGTAGATATATAAATTTAACATGTGAATTGCAAAAATTAATAATACAAGAAATTTTATGTCAAATATATCAATGGGGAGTACGCAGTTAAAGTTCATAGAGTAACACGGTGCTGCAGTAGTATGGGAGAACTGCTTATGTGTCAAAGGGGTGTATATGGATTTAGACCACAGATCAGCAATGATCATATTGAATGGTGGAAGAGATTTGAGGTGCAGAATGGCCTACTTCTGTTCTTATGTTCCTGTCTAATACAATGTGCTTGCGTAGGCATAGCTCACAGCTTGAGAAATGAATATCTATAAATCGTAAATTGTATATATATTGTCTATGAATTACATTTTAATTTCGTGCATTTGGTTGGGATTAACTTGGGAATCACTTGTCCCCAGTAAATAGGAACAAATTGAAACTGTGGTGGCTAAGTTAAGAGATGCAAGTTTATAAAAAATGTGGAAAGCTTGGGTCCATACCTATGCTTCCTCAGCTGACTTTCTGGATTACAATGGTTCCTGTATAGAAATTGAAGTCCACAGTGAATGTCTTCTATTTTAGACATTCAATCACACAATGTGTACTTTCCTCAGTGAAATATGTCAGTCATTTGATGAGAATTTATTAAATTTGGCATAACATCCATTTTGTTGCTTTGTGTTGAGAAGGAAAACACAACAATGGATTTGTACCTTCATTGCCTGAGCTGTAATCTGACATATTATGTCCCTCATCCATTACAGAATCCGCCTTTTTCTCATTCCAGTGGAAATGATTAATTTTGTAATGGTTGAGAGATGCATCCACTAGATCACCACACAGACACTGAAGCTGAAAACTGACTGTACACTTCCCACAGAGAACAGATATGAAGCATGTTGTGATTTGAACTTAAAATTTATGAAGACTTTGCAACATCACATTAATAAAAATGGCATTTAGTTAGTTCATATCTGCAAAGAATAGGAAGCTATGCTTTTTGAGCTTTCATCTTTTTGGCTTCAGAGTGTTTTTTTTGGTTTTGCCTTTTTGTGAGCACAAGTATAGATGCTGAACCTACATTTTATTTTGCTGCAGCTGTACTTCTGGAAGGATGCTGAATTTGCAGGTGATAACTTGGAAAAGTCTGGCATTTTTCCAGCCAGGATCTGCACTAAGCAATAAATCACAACCTGGCTGCTGTGGGTAGGGTAAATGGTCATTAGAGCTGATTAAATTCAGCTTCAGGGGCTCTTGAGACAAGCTGAATAAAGAGACCACAATCTATTGCATCTATTACATTGCATTTAGCTGTAAAGTGAGTTTGTTTGACCCTACAGGCTTTTGTGATATGGTCTTATTGAAAATGTGTACAAGACTGAGTTATTACTGGTGAACTGTGTCTGCTGTAATCACGTTTGTGTTTTTTAACCTATATTTACAGCAGCATGCCTAAAGGTGAAATGTAACAGATGATTTTGTACTCACCAATGCCGTTTACTTATGATGTATAGTATACATTCTTTGAAAGAAGCATGACTGTCAAGTTAAGTCAACTGAAATAACATATTAATCAGAAAAGGAAACTGTTGTTAAATTTTAAGATTTTTATCAAGAATTTTATTAGAAGAAGAAACGTCCAGTTGAGCAATGGGACTTTATTTCTATTGATACCAAAGAATTGAACTAGCATTATTGAAAACTTGCAGTCACTTTTGTAGCATTATATTCATCCTTGAAAGTATTTGATTGAAGTATTAAAGCAGGTACGGAGAATCTGCTGAAATAAAAGCTACACAACAGTGTTTATTTCTGCCCATTTGCCCCCCCCCCCCACCATGTTATTTTGAAGGTGCTGGGTTATGGTTTCTTCACAACACTCCTCTGGCACTGACCCACGTTAACTATTCTTCATGTCTGAACCTGAATTGTTTGAATGAGAAAGATCGCAGCAGAATTCAAACCCAACTTCGTCCAATGCCCACGTACACCCACGGTATCACTACAAAATGATCAGAAGCAGCAATTCAGTCGGATTATTTTCATCCTTTCAGGTCAGGGGCATTGAGGAAAGCCATGGAGGCAGCACCTGAGTTGATGTTAGCTAATGGGATCAAACCTCAGATCTTCCATGTTCTCAGGCTCAACACTGCGCTGAGGAATACCTTTATCAGTTGAGCATTTGGGTGGGACATTCTTTTCTTGGTACGTATTAATGCCTAAGGTACACTCTGACCGTCTACGGTGCTAGATTAGCAGGTTCGGGGGTCATGAAGAAATCTCTGGGTAGTTTTCCTGCTGTCGCCTTGCCCACGTGACATTTTACAAGGTGAGGATGGGGCACCCAATTGACACTCTTAAATACATACTAAACTGTTGGTCCCCTCAGGTGCCACCACTCACTCGGCAACGTATGTTTTTGCGAGAGGGCTTGGGAAAGTTGGGGTACCAAGAAGGATTATGGTGAAGCCCTGACAGAAGATTTTGCATGCATCTTAGGTGGGAAAATATCATCCTTCTTTTACCAGTACCCTTTCAAGATTGACCAAACCCCGAAGTGTTCACCCCCCGCAACCAGATACTCCATCCTCTACTCGCCTTGCCATCTCAACCTCCCTCTCCCCATCACCACTAAAGCTCCATCCAGTTCTCTACAATTACCTCCATCCTGGGATCTAGAATATACAACCTGTGGACTGCTTGCAAATTGCAGCTGTGGCCAGTGCTGGACACCACAGGAACTGCAGTGCTGCCTTTCAATCAGATTGGCCGCTCGGTCTCTGAGGCAGAACATCATCTTGAATGAGGGGCAGAAATCCTGCTCATCGAGGCATTGAATGGCTGTGGGACAGCCTGCGTCACTGGGGATGTGCTGTCTACCAAATCTTCAGGTAGCTGAGAGGGATGCCCTGCTAATTGTAAAATTTTGCTGTGTATAATTTGAGGCGCAATTAGTTGGAAGCTTCTAAAGTTGGGGTGGGGATGGGAAATCAGCTGAAAGACCTGTTTGCAGCCACATTTGTCTAGCTCCTGTTGTTTCTTCAGAGGTCAAAATGACTGGCCTAAGGAATCATTTCCTTTAAAGGAAAAGGAAGATGCTGAGAAAGGGTTTCTTGAGTCTTGGGAGAAAGAACTGTTCAATTTGTCAAAAATTAATAACTTTTAAAATGACTGCATGGCATAAAACAAAACTCTGCAACTGCAGCCAAAATCCAAAAATGCAAAATTATGAGTGAATATGTATGAGAGAAGCAAACAGTTTAGGGTCCTTACAAAGCTGCAACGTGCAAATTGCTTAAAATAAAAGCTTCAAGTACGAGAGAAATCACTGGTCTCATGCAAGAGCCCTGATCATCAAGACAGTTAAACTTTAGAAATGACAAAAACACCCAATAGTAGCTGCCAGGGAATATTACCGCAGACTACAACTTGAAACTGCTGAACTTTTGTCTGGGAACTGAGCTGTCTGAAGTGATAGAAACATCAAATGGCCTGATTAAATGGCATTTCATCCACAGTCTCAAAAAATTGCTGATACCAAGCCTAAGTTTCCAAAAAAAACTGATTTAATTTGTCTTGCCAATATTGATTATATTTTTTATAGAATTTACCACTGCATGTGTAGATTGAAGTTTAAATACATTGCAAGAAATGAAAATGTCTGATGTTATTGCTGTGCCTCTAGTGATAAACATGTGATTAATACTCTAAAAGATCATTAGGTCATAAATCAACCCTACCTAACCTTGCATTTTGTACAATGATTTAGTACTGTGAGCCTTTACATTTTATTGAATCTTTTCAGGTGAAGGGCTCTCTTGGCAGGGCACAGAACTGAGCTTGGCTCAACCTCAATAACATCTAAATTTATCAAAGGGAGTAATCGCTGTTTGAGAAGATACACGATGTCTGATCAGTTGAATTTTGTTGCATACCATTTGAAGTGAGGCTGGTCACTGCTGATGGGAAATCTGTAGTTTCTTTATCTGCTTTGAATGACTGAAAGGTATAGAAGTAGTTGTGGACCTGGGAGGACTTGGAACAGGAATGCATAGAAGCTCATAACACTGGCATACCTTTTGCATATCTGCATGAACTGTTGTAGGAAGTCCCACTTTCTTAGGAGCTTCAGCAGGTGCCTCCAACCATTGCCAACCTTCTCTTGGCGAACATCCAGAGTTGTCCATATGAAAGTATAAAGATCTTTGCAGAGTGGGTGGTGACCTTTCAGCAACACATCATTGCCACTCAGTGATAATGGGAACTGCAGATGCTGGAGATTCCAAGATAATAAAATGTGAGGCTGGATGAACACAGCAGGCCAAGCAGCATCTCAGGAGCACAAAAGCTGACGTTTCGGGCCTAGACCCATATGGTATCAATGTGGACTTCACCAGTTTCAAAATCTCCCCTTCCCCTACTGCATCCCTAAACCAGCCCAGTTCGTCCCCTCCCCCCACTGCACCACACAACCAGCCCAGCTCTTCCCCCCCACCCACTGCATCCCAAAACCAGTCCAACCTGTCTCTGCCTCCCTAACCGGTTCTTCCTCTCACCCATCCCTTCCTCCCACCCCAAGCCGCACCCCCAGCTACCTACTAACCTCATCCCACCTCCTTGACCTGTCCGTCTCCCCTGGACTGACCTATCCCCTCCCTACCTCCCCACCTACACCCTCTCCACCTATCTTCTTTACTCTCCATCTTCGGTCCGCCTCCCCCTCTCTCCCTATTTATTCCAGTTCCCTCCCCCCATCCCCCTCTCTGATGAAGGGTCTAGGCCCGAAACGTCAGCTTTTGTGCTCCTGAGATGCTGCTTGGCCTGCTGTGTTCATCCAGCCTCACATTTTATTATATTGCCACTCAGTTAATAACTCCGAATGATTGGAACAGACCTATCAATCAGAAAAAATGCTCCTTCGTATTCAAAGATAAAAAGTACATTCAGATTCATGTGGGTAATTACTGTCATTCACTTTTAGGGGTGGGCATTCTGTCATTTATTGCTTATCCGAAGTTATTTTCAGGATGCCATTAGAGGGTCTTTTTCTTGAATTGCTTCAGGCCATTTGATCTGGCTGCACTCATCCAGGTAAGTGGAGAGTATCCTATCCATAACATGGCTTGAAAAGCTGGAAATGCTTTTGAACATCAAGAGATGGTACAGAGATCGTCAGAACTGCCGATTTCTGGAGTCTGAGATAACACAGTGTGGAGCTGGAGGAACTTCAGAAAGTAGGGTCCCGACCCGAAACAACAGCTTTCTTGCTCCTCTGATGCTGCCTGGCCTGCTGTGCTCCTCCAGCTCCACACTGTGTTATCAGGAGATGGCCACAGCATCCCTGATCGACCTCATTCTGTGTCATAACTTTTCTGCTTTTTGATGCTGACGTGGTCACAGCATTTATGAGCCAGTTTCGGTTGTGCTTTTGGTCAGTGGTGCCCCTTCAGGATTCAACTGGTGTGAAACTCCGTGATGATCAACAGAATGCCAAGGAGAGGTGATTAAGCTCCCTCTTGTTGGTGATGCTAATTTCATGGTACTTTTGTGACGCAGCTTGTGCTCAGAGTCAGGGTCAGAAAGCACGAGCCTTGTTGTTTCCCCGCTCTCCTCTGGCTTCCAGTCTGAGCCCAGTGGGCCTTAGCCTCACCCTTAGCATTGTGACTGCATTCTGGTCTGAGCACAGCATACCCCTTGGAGCTTTGGGCTCTAATTATTGGGCCCTGATGTAAGCCCAAGCTCCGTTGCTTTCCTAGTGTCTGAGATGTTTCAGGCAAGTCTGAATATTATCCCAAACTTGCTGCATGGATTGCTTTGTTACTTGAGGAATTTTGCATAGGACTTTGATTTCTGTTAACTCAGCAGTGTTCAGCTCCACTTCTGACCCTATGACCGTGAGAAAATCATTGATAAATAAAGTTAGTGATCTGAGGAATTTCTACAATTATATCTTGAATCTAAGATGCTGACTTTCAATGACCTGATACAATTCTAGTCACTGTAGTAATTTATGTGAATGGGAGCAAAGAATTACAAACAGCCCTAGACAGAGTAACTGAGTGAGCAAATCTCCATCAGATCAAATTCTATTGAGGAAAAAGTGAGGTTGTCCACTTTGATTCTGAGAGGAAGAAAGGAAATATATTCTTGACAGTGAAAGCTTATAATGAGGAGCTGTCAAGAAGCAATAGGATTAACACATATATGCACTGACAACCAAGAGCTAGTACACAAATATAAAAGATAACCAACAAGGTTAATGGAATGTCACCCATCAGGTTAAGTAATGCTTCAGTTATGCAGAGCTTTGATCATATACCGTTTGCATTCACTTCTCAGCACTGGACTTCAGGATGTAGATATTGACCTTGAAAGGCATATAGTGTAAATTCAGCTAAATTACTTCAGCGTGAAAAGTTTATTTTTTTTCAATCAGCTAAAAGGTTAAATTGTGGGTACTGATTGCTTAAACCTGACTTTGATTCCCTTGAGTTTGGATGCTTGCGGGATGACTAACTTTTGGCCGTTTAAATGATAAAAGGATTTGATACGGAGAATATTGAGATATGACCTTTTAGCCCTTTGGGGGAAAGAAAATAAACTTTTCGTTCTGAAGTAATTTGGCTGAATTTACACGATATGCCTTTCAAGGTCATAGCTGCTAGACTGGGTCTGCAGCAGGTGTTATGGGAACCAACAAGTTGGAAAAACATGCTTTACCAATCTGCCAGTGCAGATGCATCTGCCCATGACAGTATCGGTAAGAGTGACCACCGCGTAATCCTTGTGGAGACGAAGTCCTACCTTCACATTGAGAATAACCTCCATCATGTTGTGTAGCACTTTACACCATGATAAATGCAACAGACTTCGAACAGATCTAGCAGCTCAAGACTGGGCATCCATGTGGCGCTGTCGGCCATCAACAGCAGCCGAATTGTACTCCAGCACAATCTGTAACGCCATGGCCCAGCATATCCCCCCTCAACCATTACCATCAAGCCAGGGGATCAACCCTGGTTCAATGGAGAGTGCAGTAGTGCATGCCAAGAGCAGCACCAGGTATACCTGAAGATGAGGTGTCAACTTGGTGAAGTCACCAAACAGGACGACTTGCACACCAAACAGCATAAACAGCTAGTGATAGACAGAGCTAAGCGATCCCACAATCAACAGATCAGATTTAAGCTCTGCCATCCTGCCACGTCCAGTCATGAAAGGTAGTGAACAGTTAAATAACTCACTGCAGGAGGACGCTGCACAAATATCTCCATCTTCAATGAGGGAAGAGCCCAGCGCATTAGTGCAAAAGGTAAGGCTGAAGCATTTGCAGCAATCTTCACCCAGAAGTGCCAAGTGGATCTCGGCCTCCATCAGTGGACCAAGATCATTGATTCCAGATTTCAGCCAGTTTGATTCACTCCATGTGATATCAAGAAATTGTTTGAGATACTAGATACTGTAAAAGCTATGGGCCTTGACAACATTCTGCCAATAGTACTGAAGATTTACACTCCAGAACTTGCTGCTCCCCTAGCCAAGCTGTTCCAGTACAGTTATAACACTGGTATCTATGTGACAATCTAGAAAATTCCCCAAGTATTTCCTCTGTATAAAAAGCTGGACAAATCCAACCCAGCTAATTACCACCCCATCAGTCTGCTCTCGATCATCAGTAAATTGATGGAAAGTGTCATCAACAGTGCTATCAAGCAGCACATGCTCAGCAATAACCTGCTCAGTGACACTCAGTTTGGGTTCTGCCAGGGCTGCTCAGCTGTATACCATTATAGCCTTGGTCAAAACATGGACAAAAGAGCTGAACTCCAGAGGCGAGGTGAAAATGACAGCCCTTGACATCAAGGCTGTACATGACTGCATGTGGCATCAAGGAGCCCTAGCAAAACTGGAATCAATGGGTGTCAGGGACAAACTCTGTCATGGTTGGAGTCATACCTCACACGCAGGAAGGTGGTTGTGGTTGTTGGAGGTCAATCATCTCAGCTCCAGGACATCACTGCAGGAGTTCCTCAGGGTAGTGTCCTTGGCCCAAACATCTTCAGCAACTTCATCAATGATCTTCCTTCCATCAGAAGGTCAGAAGTGGGGATATTCAGCACCATTCATGACTGCTCAAATACTGAAGCAGTCCATGTTCAAACGCAACAAGAACTGGACTATATCCAGGCTTGAGCTGTCAAGTGACAAGCAACATTTGGCATAAATGGCCACCTACGACCATCACAAATAAGAGACAATCTAACCACTTCCATTTGACATTCACTTGTGCTATCATCACTGAATCCCCCACTCTCAACATTCCTGGGGGTTATCATTGATCAGAAACTCAACTGGACAGACCACAAAAACAACAGCTGATCATAAGCTAGAAATACTGTGGTGAGTAACTCAGCTCCTGACTCCTTTAAAGCCTGTCCACTATCTATAAGTCAGGAGTGTGATAGAATATTCCCCGCTTGCCTGGATGAGTGCAGCCCCAACGACACTCTAGAGGCTTGACACCATCCAGGACAAAGCAGCCCACTTGATTGACACTGCATCCACAAGCATCCATTCTCTCCAACACCGACGCTCAGTCGCAGCAGCGTGTACTATCTGCAAGATGCACTGCGTAAATTCACTAAAGATTCTCAAACAGCACCTTCCAAACCCACAACCACGTCCATCCAGAAGGACAAAGGCAGCAGGTATAAGCGAACACCACCACCTTTAAGTACTTCTCGAGCCATTCGCCATCCTGACTTAGAAATACATTGCCGTTCCTTCACTGCCGCTGGATCAAAATCCTGGAATCCCCTCCCTAATGGCATTGTGGTTCAATCCACAGCAGGAGGACTGCAGCGGTTCTAGAGGGCAGTTAACCACCACTATCCCAAGGACAGCTAGGGTTGAGCAATAAATGCTGCGCAGGCAGCGACATCCACATCCTCATTGGAGAAATGGAGAATAGAAAATATCTGCTGATGGGGGCATTCAAAACAATGAAAATAAAGCAAAAACTTTAAAACTATTTAAGGACAGTTTTGCACGAGTTACTATCAAGTGATATCTTGATTTCACTAATCCTACCCCAAAAACTACAGGAGTCTGAACCAATTCAAATGTACAAAACTGGGATTGCTTAATTTGTTTTGGGAGGATGGACATCAAGACATTTAGAACAAAGGAGGGCTAATCAAACTGAGGAGTTGATCAGTATTGGTGAATTGAATTGAGAAACAGGCTTAATAACAGTGGAGGAGATTGAGACATGGCTGATAGGATTGATTCTGTGAACATCATTATGTCTGACTGTTGCTTGACTAGTCTTCAACTTTCACTAGGTGTTAGTCTGAGGACTTTGCAGAGTTAGGTAAGCTGAGTGTGGCTGGGCCCTGATTCGATGTTTAATTTGAGACCAAATAGTTCCTCTGCTTTGATACCTTTTTCTCCTACAAGCAATTTGGTATGTGGGAGCAGATTGCCAGAGCTCTTCAGAAGTTATTTAAGTAGTTAAATACTAAATAGAGGAATCAAAAATGACTGTTCATTCCACTCTTACTGGCCCATAGTACAGCCATGTATGTCATTGATCATAGCACATAAATTCCAAGGAGAGGTGAGAATACCTGAGAGTAAAACCCTGTGAATTTTCTCTACAGTTCCCCACAACAATCAAGAAAAGTTCCAAGAAATCACAATAGCTCATTAATCCTATTACAGCGATTTAATCCATGCAATTGTATTATAGTTCAATAGTACCCATTATTTGTGTAAAGGTCCCATCTAATATCTAACTTTTTATGGAAATTTTGAATCATCTTTAGATAATTAATCTGAATAGTTTGGAACAGTCTGAAGAAGAGTCATATTGGACTTGAGACATTCACTTTGTTTCTTTGTCCATTTTTGTCTCCAGCGCTTTCACCTTCCATTTCAGGTTTCCAACATCAGCAATTCTTTTCTGTTTCCCTAATTGTTTTGCCCGGTATCATTGAGGCCAATTAGTGTCCCTGCTATTTGTCGTTTGAAACAAAAAGGCCTACTTAAGGTGCAAACTTATCCTCAGCAAGTGGATTGCAATTGCCTTCTAGCAACCTGGCCAGCTTTAGTTTGAAGGACTGCAGGAAATTTATTCCTGTTGCAAAATTTGGGGAAGAAAATGAGCTGCTGCCTATGTAAATGGCACCGTAATAGTACTGAGCATTAATGGGGCGTGGCACATGTGAATGCCAGTCTAATAAAGCTGACTTCTATCAACACGAAAGCAGATGCATCAAGTGAGGTTGTGGCATCTCTTACTGATTTTAGGGGGAATTTGGACTGATATTTATACCTTTGCAGGCCTCTTGCTGGTTACCGGAGAATTCTTGAGGACTCAACAGCAGGCTATGCAAACATAATTGTCTTCACAGCCCAGTACATGTGCACTTTCAGGAGGGTTTGCTGAATTGTGATCAAGAGCAGGAACCCTGGCCAGATTTCCCTAACTGAGGAAAACTGCAATTTGTAACATTTCGGTGCCTTACTGAGGTCAGCTAACCAAACACGCAGCCTAGGGATTGTGTTGGTTTAAATATCCTCAGTGAATTATTCAGTATCATAATCACAAGAAGGATGAATTTGACTTACATAATCTCTGAGATATCTATGAAACTAAGGCTGTTTTGTTTACTGTACAAACTATAAAATATAATCATTATTCATAAATATCAGTTTTGAATGAATTAAATTCATGAATTTGTAGGTTTAAGCAGCAGACTAATAATCTGTACTGTCTTTTACCAAGGATAACTTGGCAGCTTCCATATAGCAATAGCTGCTATATTTAAACATATATAAACATTTCATCTTAGCCTTTTCTTTGTCATTTACCTGGCCAGTTGTGAGGATTCCAGCACTGCATGAAACACATGTTACCACTTTAACATGATTTGGAAGGCTAGCCTAATAGCAACCTCAAGTAGCTCCATATAAACAGTTCAATGCTAAAGGAAGGCATGCTGACTGACAATGTGCAGGGAAGTGTAATAAATGATGATGAAAGTGTTTGGGAAATTGCATTACCATGTGGTGAAGAAGTGCTTTCACACATGGGAAAGGTTGTAATAGTGGCTTCAGTTATTGCACTCAAACGCACAAATGAAAAATCAACAATGGTCTCTCTGTCTAACTTTTTTGGACGAGGTATTCGTTTCTAAAAAGAGATTTACTTCTCTGGACTCAGTAGAGACTTTCCATTTCACGTAGTGTCCAAGCCCGAAAGTCTGACTTGATGTCCAGCTTTCCAAACAGCATCAACGCTGCTCTGAAACAAGCCACAAGTTTCTTTGAACAGCAGATTCAGGAGATTCTGTTTCCAATTTCCCCTGCCTCTCACTGGGGAAAACACCTGCCTCAGCTCATTGCTTCTTTGCAGCAGTGTCAGAGCTCTGAAACATGTTCTAAAAACTATCTTGGTGATCAGATCATCAAGTGATGAAAAGCATTTTAAGAAATGGCTCGCACTGAATTATTTATAACTAGAGTTGTGCAACTGAATTCTTTGTGCCTGTTTGAACAGTCATCTATATTGAGAAACCTTGAGGAATGATAATTAAAGTAAAATTGCACTAATTGTAAATCATTTTTAACAATGGATTGGATGGCTTTATGAATAAACATAGTTATTCTTGAGTACTACATCCTATTGCCTGTTTTCTCTCCTCCATTTTCAGAGCTATTGCATTAAAATATGAGTATGACTTGAGCCAAGTGCTGGAAAATGGGAATTGAGTAGATCGGCGCTTGATCTGTGGATCATAGTGAACTGCATGTGTGAAAGTGCAGTTGCCTTCAGTCAGATCAAATTTTCATTCATGGAATATCTAAAGTATGACTTGTGCATGTTAGACCTTGTGAGGAAAGTCCAAAATACTGAAGTTCTTGGGAAATTAGGGCGTGATAACTCAAACCGTTGAATCAACTTATGTCTGAGTTTATTCATGTTTTCTTGAAGTTGCATTTTTTTGTGTAAGCCGCACGCCTGATGAAAAGTGCTATTTGTAATTTCTTTTGTTAAGTGTCTCTATTTTGAACCTGGTGCATAAAATTTCTCTAAGGTACTTTTTTTGCCTTGATAACTGAATTAGGTCACATGAATGCCTGCATCTTAAGTTTGATCCAATATTTTTAGGCACATGAAGGAATTTGCTTTCAACAGCAGTTCCTTGGGTTTTACTCACCTTGAAGGTAACTGATTCAACAGAATCCGATGGCCTACCTTCAAATGCCGTTCATAAGGTTTGAGCAGATAGCAATTTCAGCACGAACCAACAAGAAGTCTCTGGAATGTCCCTGGAACTCAAGTCAATTAATCGACTGCCCAAGTGTCATAGGGAGATTTGGCCCAGAGCAGAGCGGTAAAACCTCTAATCATTGCTAACTCTGAAGTATTGCACACAATTACTGTCAAAGCTCTGTCAATAGTTATTTGGAATAATGTGCTAGCAGATACAATTTCAAACTGCACAAACCCGGAAGATTGAGTTTCAGTCTTTGGTCCGAGTGAGGGAGCTGGTCTCAAGTTAGTTTTTGGTGGGGACATAGATGCAATTTATTGGTAAGCTGAAAAGAGACAGGAAAATTAGCTGAGGTCCCATTAATGATCACTGTGCAATTGCCACTGCCAGCAGGTGTTCGTACATGGATAGTGCAGTCATCTTCCTGGTATCTAGGGAATGGGGCGTGCCGGTTAGCTGATTCTGCCGGTCGTATGAGGAAAAATAAATGCGGTTGGGAGACCTCGACTTGTCGGTGCCACAAGATGGAAGTGTATTTTAAAAATGATTACCCAGGACCAGTCATTAATACCGTTATACCTGACTATAATTGGTGATTTCATCTTTGTTGATAAGGTAACTCTTAAACCAGCTTTGATACGGTATTTGATTCATTGCTCCATGATACAGTAAAGTCCCTGTTATCCGGCTTCGAAGCTGCTGGAATTTTTCTTTTGAATCTCGGATGCCGGTTGCATGTCAATTCTGGAAGTTTGGGATCCAGATAATGGGGTTTTCCCTGCAAGTGAATATTGGTAACTTAGATATGGTGATGAAAGTAGCTGCTAAATCATATTCCCAGCAGGTCCACACTTTCTCTAAAGGAGAATTGAGAAGGGAAAGACACAATTTTGAGCTTCCTAAAACCCAGCTCCTGTAGACTATCTTAGAGCAACAGTTGTTGCTAAACAACTTCATTAATTCCTTATCATATCTTGATTTAAAACACTCATGTGAAATACTTTGAGATGTTTCGTAATGTTCAAAGCGATGTACAAATATATTTTATTTTTGTTGTTATTCTGGGAGCAAGCTGCTACCTTCTTTTGCCTGAATTGTCCACAGGCTGTTTGATTGCTTAGTTATCTCTCTGGCCAGCAGCGAGTGAATTTTATATTTACCTACTGGTATGAATCTTCTTCGGCCACTCGGGAAATAGTCATGACTAAGTGTTATAGTTGTGATTATTTGGTGTTATTAGCACAGATACTGCAGGCTACATTATATAGAAGCTGCTAAAGTTGCCACAGAAATAACTCCAAGTGGAAGCTACTCTATAATATGAATGTGACACTATGGGGATAGTGGATGCTAAGAATGCAGTTCAGCGAAGACTTCAAACAACTGCGAAAGGTTAAAAGGTGGAGTCTACATACAGCTGCAAATAAAAAAAATTCTTCATTAGTGATTATTTTAATTTGCTGCTGCATGGCTTAGCCTAAAAGTTCTGAGGCAGCTGGAGAATTGAGAGACAGGACACGTATCTTTTCTCCTTGAACCACATAGAAAAAAGGGAGTTCACGAAGGAAAATGAGACTGAATGGCAGCCAAGGGTGCAGTACAGGGCAGGCCAGAAGAACTGGGCAAGAATCAAACCGACATGCTTCATGTAATCCTTTCTTAGAATCCCATCAAGAAACCTTTTCTGTCAAACAGAGCAAGAAACGTTTTGTTAATTAAAAGCCTCTGCACCATTCATGTTGAGAGAGAAGAAAAGCAAAATAGTTTTGCGTTTCTGATTGGAGGGGGAGGGGCAGAAGACGCCAGTCCAGCTCTAACAGCAACAATCAAACTCAGTGTTTGGGATTTGATGAAGAAATAGTTCAGTTGAATGGATGCTACTTATTAAAAGCTGCATTCTTTCTGTGAGAACTGAATAGAATAGAGACATGCTCTTCACAGCGTAATGGATATTGAATTTGCTGAACCAAATTTATCTGCAACATCTTTTTCAGAAGTATGTCAGCTTTCTTAGATTTAATAGATAGAGCTTTGTGCATTGACTCACAAAGGAACTTTTGAAGTCATGGTTAGTGCCTTTTCTTTACGTTTTATTTTGAGGTGGTTGAAGGGCTCACAAACACCTATTTCCTAAATGCTTGTGAATAATTAAAAAGTCGATGATTAGACATTTAAACACTTGACTGCTGAAGTGTCTTAAACATGTCATATTGTTTCTTTATTAAAAAAAAGTTGCTCTTGAGAAACTTGCTTTCAATCTGCTGGTTGATTTACTGAAGTGTTGTTCATTGTAGAGCAAATGGAAGTTTGAAAAAATAAATGTACAAAATACAGAAAGCACAGAACAGGTCAGTGAGACCAGAAAAAGAAAAAGTAGACGGACTCTATGGCTCCAGTGTATTTCCAACATTTCCTACTTTTATTTCAGAAGATTTCCATGGCTTTCAATTGTACACCAGAAAGTGTTGCTTGCTGTGCTGGCAGTTCAGTCAGTGATATCTTCCTGTGAGACAGAGATGGCAGACAAACATGCTGGTTTTACGTTCAAAACAGAAGTGGTTAAGGGTATTATTTGTGTTTCCGGAATTCCTTTCCATCTCTCTAAGTGTGTACCTGCCAGCTGATTCCTTCTCCGCTGATATGGGCCAAAGATAAACTCTCTGCCAGAAAGACCACTGTGTCTGAGCATATGTTCATGCTGTCCATCTTCTCTCCCACCTATCCGCCCCTCCCACCTCACTGAGTAAACCCCACCACTTCCTACCCACACTCACCTATCACCGCCCCACCTACTCTTTCCCTAGCCCCACTCATCCTGTCTCTTTTTTTTTTCTGAGCTCCCTTCCCCCTCCCCAATTCTGAAGAAGGGTCCCAACCCGAAATATCAGCTTTCCTGTTCCTCTGATAATGCTTGGCCTGCATCGTTTCTCCAGTTCCACACTGTTGTCTCTGACTCCAGCATCTGCAGTTCTTGCTATCTCTTCATGCTATGTTATACCTTTAAACGACTGTGCCACCATGCTGCTTGTAACTGAGATGCACAGAATAAAAAACAGCCGAATTTCAGTTTTCTTCCTGCGTTATGAATGCTAGGTGAAGTGGATGTGCTTAAGAATTTGATTGTTTTTATTCGTAACACCATTAAACAACAATTTAACAGGATGTTTCAGAGATAGTAGGAACTGCAGATGCTGGAGAATCTGAGAATACAAGGTGTAGAGCTGGATGAACACAGCAGGCCAAACAGCATCAGAGGAGCAGGAAAGCTGACGTTTCGGGCCTAGACCCTTCTTCACAAAAGGGGGAGGGGAAGGGGGTTCTGAGATAAATAGGAAGAGAGGCGGAGGTGGATAGAAGATGGATAAAGGAGAAGATAGGTGGGTGAGACAGACTGGTCAAAGAGGTGGGTATGGATCCAGTTAAAGTGAGTGTAGGTGGGGAGGTAGGGAGGAGATAGGTCAGTCCAGGGAGGATGGACAAGTCAAGGGATGGGATGAGATTAGTAGGTAAGAGATAGGGGTGGGGCTTGAGGTGGGCGTAGGGGATAGTGGGAGGAAGGACAGGTTAGGGAAGCGGGGACAAGCTGAGCTGGTTTTGGGATGCGGTAGGGAGAGGGGAGATTTTGAAGCTTGTGAAGTCCACATTGATACCATTGGGCTGCACTGTTCCCAAGCAAAATCTGAGATGCTGTATCTGCAACCTTCGGGTGACATCATTGTGGCACTGCAGGAGGCCCAGGATGGACATGTCATTTGCGGAATGGGAGGGGGAGTTAAAATGGCTTGCGACTGGAAGGTGCAGTTGTTTAGTGTGAACCAGCGTCAAATTTAAATGTAAGAATTGCCACAGTGTTCTCTACAATGGCATCCATTTGATCTTTCGCCATTTAGTAGCTCCTGAACATATGCAATCTTAAACTAGAGATTCCACATTATTTGCAAGGATTTCATTACCTCAGCTATTTAGCTTAACTTCCTTGGCTGTTAGTGAGTGGCATATCCCTTTTTGACAGATTTAAAATGATTCTTTCTCCTTTGCAGCCTTCCTCACCCTCCTCCTTCTTTTGCATCTTCCCTGTTACCTTTCCTTGCAGGCTTCCCACTTTCCCATTTTTGCAGCCTCCCTTTCCACCCATGTAACATCCCCTTCATCCCATCCTTGCAGCCCCTTTCTTCACTCAATCCAGCATCACAGCCTTTCTTTCTTCTTTAATGTCCTGCTTTTACCAACCCTACAGATGCCAATGACTCCTGGCTTCTGCCCTGAGCCCCAGCTGTGCAAGACATCTCCCCAACCCCTCCAAGAACAAAATGATTTAGAAACAATGCCAAGAAGTGGGACAGAGCATAAACCTTTCAGTGAGCATTTCCACTTCAACAGTCATGAAACAGGAGTTGGACAGGTCTTAGAACTCATCTCTTTGACCAAGAGTTAAGAGTTTGAAAACCCAATAGGTTTTGGGCGGTGATGGATAACAGGAAACCTCCCTATTCTTCTTCTTTAAATTTACCAGCTCACATCTCCCAGTTTTGAGCTTCATTTGCCAATTATTTGTCCATTCTTCCAGTTTACACATGTTCTCGTACAATCATTTGCAGTATTCCTTAGAAACCTATCCTCGACCTACCTGATGTAGCCAGAAGGGTCCTGACCCGAAATGTCAACTTTCCTGCTCCTCTGATGCTGCCTGGCTTGCTGTGTTGCTCCAACTCCACACTGTGTTATCTCTGACTCCATCATCTGCAGTTCTTACAGTCAGAAGTTGTGTTTTTGATACCACTTTTGAAGCTTTAACATAAATTGTGAACACCAATGGTCCCAAAGCCAATTCTTGAGAAACTCCACATGTACCCACTTCAGCCTCTAGCAATAACTAGGTTTTATAGTCACTCTCTGATTTCAAACATGAAACTAGCAATCCATTTGCCAGTTGCCCTCTGACTCTGCGTTCTATGACCTTATATATTAATCTATTATTGGACACATCATTGAAGGCCTTTTGAAAATCTAGATAAATGTTTTTGTTGCTGAATTGTTGTTGTCTCATGACATGATTGGACATGACCTGAACCTGTAATAACCACCCAAGTACAACGTAATGTTGCTTTCAAACAAGATTTTGTTGAAATATTCTTTTTCAGAATGCTGCTTTAATCTTGGTGCAGTGCTTTTGCTAATCTGATATAAAGTCAGAAGTTAAGATGAACTGCAACAAATAATTACAATTATAGTTGCATTTTTTTTACCTAGGCCTAGTTATTTTTAATTATAAGAGTTAGTACTATATTCATTCTTACATGTGATTGCGATCTCCCATCAAAATGTACCTCATTATCATAGATCACAACGTGGAAAAATTAAACATCTGTAATTACCTGCTACAACCAATGAGTCTTTGAACTAGAGGCCTGGTCTGATTTTGATTTCAAAAGAATGTTAATTGCTTTGCCTTTATCATTCAGGGAATTTTGTTCAAATTTCTTTGCTTATCCCATTCTAGAATAGAGATTAGCATTTTGGTGCACAGGAATGTGGAAATTGGAATAGACCATTTGGCCCCTTGAGTTGCCTCATGATCCTGCACATTATGGATGATCTTTATCTCAATTTCATACACCATCTCCAGATCTCTTGACACATAAGAACGGGAGTAGGCCATTCAGCCCCTTGGGCCTGCTCCACCATTCAATAAGATCATGGTTGATCTGTGGTCTCATTCCACATGTCTGCCCTGGGCCCATATCCCAAAGATACCCATGCTTAATAAAAATTTTTCTAACTCAATTTAAATTTAACAATTGGATAAGCATCGACTGCCATTTGAGAAATTGAGTTCCAAACACTCTTTGTGTATAGAAGTGCTTTCTACCATCTCTTCTGGTTCTAGAAGTTTCAACTAGTGGAAATAATTTATACAATTTGCCTGACAAAAAAAGCACTTGTAGACATTTAGTATAAATCAATCCTTGTTCTGAATGCAATTTCTTTTCACATAAACTCGAGATGATAACAACTTCAGAGCAACAGGAATTGTGGAATTCTCTTCCATTAGAGCTACAGCACACCCTACAAGGATTAAATTGAGTTTACTGATTACAAAATTCCCACGTTGGTTGTATCTTTTGGGATGATTCCTATTTTCCCATAATTTTCTTCTTTCTCAAGATAGACTAAAATTCCATGGGTCTCAGCTGTCCTTTGGCCATAGGAACTTACAGCAAAGAAGGGACACCTGCAGTACCTGTATGAGTATTTTACTCCAGTGGGCTTTTTAAATTTGTGTTTTTCACCAGTGTTTTGTTATCAAGCAGAACGTCAACTGTTCAACAAATAGAAAATCGGAGATCATCAGCTCTGAGCCATAGACTGGAGACATGAAGAGTTTCCCCGAAAAAATACACCGGGCCAAAAGTACAGACCTGCATCTGTCACCTTACCCTGCAAGAGTGTTTCAAGTGGTAGTAACCTACTTTCTTCCACCATTTCTTACTCCTTCCTGGCTCTTTTCTCTCAATACATACTCTCACCTCAGAGCAAATGGTAGTCTGTGAAACATTTCTGTTGCTCTTTGTAGTTTATTGGACAGCAAGAAAAATGTTCTGGTACACTGGCACAGCAAGTGAGTTACAATGATGTGATTTACAGGGAGTAGGCCTCAGCCCCCATGTGGGACAATATCCTACCTCTAAGAGCTCCAAAGAGATGCCTGGCACTACCACAGCAGGGACATCAGTCTGTTCCCAATGAGGAGACGTACAGGAGTTTGGACAACCAAGAAAATGGGGGCAGCATTGCCAGGGCAAGTATGGCAGGCTCTAGTGAGATGGCAGAAGGTGTCAATTGTGCCAGCAGAGGTAAGCAAGCTTGGGTGGCCCCTATCACTGACATGGAGGTGAGAGAAGAACTTCACTGGGCACAGGGTGCCCAGGTAACAAGGACCACTCACCCTTGCCAGCACTGCAGCTGGACCGCCAAAGATTGGCATCACCATATCACCTGAGCATTCACACGCCCTCACCACAGCAGAAGCAGGAAGCGTCACTTAATTGCCCACTTGAGGGTCTCAGTCAGCTCAATGTTGGATCCCTCCAATACTGACCCACCACTGGTGTAATCCCAGCAGAGTAATAAGTGATGGGTGCACTGCCCCTGACATATCAGTCTATTTGCACTGCACCATGTCACCTGGTGACACACTAGAGGTGGTTGAGGGGGTTGGGAATGTAAAATTCCAGATTTTTCTTCCAAGTCATTTAGATTGTACAGAAATCCACAACAGAGTGATCTAACTGGAAACAGATGAATTAAGATATTGTAGTGTTAATGTATTTGATGTAGACTATCCAGTTCTTTCTTTAATTATTAAGTGCATGACCTTCTTAAGCAAAGTACTGCTGACTTGGTCACATGCACCTTAAATGGTCAACTGACATATTTTAACCTCGAGGCCTGGGCCTGTCACAATTAGCATTGGCAAGCAGATACTTTGTACAGGCAATTCAATGCCATTACATGGGACTCAAAAATCTAAATGAAGAGTGTTTGAGAGGTTTGACTGAAGAAATGAGTAAGCAGTTAGCCATTTGGTCTGGAACTTCATAAAGATGGATTTCCTCTAAAAAAAACTTACAGCTGCAATATCCTTGAATAAATATACCACCTAAGAAGTTCTTGTGAAAGTTTAGTTCCTAGCAAAGTCAGTGTGTGACAGCAATTGAAATGATATAAAGATGAAGTTTGATATATCTTTTGTTTGGCTATGTGATTTCTATATTTACTTCCCAATTTGTCACAATCTCCAAAGACTGTGAATCTTACTGCTTCACGTAGATTGCTCGGTACTCCAGTATTTTGCACAGATGACCATTCTCCACATCTGAACTGTGATAGCATGTATGAGCAGACTATGCCTCCTTATAGATTCACACCCAATATCCACACGTAGGTATTTCCTGGACAGTGACGTGAATAGTAAAGCTTAGTTGATTTTAGCCCAGTCTAACACAAGGGTACTAACTGTGAAAGCTCTAACATCGCCTAGGCTGCAACCAACAGACCAAGTATTAGACCTTGGGCCTTCCAAAGTTGGCTTGATAAATATCATTCAGTGACAAACCTGTGTGGTAAGCCACTGTTGAAGCATGTTCAAGTATTTACTTATATATGCGCACCATTGTATCTTTGATGTGCAAACATAGTTGTGTGTCTACGAGATTCTTTACATGACAACACATCCTGGTAAATTTTGAAGGTTACATGGAACAGTCCCTCTTCCATAGCTACACTGGCCCTAAACCCCACCTCTTCCTCCGTTACACTGATGACTGTATCAGCGCCTCCTTGTGCTCCCACGAGGAGCTTGAATAGTTCATCCACTTCACCAACACCTTCCACCTCAGTCTTAAGTTCACCTGGGCCATCTTCAACGCATCCTTCACCTTCCTGGGCCACCCTGTCTCCATCTCAGGCAACCACCTAGAAACCAGTATCCATCTCAAGCCCACCGACTCCCACAGCTACCTAGAATACACCTTCCTGCAAGAATGCCATCCCCTATTCCCAATTCCTTTGCCTCTGCCACATCTGCTCCCAGGATGAGGCATTCCACTCCCATATATCCCAGATGTCCTCATTTTTCAAGGACCACAACATCCCCCCCTCAGTGGTCAAGAACACCCTCGACCGTGTCTCCCGCCTTTCCCGCAACTCATCCCTCACACCCCGTCCCCGCAATAGAAACCAAAACAGAATCCCCCTCATCCTCACATAACCCCCACCAACCTCCGGATCCAATGCACCATCCTCTGACACTTCTGGCATCTGCAATCCGACCCCACCACCAAAGACATTTTTCCTTCCCCACCCTTATCTGCCTTCTGGAGGGACCACTCTCTCCATGACTCCCTTGTCTGCACCACACTCCCCTGCAGCCCCACCAGACCCGGCACTTTTCCCTGCAACCGCAGGAAGTGCTACACCTGCCCCTACACCTTCCCCCCCGCCACTGCCATCCCAGGCCCCAAGAATACTTTCCACATCAAGCAGATGTTCACCTGCACATCTGCCAATGTGGTATATTGCATCTGCTGTACCTGTTGTGGCCTCCCGTACATTGGGGAAACCAAGCGGAGGCTTGGGGACTGCTTTGCAGAACACCTACACTCGGTTCGCAATAAACAACTGCAGCTCCCAGTCGTGACCATTTCAACTCCCCCTCCCATTCCTTAGACGACATGTCCATCCTGGGCCTCCTGCAGTGCCACAACGATGCCACCCGAAGGTTGCAGGAACAGCATCTCATATTCTGCTTGGGAACCCTGCAGCCCATGGTATTGATGTGGACTTCACAAGCTTCAAAATCTCCCTTCCCCTCACCGCATACCAAAACCAGCCCAGTTCGTCCCCCCTTCCCTAACCTGTCCATCTTCCAACCTATCCCCTACTCGCACCTCAAGCCCCACCCCCATCTCCTACCTACTAGCCCCATCCCTCCCCCTTGACCTGTCCGTCCTCCCTGGACTGGCCTGTCCCCTTGCCAACTCCCCACCTATACTCACCTTTACTGGCTCCACCCCTGCCTCTTTGACCTGTCTGCCTCCTCTCCACCTATCTTCTCCTTTATCCATCTTCTATCTGCCTCCCCTTCTGTCCCTATTTATTTCAGAATCCCCTTCCCCTCCCCCATTTCTGAAGAAGGGTCCAGACCCAAAACATTAGGCTTCCTGCTCCTCTGATGCTGCTTGGCCTGCTGTGTTCATCCAGCACGATATCTTGTTATCTCAGATTTTCCAGCATCTGCAGTTCCTACTATCTCTGAATGAGTTACGAAGGGATGCGCTGTTAACAGACACTTGGCGGGGGCGGGGGGGGGGGGGGGGGGGGAGGTGGGGAATGGTCATTGGGTAGGAATCTAGTTCGTGTTCATTGTCTAATTATGCCTGATGAATCACAACCCGTTGTGCAAGGAATTGTTGCCAGTAGGTGGAAATAAGTGTACAACGATTGATAGAAAACATCAAGTAATAATATGTGGTAGTTGCAGAGTGATGTTTTCTTCTGGTTGGCGAGGGAAGGTTTGGGTAGCAAGGAAGGATGAGAAAGAAGATTGAAAATTGGCCTAGTTACAGTGACCTCAACATTACGTATTGTTGACATTGCATGATTTAAGTTCCTTGTGTAGCAGCCCTGGGCATACACTTTAAAGGGATATGGTCCACATCTGATGTGTTGCACTGCAGTGTAGTCAGAGCTGGTGTGCAAGTGTTCCAAGCCTTGAATTAATCTTTAAATTGAGTGCCTGCATTCTTAAGATGGACACTTATACCATTGCTGGAAATAGATAATATAGAAACTGGACTGAGTTTAGGACTTGTTTAGATTTCACAATGAATGAATTAAGGTGTTCTCACAGGTAATTTGTTTATAATGGCTGGACAATTTGATTATTGATTTGTAGGTTGTCAGCATTTTCCCATCTTTTCTGATGTGGACATTTACTAAGACAACCATCCTTCCTGTAGACAGTGGGAGCATCATGATGAGGATTAATGAGCTCCTCAGAATTACCAGCTCCTTAGGTGTGTGCACTTGATTTGTGGCGCTTCTGTCACTGGAGAGCACTAGAAAATAAGACATGTTGGGAAGTGAAAGTTTATAGGATTTATAGGAGTAGAGAGAGTAAGAACAAAAAACAAAAGCAAAAAAAAAATGATTTCATCTTCATGATATGTTGATGCAGCTGGAGTGGTTGCCTCAGTCACTGTTCACAGTAGAAAGTCAGGATGTGCTTCACCAGTTTTGTGCAGATCAGTTTGGTTCAGAGATCAATGATGTTAAGCTATTTGTTCGTTTGGTTTGCAGAATACAAACAGTTAGCCAATATCGCTGTCCCAGATGAAAATTATCGGTGTTGGCCATCTTACCACCATGAAGGCTGCTTGCTGTCTGTCAATGATCTCATTGAAGCCAAGGAGATATGTGATAGCCATTCTCAGTGCCATGCCTTTGTTCTGACCAACCAGACAACTTGGACAGGTAAGCCTCATTACAGTACAGACAACATCTAACATGATGACAATGCATCAGTGCAAAAACGTGTCCTACTGGGGGCAAATGTAGTGAAAATATTGGCCTGGTCAGAATTATGTTTGCCTCCCATTCACTATTTTTTTTTATTTATGTGAGATTTCGGGTCATAACCAATGTTTAATGTTCTGTTTCGCTTTCTACAAGAGACCTTGCCTTGCTCATCTCCTTCCTTGGTCTTGCTGGTGTTTTGCATTCAAAATGAAAGATAGATCTACTTGTAACAACCCTCAGGGGAATCCTCGTCCCTGCATTGACATGTCATTTCTCACACTCTGACTTTATTTCATTTAAATGTGAAATTGCACAATAACATGCCAATCTTAATTTGAAGCATGTTTCCATCGGCATGATTAACAATATTTAATGTACTTGAGGAAATCTTGGAACTTCCAAATTCAAACAGGAACTGACTGTTTTATATGTTTTTCAAAAAGAAATACAGATGTTAAGAAAACTCTTAGATTATGGGACTGTCTAGAAATATGAAAATTTCTAAAAAATAAAGTGCTGTGCCATATATTTGGTTAGCATAGAGAGGGACAAGAGTTTAGCTTAAAAAAGTCACAGCAAACCACAGTGTGCATTCTAATGGTGAACTGAATGAAGGACTGATCTATTTTTCTGTGTCATATCTTGATGAATGCTCTGGTGATCGCTGACAGCACAGGCTAGGATCGAGTCCAGCTGTTGAAAAATGTGAGTGGGAGTTCAGTTCAGCTTGCACGAGGTCAGAGTGTGAAAACACCAGGCACCGATGAAATCTGCAAGTGACACTCTACTGAAAGATGGCTTTAATTACTTCTTGAAGCTGAAGAAGGATAACCAGTGTAGCATTTACTGTAATGGGTGCTTGCCTGTCAGCATAATATGCTGCTTCTGTAATTTAACAGGAAGTTTTGAAAACAAAGTCCCGTCTAATTAAAGTGGACAGTTGAAGGAAAGTCGTCATTTGGCATTTTCTTGATGAGCTTTTCTGAAACAAGCTGGAGTGGATTCCAGCAGCTCAGGATTTCCTTTCTCACATGAGTATAATTATGACCAGATATTACTTTTCTTCCATTCACAGGTCGCCACCTTGTTTTCTTCAAAACCAGTTCGAATCGTGTAGTGCCTGCAGCAGAGAAAATAACATTTGTAAAAGTGGCAGACTGAGTGTCAAATGAGCCGAGGATACAAAAGAACTCAAGCCATCCTAGCAGGAAATAAAAAGCAAGGCCGACTGCAGGATAAAGTGCTTCAGCTCTGGCTTGTGTTTTTTCCCTATGGGGTATCTTGTAATGGGATGAAAGAAAGGGTGATCAGGATCGCCTGGAAAATGTGCAATACTGTGAGGGTAGGGGATAGTGAGCAGAAGAACAATCGACACGGGTATGTGGCTTCCTAATGCAAGGTCACTGCCATTTATTTCAGCGTTATTTCATTTGGAAATCTCCTCTACATCTCTTGTCACTGTTCAAGCACAGAAGCCACCTCAGAATGCTGAGTGCACTAAGCCAAACCATTATGTCGCTGTTTGGAGTAGATGAAGAGGGTATTTTGAAATGATAATAATGCCAACAATTCCAAAATATCAGGGTTCAGAAATAAATTTAGTCATGCTGAGCTCTCAGCATTTTCAATCTTGGAGTATAAACATTTCATTAATTACCATCATTTTTATATATTGGTGCTGTCGTTTCCTCCTGACCTGACTTGCTACACAGTAACTTCCTGCAAAGATTTGCTCCAACCTTCACTGACATTATTCCTAATAGCTGATAGGGAAATTTATGTGAACAGTTGGGGAATTGATACCCCATTCCAAATACTCCCTTTATCTATCAAAATCTCAGGGAAACTCAGGTTTGACACCTATCCCTTAAAGATAGGTCCTTGGAATATTAACATGTTCAGAAGTTCTTCTTTTCTGCTATTTTACCTTCATGCCTAATTCCAAGGCACTAAACTTTGCCATTCCCTTGACTAATTTACCATCTAATAATAAATGTGCTTCATTACTTTTACAAAACCAACATTTATCAATTCTTTGCTGTTCAGTAACATTGGCGGAAGAGAACCTAAGAATGCAGGAAAATTAAAGCATTAATGTACACCAAGAACACAATCACAAATGATGCAAGGCGTACTTTCAAATGTATTTTCTGTGATGGACAAAGTTTGTCTTGTTTATTTGCTTTCAGTGAAAGTATTGTTGATGTAACGACATCTGTCATGATCCTTTCTGGCTCCAAGAGGTAATTTTCCAACATTATATTTCAGTAAGGGAATGTTACCCATCAGATTTCATATTGAAAGTTGTGATGTGCACAGTGCGTGACTTTTTCGTTATCGTGTGGCATCATATAACTCATATCTGAATTTCTGAACTGGGTGAGGCTTTCCCCTGAGCATACAGTCAGAAAATCACCTCTTTAATATTTTTTAAAAATGTGATATACATGTTTTAGTGCACATTTTATTTATTTTTTTGTACTGAAACAGCATTAAACTCGATGAAGTGAGCATCAAGTGTAATGTCTTGAGTGTGAGTTCTTGTGTTACGCTGTGGTCTGGGAACTTTCTCGGACATAATGTTAAGCTTCTCATCAGCTTTCAAGTTCTCTAGTTGCAGTAAAGTAGGTACATCTGGGATGGTTTGCTTAATATGGTGGTGGAGCCACAGCGACTGGGGATAGGAGCAGTGGTGAGGGTATGCGGGAACTGGAAATTGCTTAGTGAAATATGGGTACATGTTGTCACACACTGGGGAAATTATTTGCCGTAGTGTGGGCATGATGCAATGGCACTTTCCCTGCATTACTTCAATTTGAATGTTCTGTGTGATTTGGCTGTAACTGGGATTGCTAGTTATATGATGTGCTGTGGATCCCATAAAGCTGAGAGTGTGACAATTTTGTTTAAGTTTGTTCAGTCTGGCAATCATGGAATCCTAATGTGGATTCAGTGTGGAAAGAGGCCATACTGACCCTCCAAAGAGCATTCCTCCTGGACGCAGCCCCCACTCTATACCCATAATCCCACATTTCCCATGGCTAATCCACCTAACCTGCACATCTCTGGATACCGCAGGGCAATTTAGCAAGGCCAATCCACCAAACCTGCACATTTTAGACGGTGGGAGGAACCCGATGGGGAGAACATGCAAATTTCACACAGTCACCTGAAGCTGGAATCGAACCCAAGCCCCAGCACTATGAAGCAGCAGTGCTAACCACTGACTCCATCAGTCAGTCGCGGGACCAGATCTACAAAAGATGTGCTTGGTGTGTAGTGAGTGCTGTGTGCAGCCTGAACAAAATAATTTTTGATTGCACACTTGATTAAACTAAAATTCACCCCAGCCCATCAAAGCCTTTTAAAATATAGAGGAAGGGAAAGAAGCAGGGTTCCAGCCTCCCAAGCTGCTCATTGAAATAGATAAATTTGTAAGACAAATAACATGTTTAAAGCAGTTAACAGATGGACTGTGCTTCTGATGAAAGTAATGTCCCTGTTGAATGGGGCAGGTGTGATGGATTGCTTGTTACGCTATTCTCACTGTGAGGTTCAAACAGGCTGACCTGCCCTTTTGCCTTTTCAAACACATCCACTCACTATCGTTCTGACTTGAGAGGAGCTCTAACCCTTGCTCTGAAAGAAGATCCAGGGATCTGTCGAAGGTTGACCCAGAGCTCAAGATAAATAAATCTGGGGGAGAAAAGCACATCTGAATGATATTTACTCAGTACAAGACCAGCAGTCATTGATGAAAAGTGACTGAAGGACAATGAGATGACTCAGTGTTGGAACACAAAATGATTTTATATACATTTCCTCAAACTTCTGAATGTTACTGCTACTTTATTTATCCATATTCCAGATTAATATATTTGTCTCAGAGAGGGAATTCTCTGATGTTTTACGATGTCTTTAGTTACAACAGTCTTGGAGTCAAAGTGCTCAATTTGCTAATAATGATTGGAACTGGATAATTGACAAATATAGCTTTGTATGGATACATGAGATGTGGCTGGCTGCTCGTTGACTTTAAAAGGACAGGACAGCACCACATGCTCACTTATCAAAATGTTAAATTAAACATATACACATGGTATTTCCTTTCTTCCCTTGTCCTCCCTGTCCTTTTCCCATCTTTGGAGACACTTTTTAACATTGCAATAGAGTTCCCAAAAAAGGACAAGAACTTTTTTCTAGTTCTTGCCCAATTACTTTTTTTTACGAGTAAAGTATATCTTTATATAAATACATAGTCACAAATGCAGTTTGGTTCTGCACAGTAGCTTATCAAGGAAACAAACAAACGCTGGAGTTTCACTCTATCTAAACGAACCAAAGACATCTCTTAACTTGAATAAGACTATATTTACATAAGTTTGAGTGACCGGGAAGGTCTGATAACTGAACCAACCCCAATTTAACTTCAGCAGAAGGACCTCAGACAGTGGTCTTTCCCCACTGTGCCTTGACAGCAGCAGCCCCAACCTATAGTACATCCTTCAGCATAGTTCTTCCCTAATTACTCCTCAAATGGGGGACAAAAACATTCCAGCTTTGGAGATAGTTGGAACTGCCGATGCTGGACAATCTGGGGTAACAAGGTGTAGAGCTGGATGAAAAAGAAATGCTCACTTATCAAAGTGTTAAATTAAGTGTATACTCAGTATTTCCTTTCTTCCCTTGTCCTCCCAGTTCATTTCCCATCTTTGGAAGATACTTATTAACATTGCAATAGAGTTTGCAAAAAGGACAAGAGCCTTTTTTAGTTCTTGCCTAATTACTATTTTTTATGAATAAAGTATATCTTTTTTTTACTGAAGAAGGGTCTAGACCTGAAACGTCAGCTTTCCTGCTCCTCTGATGCTGCTTGGCCTGCTGTGTTCATCCAGCTCTGCACCTTGTTATCCCAGATTCTTTAAAACATAAGGAATGTTTTATACCTTTAAAACATAACCTCAGGTGGTTGGATGGACCAGTACATTAGCCCCTTAGCACATTTTCACTTAAGTTTTCACTGTCATTTCTAGGACTTCAATAAAGATGTAATAACTTGTTAACATCATGCATCCCATCTTCTATCATTTACATTCAGCAGTAACTTTAAAAAAGGTCTTTAGGCCAGCACTTCCCAAATCTATTCCTGACGTGACTGCATCTTAATGCCTGAGATTTCCTTATATACCAGTGCAGAAATTGGGGATGGTTGTTTGGGGAGCCTTGGCAAGTTGCTGAACAGGGCTGAGAGTTCTTGAGCAGGTGGGATGAGAGTTTTGTGGCGGTGGTGTTGTGGGTGGTTGGTAGTCGTTGAGTGGAAAGCAAGAGAGTTGTCACCTGTTAATTTACCAAGCCATGTAAATGTCACTGAAGGCTTTATGAAATCTTTCACTTTAACGCTTTCTTATTGGCTGAAACTGAATGACTTTCACTTGTGGGAGACCTCAGCTCAACCCCTGAAAAAAATAAAGTGCATTGGACTTCTTGAATCATCATCTCTGCCTCTCTACTTTTCCTTCCTGAAGAAAGAGGAGGAACAGCATTCTCTTCTGCCTCTGATGTCTCAGCACTGGTAGTTGAAAGGGAGTGAGTGAGTGAAGGCACATATTAGGAAGTACTGGCTCAACCGGATGTAGAGGGGCCTGAATCCTTTTCTTCCATTTCTTCAAACAGATCTAGGCAAAAGAAAAAGACTGAAATGTCAAGGGACAGAGTTCACGTTTCACTTTCAGTGTTAACAAATAACTTGAGGTTTTTGTGACACTGCTTAAAGTCTAATGAAATAAGATGAGAAAGAAGAGAAGCAGATTACAATGACAAAAATGTGGCTGGCACATCTCATTCCAGCGGCATGGCGTCGCCTGCTCTGACAGCCCCAGGCACACCTGTTCCCTCTGTCACAACTCCTGAAGTCAAATCAGTCTTCCCGGCAGACAATTCAAGGAAAGTGATGGGCCCGGATGGTGTTCCCAGCCAAGCACTCAGATCCTGTGCAGACAACTGGTGGAGGTGTTCACTGACATCTTCAACCTCTCCCTCTGACAAGCTGAAGTCGCTACCTGCTTCAAGAAGACAACCATCATCCCCTTGTCCAAGAAAATACATGCAATGTGCTTTAATGACTACCGCCCAACAGCTCTGACTTCAATAATCATGAAGTGCTTTGAGCGGCTGGTCATGGCCCACATCAACCTCAGTCTCCCAACCTGCCTCTGTCCTCTACAATTTGCCTACCAACATAACAGGTCCGCAGAGGATGCCATATCCCTAGCCCTAGAACATCCCTGGAACATCTGGACAACAAAGACACCTACATCAGACCCTGCCCGTTGACCACAGTTCTGCCTTCAACACCATTATCCCCTCCAGACTGACCTCAAAACTATGTGGCCTTGGTCTCGGCTCTGCTCTCTGCAATTGGATCCTCAGCCTGCTTACCCATGGGCTGCAATCAACACCACCACAATAACACTCAATACTGGAGCGCTTCTCAAGGACGTGTCCTCATCCCCTATTGTATTCCCTGTCCACCTACAACTGTGTTGCCAAATTCCGAATGAACGCCATCTACAAGTTTGCTGACAACACCACTCTAATGGGACAGGTATCTAACAATGATGAGTCAAAATATCAAAGGAAAATAGAGGGCTTGGTGATATGGTGCTATGAAAACAATGTCTCAACTTTGTAAAAACTAAATAACTGATCATTGATTACAGAAAGAAAGGAGGAGAACAGGCCCCTTCTACATCAACGAAATGAGATTGAGAGAGTGAATAGCATCATGTTCCTCAGAATGATGATAACTGACAATCTGTCCTGAAATTCCCACATAAATGTGACAAACAAGAAAGCACAACAACACATCTCCTTCCTCAGGTGGCTCAGAAAATTTGGCACGTCCATAAGGTCCCTCACCAACTTTACAGATGCACCATTGAAAGCACACTGTCCGGGTGCATAACGGCCAGGTATGGCAACTGTACTGCCCAGGACCGTAAGAAACTACAGAAGGTGGTGTGCACAACCTAGACCATCACAGAAGCCAACATTCAATCCATGGACTCTGTTTATATGCCCTGTGGCTGCAGAAAGGCTGCCCACATCATCAAAAATCCATCACACCCTGGCAATGATCTCCTACAACCTCTTCCATCAGGTAGAAGATACAGAAGCCTGAACACACCCGCAAGTAACCTGCAATGTAACCTGTATGTTCTAAGTCTTTTTGATCTGTACATCCTTTACTTGCTGTGATCTGCCCGTACCGCTCGCAAACAAAGCTTTTCACAGTATTTTGGTACACGTGACAATAAAATGAATCGATCAGTCTTGTTGTTCCTCCATCTGGTTCTCCTCCAATGATCACTCTCCCAGGTGCTCCACTGAGCAGACAATGATTTAGGGGTCCGCTGACTGTCACCTTTTATGTCTCAGCTGTTATAAGGTGATCCTTTGTTATAAAAAATATGACAAAATGTGAGAATGACTTCTGGTTGAGATGCCATCAAAACCAGAGGTTTGCATAGATCCCTTAATGACTATTGTTAGGAATATGAAACAAGCAGTCACATGCCACTTGATTCTTTGGTGGGGTGAAATAAATGGAGGAATACTTGCAGATTAAGGCTAGATGTTGGTACGACCAGTGCCTCTTGAGGATGGTTCCCCAAATTGTTATGGGTCCAGATGAAGACTCCATGTTGTTAACCTCCTGGGAGAGGAGGGATACACTGGCTCCTCATCTTTATTTATTCATCCTCTTGATTACAACAAGGTTCATAAGAAATCAGATCCATTCATTATGGGCCCCTTACTTCAAGGCCCAGTGATAAATAACAGTCAGCAGAGAAGTGGTACTGAGTAAATTATAGGAGCTGGGAAATGCCTGGCTCCTGATGAATTTCAAACTATGGTGGTAAAATATGTGATGAGTGAGACACTTGATTATTTTGGTTTTAATCTTCTGAATCTCCTGAGATTCATGAAGTCTCCATTAAAATGGAAAATTGCAAATGTTAGAAGATATTGTTAAAGACATTATAGAAGGACATTTAGAAAAGCTCAACATGATCAGGCAGAATCAATAAGGTTTTGTGAAAGGGAAATCATATTTACCCATTTGTTGGAGCTTTTTTAAGGAAGTAACATGTTGTGGCTAAACGTAAACTACAGATGTACTATATTTAGATTTCTAGAAGGCATTTGACAAAGTGCCACATTAAAGGTCATAGGGAAAAATAAACAGTCACGGCATAGACGACAGCTTCTTGTCACTTTGACTGGCTAACAAGAAGAGAGAGTAGGCATAAATGGATCATTTTCTGGTTGGCAAGATATAGTGAGTGGTGTGCCACAGTAATTGATGTATAACATACTTGGAGGAAGGACCATTTACCAAATGGTATGTTTGCCAAATTTATTGATAATGCGAAGATTGTTAGGAAAGTAAGTTGTGAATCGGACATAAGGAGGCTGCAAAGTGTTATAGGTGGTTAAGTGAATGGACAAATATCTGGCAAATGCAAGATACTGTGAAATTGGCAATTCTTGTAGGATAAATAAAAACAGAAGGATGGTATCTAAATGGTGAGAGATTGCAGAACTCTGAGGTGCAGAAGGATCTATGTCATCTAATGCATGAATAAAACAAAACTAGTATGCAGGCACAACAAATAATTTAGTAAGCTGCTATACTTTATTGTGAAGGGAATTAAGCACAAATGTAGTGAGGTCATGCTTCAGTTGTGTACTCCAGATGTGGCTGCATCAGCAATGTGTACAGAATGTATGCAGGTTTTGTTTTATTTGAAGAAGGATGTAATGCATTGGAAACAGTTTAGAGAAGGTTTACCAGACTAATATCTTGAATAGACAGGATGCCTTATGAGGAAAGTTTGCACAGGCTATCTGCTAGAAATTAGAAGATAAGAGGTGACTGGATTGAAATTTGTACTAAGGGATCATGAGTGGGTTTTTGTGGAGAGGATGTTTCCTCATCTCGGAGACTAGGGGATACTGACTAAAAGTAATGGGTGTTCTGTTTCAAACAGAGGTGATTTTTTTCAAATCGGTGGACAAAGAGCTTTTGAATGTTTTAAGGCCTAAGGTGGGTGGATTTTTGTAGGAAAAAGGGGCAAAAGGTTATTGAGAGGAGTTGGGAAAGTAGATTTGAGGTGATAATCAGATTATCCATGACAGACCAAATGCCCTATTCATGCTCTTGTTCCTGTAGTCATTTCAGATTGTCATGAAAATCTTTCAGTTCACTAATTCCCCTCAGGGAAGGAAACCTGCTGTCTTGTCTATGTGTGACATCAGATCACATCAATGTAGCTGGTCCTTAATGGCCCTCTGAAATGGCTTAGGAAGCCACTGGCATAGAGTCCATAGAGGCATAGAGATGTACAGCATTGAATAAGACCCTTCAGCTCAACTCGTCCATGCCAACCAGGAATCCTAAATAAATCTAGTCCTGTTTGCCAGCATTTGGCCCATATCCCTTTAAACCCTTCCTATTCACATACCCATCTTGATGCCTTTTCATTGTTGTTTTTGTACCAGCCTCCACCACTTCCTCTGGCAGCTCATTCTAAACATGCACCGCCCTCTGTCTGAAAAGGTTGCCCTTACTCCCCCATTCCGGGGAAAAAGCCTTGACTACTTACCCTATCTATGCCCCTCATGATTTTGCAAACCTCTATATCATCCCTCAGCCTCTGACACGCCAGGGAGAATAGCCCAAGCCTATTCAGCCTCTCCCTCTAGGTCAAACATTCCAAATCTGTAACATCCTAATAAATCTTTTCTGAACCCTTTCAAGTTTCACAACATCCTTCCCATAGCATGGAGACCACAATTGCACACAGTATTTCAAAACTGGCCTAACCAGTATCCTGGAGGAAAACAGCAGGCCAGGCAGCATCAGAGGAGCAGGAAAGTTGATATTTCAGGTTGGGACCCTTCTTCAGAAATGGGGGAAGGGAAGAAGAGCTCTGAAATAAGAGACAGGAGGAGTGGGGCTGGGGAAGGTAGATGGGATGGTGTTAGGTGAGTGTAGGTAGGCTGTGGTGGGGATTGGTCAGTGAGGTGGGAGGAGTAGATAGGTGAGAGAGAAGATGGACAGGTTGTGTCAGGTCAAAGAAGTGGGGATGAGAGAGAGGGTTGGTAATGGGATAAGAGATAGCAAAGTGTAGAGCTGGATGAACACAGCAGGCCAGGCAGCATCAGAGGAGCAGGAAGGCTGAAGAAGGGTCTAGACCCAAGACATCAGCTTTCCTGCTCCTCTGATGCTGCTTGGCCTGCTGTATTCATCCAGCTCTGTACCTTGTTATCACAGATTCTCCAGCATCTGCTGTTCCTACTATCTCTGGTAATGGGATAAGCCTGGGGGTGGGGAGATTTTGGAACTAGTAAAGTCCACATTGAGGCCATTGGGTTGTAGGCTCCCAAGGTGGAATATGACGTGCTATTCCTTCAGTTTCTGGGTGGTGTCATTGTGACACTGTTCACCTGCACATCTGTCATTGACAGGGGTAACAAGTGCAGTTGCTCTGCAGAATCCTACTGACCACAGCTCAGCTAACCTCTTCAAAGGGCACTGTGCCCTGCATCTCATTTCAGCCTTTGTCTATCATGGATTAAAGAACGGAATTCCAGCATTGGAGTGAAGTGACTGTCCTTAGCATCAAGCAGTTTTGACAGAGTGTGTTGGTGTCATACCTAGCACAAGGGAACATCATTACAATTGTTGGAGGCCAATCATGTCGGACCCAGCAAATTTCTGCAGCAGTTCCTAGGGTTCCCTAAGCCAAACTATTTTTGGTTATATCATCAATACCTTCCTTCCATCTTGAGGTCTCAGTGGAGATGTTTGCCGATGTTGACACAGTGTTCGGAGCTGGTTATGACTCTTTAGGTACTGCATGAAGCAAGACCCTGGATGACATTCAGTCTTTGGTCATTAACTTGAAAGTGACATTCACATCATACAAATACCAGGCAATGATTGTCTTTAACAAGCATTACCATTGCTATATCCTTCAATATCAACATCCTGGAGCTACAAAGTTGTTTAGAAAATGAAGGATTCAGGGATATAGATAATGTGGCTATCCAAGAGGAGGTCAGTGGCTGGGAATGTTATGGCAAGCAGCTCACTTTCTGATTCCCAAAGCCTAACTTACTACCACACTTCAAAAGCAATTAGCGATGAACAATAAACACTGGCCTTACCAACAGTGCTTACATGAATGGGCAAAATAAAGGGAAAAATCTGGATTCCAATATCCACACATACATTTTCCAGCAAAATGCACTGGGTGCCAATTAATGGCAGGAATCCTGAACCACTTTTACTCTTTAGCCAGGAGCTCTGAAGCTAATTGTTGTGCCCAGTTTCACTGACCTGATATCAGAAACTCAGAACTGACACACAATCGAAACCATGAGTGTTATTGTCTTTAAAGAACAGGCTTTTCATAATAGATGCATTAGTCATAAAAATATAAATGTAGCTCTGTTATGCTAAGGATTTATGAAATGAAATACTTGATGATAACAAGAGTGCTGAATATAGGAAAATGTCAGCTTGAATTATTCGTTGTAGGTATCCAGGAGCTTAATGTTTTCAAACTCTCAGCCAAGCTGGATAGATGCCCATCAATAAAGAAAGCTAATGGTTTCATTATGTAATTTGTTGGCAATATTTAATGTAGACTTTAGTTTATATTCTCCAAATGCAGGCTTACCAGTAACAGAAATTGACGTTTACACACTAATGGCACACATGTCACTATTAGTTACATGTACAAAGTGCTAGTATCCGTCGAGTACCAAACTCTAAGAATCTTATCTTTTATTATGTAGTCAGGAACATTTCATAGTGGAGTCATCCCTCAGACTACTAGCTGATTGAAAATGTGAGCATCAGCTTTCATCTTCTCGCTTAAATCTCTGGGGGATTCCAGTGTCTGACACATAATTGAAAAATGTTCATTCCAAGCAGCTGGCAAATTCAAGAACAATTAATTGAACATTAAAAAGATGTGCCTGGCTTGTTCTTCTGAGATTTCTCCTCTCCGGACTGTTGTAGAGGGGTACAATATGATCATAATTCTTGTGGACACTCAGGCACAGTAAACACTTGGCAGCACTTGGAGAATATCACAAGCCATACGATTCTTCACTTAGCCCAATGGCTACTCACAAGCTCTTGTATTAGGGTTCACTGGATGGTGCAGGAGCAGGAACCAGGCACCAGGCACAAAGCTCAATATGGTGCTTATATGAAATCAAGTAATTCAGCACAAACTGACATTGAACATTGGTTCCCTTAATGCCATGTCATGTGGTAGATGTGTTCACTGGTGATTTTCTGATGTTATTTCAGATTTCCAAGGAATTTCCGTAGCAGCAAAATGACAAATATAACTGACTTCTTTCTCTGAAACCTCTGGCGGAGGTATACTTAACTATTAGCACCGAAACCTTATTCATTCATGAGCTTCCAAGATTTTCAAGCAAGTATTAAATACCCATGTCTGCCTGGAGAAGTGAGAAAGGCCAACTGTGTAGGTGGTCAAAATTCAGAATACCGGCAATAAGATAATTCTTTGCAATTAAGTTCTCAGAAATGTAAAGGTAGATCCAGCTTCCTGACAACAAACTTCAGAGCCACTTTGCTTGCAATTGCATCTCATACAAACTCAATAAAGTGCCAGCTCGTGGAAACAAGATCCCTTTCCCATAAATTAAGTTCCTCACAACCAAACAATACTTGGATTCAGATTCACAACAGCATAACAGAGGCAAGCAGAAACAAGGTAGTCACTGACCAAAGCTTTGGATGGGTAGAAACTGCTGTGTCCAGTGTGGGGGCTGGTTGACTGTGCCATTTTTGAGGCTGGGCGTCAGTAGTTTAAGTTGCACGATAGACTGGGAGTTCCAGAGTCAAAGGCGTGATGATCACACAGGGGGAGGTCTCTAATGTGAGGAAGCCTCACTAATGAGAAAACTAAGGATCAGGGTGGCCTGGGATAATACTGGGTATGCACTCAGGAAGGAGTGCAAGCATGTGATCAACTATTTTAATGGGGCCCAGTGTAAAGGAAGGAGGCTTAAGGATAATAGACAGGACATGGGAATAATCAAGAAAATGGGGGAGAAGGTTATGAATCTTCCTCTAAAAGTGACATGCATCAGTTTACCTTTCATTAGCTCCGAACACAGTTCCTCATTAGTGAAGATAATAAAATGTGAGGCTGGATGAACACAGCAGGCCAAGCAGCATCTCAGGAGCACAAAAGCTGACATTTCGGGCCGAGACCCTTCATCCTCATTAGTGAACATTTGATTTGGGAAGAGGGTCTTTGCAGGTGGAAAAGAGTTACTGTAGTGCTCCGTGAGCCAACTAAAGGCACGTGACAACCATCCTCAGATGTGTTCTCCTCTCCACGGAGAACCTCAAAAGTCAAAGCATCTGCTTCATCACTCAGAGTTTGCAATCCTGGAAAGATGCAGTGAAATTTGCGATGAAGGCCATCTGCTGTAGCCTGAGGCAGGGATGGGAAACAGCTGCAAAGAAAGGGGTGGAATGGTGGCTGAGTGGTTAGCCCTTCAGCCTCACAGCACCAAAGACCCAAGTTTGACTCCACCCTTGAGCAACTGTCTGTGTAGAGTTTGCATATTCTCCCCATGTCTGCATCTTTCCTCCGAGTGCTCCAGCTTCTCCCACAGTCCGAAGATGTGCAGCTTAGGTGGACTGGCCATGCTAAATTGTCCCATTGTGTCCAGGGATATGCAGACTAGATGGATTAGGTATGGGATATATAGGGCTACAAGGATAAGGTAGGTGAATGGGTCTGGGTGCAATGCTCTTCGGAGGTTTGGTCAGGACCTGTTGGGCTGAATGGCCTGTTTCCATTCCACTGTGATAATGTTCTTAACCAATCAATCCCTGCCATTTATTAAAATCCATCTCCTCATGGATACATGAGCTAGGTTGAGTGAACCCAGCACTTTTACAAGCTATGGTACAGTAAGATGGTGCTAACTCATGTGGCCACTTTCAGTTGTGCCTGAGACACCTATAGTTGTTGAATTGGCCAGGATATGGGGGCAGACAATGTCAATTCAAATGATGCTCCTGCCTAGGTTCCCCTTAAATGTGTGCCAGGCCTTTAATCCCAAAAGTTAATGGTGAGACAAGAGCTCGCTGCCCACCTGCTTCATAAGATCTACTGATTTTCATGTAGACGGCCTGGAAATCCAAGACACAGAGGTTAAAATAGGTCAAATTGCTTTCTGAATGAGCTCTTCATTACTTATCCATGCTTTCTTTCAATCCTGATCCAGAGAAAGGTGAAAAGGAGTTGAGATACTCACTCAACACCAATTTCCAATGTTCCTAAGTGTGTTAGAACCCATGTCTGCAGGCTGGAAAAATTCTGTTTACTCTTCCAGTCCCAGAGTACCTTGTGACATTTTATCCTCCCCAAAGCAAGCAACTGACCTGAATTTAACCGACAGGGAGTTAACAATGGGAAACTGCATTAGTCAGTTACCTCTTTGGATATGAATCTAGTGAACTCATTTAAATCTCACCAAATAGCGCTCTACCCATTCCATGCAGGATTTTAATAGAATGGTGACAGCCCTTGAAAGCAAGTAAAAGTCATGGGAACTGTTCCAAGATCACTCGTTAAGAGTCCTATGATTAGGACGTTCAGCGTTCATGGGAACGGAGGTCTATTTTAAACCTTGAATCTTGGATTTCACCATTGTAGGACTTGTTTCCTGAGCTCACTGTACCTTGCAAGGTTTCACTAAACAAAATTGGAAATTGATGGAAAAACTCAGCAGGCCTGGCAGCATCTCTGAAGACAAATCAGAGTTAACATTTCAGGTCCGGCGACCCTTCTTCAGAATTGACGGTGGTTAGGAAAATTTTGGTTTTTATGCAGAAGATAGAATGGGGTTGGGGATGGGTTGTGGTGGGAGGGGGAAAGGGTGAGAGTAAATGATAAGTGGAGATAGACCCCAAAGAGAGAGAAGAACAATTAGACAGACAGAACAAGTACATCCTTCTAGATTGACCTAGAAGAATGAATACCTGCTAATGGCGACTGTTAGTAGCTAATAATGGGTTGTGTGTAATAGCAGACCATGTGATAACAAGGTTGGTGTGTGGGGTTTGGGGTAAGGATGTGGAAAAAAGTGCCTCAAACCATAAAATTGTTAAACTCAATATTGACTTCAGAAAGCTGACGAGTTCCCAAAAAGAAAATGGAGTGCTGTTATTCCAGCTTGTGCTGAGTTTCACTGGAGCACTGCGGCAAGCCTGAAATAAAGGTGTTGGCCGGGGAACAGGGTGGTGTGTTGAAGTGGCAGGCAACTGAATTCTCAGAGGTGTTTTTTTTGTGGACAGAACGTAGGAGTTCTGTGAAGTGGTCACCGAGACTATGCTTTGTTTTCCCAATGTAGAGGAGACTACATTGTGAGCAGTGAATACAGTGGAGTGATTGTGGGAAGTGCAGGTAAAGCACTGCTTCACCTGGAAGGTATGTTTGGGCCCTTGGATACTGAGGAGGGAGGAAACAAATGTTCAAGTGTTACACCTTCTGCAGTTGCAGGGGAAGGTGTTGTTGGGCTGTGGGAGTGTGATGGTGTAAAGGATGAGTGGACCAGGGTGCCCAGAAGGAATGGTCCTAGTGAAAGACTGACAAGGGAGGGGAGCATATGTCTGCTGGTGGCATCCAGCTGGAGCTGGCATAAATGGCAGCTAATGATTCTTTGGATGTTGATGCTACTAGTAAGATGGTAGGTGAGGACAAAGCAGACACTATTTCTGTTGTGGGAGGGAAGAGAGGGGGCGAGGACTGAAGTCCAGGCAGTGTGTTGGACCCGGCTGAGGGCCCTGTCAACTATGATGCTGCGGAATCCTTAGTTGAGGAAGAAGGTGGACATTTCGGATGCCCCCTTGACAAAGTTGGCATCATCAGAACAGATGTGATGGAGTCAGAGGAACTGGGAGGATGAAATAGAGTTTTTAGTGAAACAGGGTGTGAAGATGTATAGTTAAGGTAACTGTAGGATTCACTTGATTTGTTGTGGATTTTGGTGACCAGCCTGTCTCCAGAAATGGAAACAGGTATGAGAAAAGGAAGGTAAGAGTCAAAAATGGACCAGGTGAAGGTGAAAGTGTGTTGGAAAATGCAAGTGAAATTGATAAACTTTTCCCATTCCGGATGAGAGAGGGAAGCAGCACTGATGATATCATTGATATACTGGAGAAAGAGTTGTGGGTGATGGCTGGAAAAGGACTGAAACAAGGAATGTTCCATATACACCACAAAGGGACAGGTATAATTGGGACCCATACAGGTACCCACTGCTTCCCGTCTGACTTGAAGAAGGTAGACGAGTTAAAAGAGAAGTTGTTCAGAGTGAGGATGAGCTCGGCCAGGTAGAGGAGGGTAGAGGTGGATGATGGTGGCATAGGCCTTTTTCGCAGAAAGAAACGGAGAGCCCTGAGACTATCCTGATGGAGGATGGATGTGTAAAGGGATTGGTAATGAGTCCATAGTAAAGAGGAGGCAGCTGGAGCCCGCAAACTGGAAATTTTGAAACTGATGTAATGTGTCAGAGGAATTGCAGATGTAAATGAGGAGGAACTGGAGCAGGGAAAGAAACAGAAAAGTTTCACTAGAGTAAGTTTACAGTGAGAGGAGCTTCTTCAGTGAAACGGACAAGCTCAGAAGGCTTTGAGAAGTTACACTTAATAGATCCAACCATGGTGTGTTGTTCAAAACACTTAATGTCTCAGAGGGTGCTTGAGAAGTGATCAACAATTTCTTGGAAAGAACTTCACCTGCCTAGCATCTCACTAACCTTCAGGTGCATTTTTACATGACCATTTCTCCAGGTGATTGCTCATTATTTGCAAAAAATATTGCAATCAATTTCACAATTTGGTATAACAAGGTGTGGAGCTGGATGAACACAGCAGGCCAAGCAGCATCAGAGGAGCAGGAAGGCTGATGTTTTAGGCCTAGACCCTACTTCAGAAAATTTGGTATGATAAAATTTGAACTCGCCACTTCTAAATTACTGACCTGAACAATTATTACTACATATAAGACATTTGTCTGGGTTCCTTCTTGCAGTTATTTCTTTTAAGAGAAAGTTGTTTCTTTTTGGGAGAAAGAAACATACTGGACAGATCTCGTACAATTAGCAGCTTTTCTACATTGCAATCACTGCACAAGCAGGTTATTTATGGAACAAGCATTTTTGAAGGGGAAGGAGAATATTCTGCTTCTGGCTTCTACTCTGAGTATGATGCTCACTGGTTAAAAATGGGTGCAGTGAGGATAAACTGATGGTCTTATATAAGTGTGCTTTTTAAAGCCAGTTTGCAGATGTTATTTGAGTATTGAATCACAACTTCCTTTCTCAGTTCATAATTTTTTGGCGTATGCATTCGGTGTCAAACATTTTGTTTCCTTCATATCTGTGACTTCAATTTTGCAATTACTTACTTTGCACAGGTATATTTTCTTGGAGTTGAGGAAATTGCTGCTTCAGTGCAGGTTGCAGCTAATTAAGTTGGCAGGATGGGAATCTAATTCAGTATCTACTTGGCTCTGCATAAACGGGATGAAGGAAAATGATTTGTAAGGACCGAAGATAACAAAGTGTGAAGCTGGATGAACACAGCAGGCCAAGCAGTATCTCAGGAGCACAAAAGCTGATGTTTCGGGCCTAGACCCTTCATCACAGAGGGAGATGGGAAGAGGGTTCTGAAATAAATAGGGAGAGAGGGGGAGGTGGACTGAAGATGGATAGAGGAGAAGATAGGTAGAGAGTAGAGCACAGGTGGGGAGGTGGGGAGGGGATAAGTCAGTCTTGGGAGGGCGGACAGGTCAAGGAGGCGGGATGAGGTTAGCAGGTTGGAAATGGAGGTGTGGCTTGAGGTGGGAGGAGGGGATAGGTGAGAGGAAGAACAGGTTAGGGAGGCAGGGACGAGCTGGGCTGGTTTTGGGATGCAGTGGGGGAGGGGGGGATTTTGAAGCTTGTGAAGTTCACATTGATACCATTGGGCTGCAGGGTTCCCAAGCAGAATATGAGTTGCTGTTCCTGCAACCTTCAGGTGGCATCATTGTGGCACTGCAGGAGGCCCATGATGGACACATCGTATGAGGAATGGGAGGGGGAGTTAAAATGGATTGCGACTGGGAGGTGCAGTTGTTTATTGCGAACCGAGCGGAGGTGTTCTGCAAAGCGGTCCCCAAGCCTCCGCTTGGTTTCCCCAGTGTAGAGGAAACCACACCGGGTACAGTGGATACAGTATACTACATTGGCAGATGTGCAGGTGAACATCTACTTAATATGGAAAGTCATCTTGGGGCCTGGGATGAGGGTAGGGAGGAGGTGTGGGGGCAGGTGTAGCACTTCCTGCGGGTTGCAGGGGAAGGTGCCGGGTGTGGTGGGATTGGAGGGGAGTGTGGAGTGGACAAGGGAGTCATGGAGAGAATGGTCTCAACAGCTTCAGGTTCAAATGAATGTCATTGCGGGTTTGGTGTGGTCAGGCCAAAGGGTTTATCCTTGCAAATCATATCCCTATTGTCTTGGTAAGTGAAAGCAGTCCTGTCTCCAGTGACTCCACTTCACATGAGAGGAAGTCACTGCATTGTGTTTTCTTCGATAAACTGATTTACAAATATCTGAGAAGCTCATCCTAGAATTGCTATCATCACTGCTGTGCTTAGTTTCTATGCCACAAGATCAAGCCGCAAAGATATATTGTAATTGATCGAAGAGTTGGGGATACATGAAGAAGAAAATGTCCTGCAGCCAGTTGTTATGAGCTGGACTGTTAATGTCTGCATGGATGCTGGAAGCAGATTTGATAGTAGCTGTCAAACAGAACATGAAAACATACTTGAAAATAAAACGCTTACAACGATGAAAGAAGAAAGCGTGTGATGAATGGGTTTTTGAACAACATAATTCATGGAATTTGGGTATCGCTGGCTGAGACGATATTTATTATCCATCTGCAAATTTTAGCCAAAGCATCACCAAAAGTGGCAGCAGAGAAATGATGGGCTGAAAGTTGCTCCCCTGTGATGTACCATTTCAATGATTCTACGACAGAAAGGAGAAGTAACAGATTTCTGGTTATTAGTGCTAATGGGTTTCTCAACATTGGGGCTGCATAAATTGTCCTTATCCTAAGCCGTGATTGAAACCTGCTTATGTTAGAGCTTCCCAAAGCTGGGGTTGGGATGGGGATGAAGTCTCCAAGTGGAGATTTGAACTGAAAGGTTGGAGTCCTGAGCTTGGAGGCAGCAATGACCACCACACAGCTCTGATTAAGTTATAACAGTGGTGCTCTGGCTCGAACAAGCTGCAGCTCTCACCTTTCCACTCTCCTTTCACAGTCCTCACTGAGGGCTTGTGACAACTTTCAAGCCTTGATACAAGGTTTCAGCTGGAAATATTTCAGGAAGCACTCATTTAAATACTTGCTGAATCAGAAGATAAACCATGGCGGGAGCATGTGGTTGGTGCGATGGCCATGATTGTTAGTACAATGTAGAAGAGACTTCATCCAGCTTTAACTTACTCAGACTCAGAAATTAAGGAATATTTGCATGAAATTACATCATAATGACTCTTTGTAAAAGCTAATGCTTTCAGTGAAAACTGCCAATTCAGAACAGGCTTCATTATCAATGCAATGGCTATGAAGATCCTTTTGTTTCTTTCTGAATATTTCAGTCGATTTAAAAAGAATATCTTTTTGTCTTGAAAGAGATTGCCGCTGATTTTATCAGTGAAACTGGCTTGAGGCAGTTACTGGATTGGCTCTGTACTGAATGGGAGGGAGTTCATTTAGTTTCACTTAATATGCTAGTCTTTAGCACAGGGGTGATATAAGCACAGTCATTTTAAGTACTCCTGCTGTCTCATCTGCCTTGCAGTATCAGGCCCAGTGTGACTCTTCCTATCCCTAATGATGTTACCCCATTACTCATTATAACACCCAATGACAGGGGGGAACTGTCTACTATTCTCTGGGATGTCTTTCAGTTTAACCGGGGCTGCAATATTGGACCAGCCTGGGTCCAAATCTGATCTACCCAATCAAGGAAAATACATTACCAGGAAAGTATGTAATTCACTCAACATGTAGCATGTTTTACCAGGGGCCAGGCATTCTCAGGCACACCTAAAAAAAAAGTTCCCTCCCCTTAAGTGTTTGAAGTTGTTCCAGGGTACAGCAGAGTTCTCCCTATCATAGTCACATCTGAACACCCGAAGTCGTGAAAGAGACCTAAAGTAGCAAAATAATAAAAAGCAATATTGGTCTGTTGATAATATGACCATTTGCTACTTTGTTATTCAGAAAGACATTGCTGCGAATACAATAAACAAATGCACCCCACTCCCAGGCTTTCATCTCAACCATGAAACAAAAGTTCCAAATAATTTACCACACCTATATTTGGAACCTCAGGGGCATTGGCTCCAGTTGAAAAAGGTTTTGTGAGAATTCCTCAGCAGCACTGTTTTACACCATCATTTACCTTTTTTTAGCTACTGTTACTCTCCCTGTCCCAAAGCATAAGTCAGCATTTCAGTTTTGTTTTTGTAAATTCTGCTAACCTTTTCCCTTCCCTTTTGGTGTGGTCCATTCACCACCATAACATCAGTCTCCCTAATCTCATCTGAACTGGCAGAGACTCCGACTGTAATCTTTCAAATCTCTCTGTATCCGCAGTACATTACTGCTTTGTGACACATGCCTGCCATTGGAATGTGCAGGTTAAATTGTCCTAAAAAGGGAATGTAAACAGCAGCCCACCAGCTGTCTGAAACCTTGAGAAACTATGACAATTTAAAGAGCAGAAGTGTGAGTGATACTACTGTTGAACATTTCAGATTTGCATGGAGGTACAACATAATTCTGTTGCAAAGTTAACCCAATCAAAATGAAGGTAAAAAGATTGCAAGCAGTCATTGTCATGTTGCTTTAACTGCTCATAAGGTGCATTAAAACTGCAACCAGAGAAAAATAATGTTTTTCTAAAGCATTCTAACTTAACCAGCATTTAGATGGCAGTGAGCACTGTTCTCAGCATGCACCTTGTGTGTATTTGCAGGGTTGGTTTGCTGGCACAATGCCAGCAATTGTACCAGTTAAGTAACCCATTAACCAGATGCTGGATTCAAACTAACCCATCAGTATAAGTGTTCAGCTATTGTAGAAAGACACTTCCTGATTTCTCCCCCGAACATCCAAAGTTGGACTTGGTAGCTGCAAATTGAGCGAAGCGACCAGCATAAAACATGGCATGATGATGTATTGGGTCAGCAAGATAGTGTCATCACACAGGCGTCACATACTACGCGAGACGAGCAGACACTCTCCACGGAAGCCTGTCTGCCATTTTCAAATCATCAATCAACAGGCTTTTGAGCTTTTTAAAGAACCAATTGTGTGCAATTTCTTTATCAACGACTGAAACATTTTGGGCAGCAGATGGAAAAAAATGTTGGGAAGCAGGTACAATGGAAGAAGAAGGGGCCTGCCACCAGAACCAGCACCAGCAGTGGATTCTGATGGTGAAAGTGGCAATGCCTGTATGTTCCTTCAGCGTGGCTGGGTCAAAATCTGGGAAGCCTCTCTCTAACAGCACTGTGAGTCTACCTACAGCACATTGACTGGAGGGGTTCATGAAGGCAGCTCACTGCCATCTTTTCAAGGGTCACTAAGAATGAGAATAAGAATGCTGGCCCAAGCAACGACGCCCATAGTCCATGAATGAATAAATAAAATACTCCATAGAAATATTAGGAAGGGAATTCCAGATTCACGTTGCCGACAATTCTTACGCTTTGTGTGATTACATTTTTAGTTCCCTAAACAAATAAATCTTTAATAATGTAGTGCCTCAGAACCAGTCACACATACAGCCAGTCCCCAGGTTAGGAATGGGTTCCACTCTTGAGCCTGTTTGCAAGTGAATTTGTACGCAAGTTGGAATACAATGCTGGACAATATAAAATAACTGTTTGTAAGTATGATGAAACATTCACATGTCAGATCTTTGACATTATTATTAGTACAACCTTGAGTGGGATTGCTTTTGTAAGTCAAACATTTGTAAATTGGGATCCCCCAACATAACTTGCCCATATTTTGCCTTTTATCCTCTGAGCTGATGCATTCATTGCATTTGAATGTTCTACTTCTTTATATTCAGAAGCTTTTATTTTCATGGCCAAGTGGAGCACTGCAGACCTGACTGGGAAGAGCTACAAAACTCTGATCAATGATCAGAGAATAATGGTTGCTAAATACTAGGAAATCATTTCCCCAGTTCACAGAATTGCATGCTTCTTCCATTCCTCCATACAATGCAGCTGAAAGCTGTGTTTCATGGATTTTCACTTGGAGCTGCACTGAATGACACCAAACCACAGTGACAAGAAAGAGTCATGTGGATGTGTTGTGACCATTCAATGATTTTATGAATTTATGCTTCATAGAAAATTCTGTCCTTCCACTATGATATGGGCAAGAATTTAACAGCAACCAGCTATGACAGAAATAGGAGAATGTTCACAGATTCATAGCTGCAAAAACTTGTATTTCATCCAAATAATTGTGATGGGGTCCATCACATTTAAGCAGTACAGAGGCACTAAACAGCTGTTGAACTTAAAAATCCATTTGACTTAATGTTTGGGAACGTGGTTATTTAACAAAGGCAGAAATTATAGAAATTCAGAAAAGGTAAATATCTTTTTTCACAATAAGGAAAATTAAAATCAAAGATAGTTACAGAGAACTGCATAAAGAACACTGCAGAGAAACAGCTCATTAGCCCTAATTAGTACTTGAATTGTGTGAAGGCAGAGAGACAGACAGCCTTGGCAATCAGTGGCAGCAGTGAAGCCTCAGGGCTCAACGAGTTCAATGACCTCACATGAATGGTCAAGTTCGTGAATTTTCCCCATCTGGTTTGCACCAGTCATGGTTCTTCATAACAGCCCCTCCCATCCATCTTTGTCTAATGTTATCAGCATATCTTTCAATTCCTTTCTCTCTCATATGTTTATTTAAATTCCCCTTAAATGTATACACCAATGTGTTATGTCATTCCATTGCAACTCAAGATCCAAATGTCTGCATAAGTAGCCAGACTTCCACTTCACCCACTACCACATTACAGTCTTGGTATTGAGCTATCAATATGTCAGCACACAGTATGTGGTCTAATCAAGTGACCAGGCTTTGGTGCTAGGTCTACTTTTGCTTGTCATTTACATAAATGATTTGGATGAGAATATGGAAGACATGGTTAGTAAGTTTGTAGATGACACCAAGATTGGTGACAAAGTGGATAGTGAAGAAGGTTATCTATGATTATAAAGAGATCTTAATCAATTGGGTCAATGGGCAGAGAAGTGGCAGATAGAGTTTAATTTGGACAAGTGTAAGGCAGTACATTTTGGTAAAACAAACAAGGACAGGACAGACACAATTAACGGTGGGGCCTTGGGTGATGTTGTAGAACAGAGAGACCTATGCATTCAGGTGTAGGATTTTTTGAAGTTTACTTCGCATGTAGCTCAGGTGGTTAAGAAGTCGTTTAGTGTGCTTGCCTTCAATGGAGTTAGGATATTATGTTGAAGTTGTACCGGACACTGCTGTGGCCTCTTCTGGAATACTGTGTCCAGTTTTGGTTACCCTGTTATAGGAGGGATATTATTAAGTTGGAGAAGATTCAGAAGAGATTTACCAGGATGTTGCCAGGAATAGAGGATTTGAGTTATGGGGAGTGGCTGGAACTTATTTTTTACTGCAGCCTAGTGAAAAGGTCTCTTTCCATGCTGTCTGACCCTACGACCCTATATATGTGTTCAATGACGCTCCAGTATTGAGTATTCAATTTAATTTTGCGTTAGATTTAGAAGAATCAACCTGAATTAGCACCATAGTGGGAGATTAAAAACGGAGGCAATTGTACAAATCAAAATAGCTATCGTCTTATCACTGAACACATAGCTCCAGCCCAAGATAAATTGAAAAGCTGGTCGTGCAGTACTGAAGGTTAAATAAAAACTCATATCGACTTTCAGTAATTTTCTGAAAGGCACCAGTAAAGATGAAACGGTCAGTTACATTCTTTTCTGGGCAGATTGGAAAGGCTACTGGGTGTTTAATAGCTCTGAGATCAATGAGGATGACAGTAAAATAAACTATGTAACAAATTTGAGAACATTAGTACACATTTTCCATTAAAGTTCAGAAATCAGATCCACTGACATAAGTTTCAAAGCCTGAGGTAGAAATAAAATGAGTCTGCTGGCGGTTTCTTAAAAAGATCAGAACTAGACCCAACAAAAGGAAATGAAAGAAACAGCTGCAAGGCTGGTAGATCAGGTACTTTGGGACTCGGTTTCCTGATGGGAAAGGACAAGCCCATGATATGAGTGGCTACAGACATTGTCAGAGCCGATAAAGTCACAAGGAGACAGATGAAGGCATTGACTACCCAGATGGTTAGTCTTCATTGGAGTGAAGACAAAGGCAGCAGGACTGATATGATGGAACAGCAACAAAGGGATACATACCAGCAAGAAAGATATGTAAGACATACAAGCGACCACATGAGCTCACAGACCAAAGGAAATACCCTGCATTCAAACCAAACTGCAGAGTTCATGCAAAGTCCAATCTTTGGGAAAAGTTATGCAGAAAAAAAAGAAAATATTAGAAAAGTTATCGGGGGCCGAGCAACAAGGTCAGCTGGAGGGAGAGAAAACAACAAAACATCTAAATTGTGGAAGATGATAGTGGGTTTGAAGCTATTTTAAACATAGTAACCATGAACTATTTCAAACATCAGATGTGATAGTTCCCAGAAAAAAAGTAATTCACACCACAATGCAGATTAAAAGAGGGTGATATATAAGCCCACAACAACAAATACAAAATTGATGCTCAAAACCACCAAAACATAGCAAATAGGAGCAGGAGTGGGCGAGTCGGATCTTCAAGTCTGCTCAGTCACTTAATATGATCTTGGCTGATCCTCAAATGCAGGACCTGGATTTTGCTTTAGCCCATACCCTTTGATTCCTAACTCCTAAGAACAGTATCTAACTCCTCCTTGATTCCAGAAACCAGAGTAATATTGCCCTGCTCAAATTGCGTCTGAAAATTTGAAAGCAATTGGACATCCCAAAGAAAAATGCCCTGAAATTGAATTTTGTCGTGTTGATCGCCTAAGCAGGAACCGAGATTTGACAGCTCAGACCAACTCAAATGAGAAGAAGACACATGAAAGAAAACATGTAAACTGTCTGTTCTATCTCACTGAAACAGATGGCCCTGCTATCCTCATACTGAATTATCTCAGCAAACAATGACATAAAGAGATGACAGTGAAAGTTGAAAATAATAAATCCATTGAAAATAGCCCTCAATCTGAAACCAGAAAATGATTCCTCAAGTCGCAAAGTTTTCAGATTGGGGGCTTTCCATCAGTAAGAGAGACAACATACAAAATTAAATGTTTTAAATTTTGATATTGAAATTCTCAATGCCAATTTGAAAGACATTGAGATCTCATGATGAAAAAAGAAAGAGTTAATTTCAAAAGCTCAGGCAGCTACAAAGAAAGATTTCCAGCAATGTACAACAATAATATTGTTGCTCATCTTAGATTATATCAGGATCCTGTTGCCCTTCTAAGATGGTTATGAAAGATTATATTGCACTTTTTGAAAGAGAAATAGGGAATTTTCTTGGTAACCTGACAACTGTTACTCAACATCTGTTATCAGTAAACATGTAATACCTGGTCATTTTTATCACTGTTTTATCAACTGCTTTTTTCACTGAATTTGAAAATATAAAAAGTACTCCAGTGGAAATGAAATGCTGTGGAATATCCTGAGGTTTTGAACGGTGCTCTATGAAAACAATAATTTTCTTTACCCATATCCAAATCTCTAAAAGAAAGTGTAATATTAATGAATAAATGTTAAAATATAGCATGGACTTATAGGCTAAATGAATTATAAATTTATCTGATTATGCAGATGTCAGATGTTAAGATTGTAGCTGCAGCCAAAAAAACAAGCTTATCTAATAGTAGGACAGCAGAGATCTGCAGCAGATCAAGCCGTAGATAGCCTCTAACTCCTGATTCACATCTATGAAACTTAAACCCTGTAGGTAATGAGAGGATTCCATCAGTAGTGTTCATTTACGCTGTGGATGGATTATTTCAATTTAAGTACATTTAGATAGAGGATGTTAATTGGATGGTTACATGAGCACATATGAAGCAAAAACTATGATCACAGAGTGGAGTAAGGATACATATACCCGCAATGTTTGACTGTGTGGATAAATCTATTCCAAATGAAGACTAGCTCCGCTTTCTTATGTAACCAATTGGCCATCAGATGTTTAACACTGCACACTTTAGGAAATGTTTGAAGAATGCAGAATCTTTTAGTGCAGCCTGGGCTCATTCATATCCATCAAGGGGTATCTGCACCATGCAAACAAAATTGCACCAGTCTTGTTTATTTCCATTATTTTGCATTGAACTATCCTTTCAAAATGAAGTGAGCAAGCTCCTCATAATTTCCAAAACCTGCATAGGCTGAAAGAGAGCCTTTTGAAACAGATTAGTTTATTCTTCTCCCTCCATTTATGTTGCATTTAGAAAAATGGTTTTACTTTCTTCAATTTGCATTAACTCTTCGCAGTGCTTTTACTTGCTATCATACTACTATTTGAAAATATGCTTTTGAATATTACCAGGAAAGTTGCCAGATGTCTGTGGTACATGAAAGAGGCTGTTGTGCAGTTGGAACTTGTAATAATTTTTGAGTGCAGCATGTGTGGACTTAATGATGAATATTTTTTACAAACCACATTAATGGAGTTAGATCAAAGATGTTATTAGTTATGAGATTTCTAAAGAAGTTTTTAGTTATTTTAGCATTCAGTACAGGATAATCCTTTAAGCTTCCAGCAGAATATCACGTTAAAATAGCAATCTATTTCCACTGCTTCCTTATTAAAAGAACATTTTTATATTTCTGTTGTAGTAAAAGAAATCTTATATGGGTAAAAATTCCTTGTATTTGTCTATCTTCATTTATCAAAATTCTTGACCAAATTATGTTCTCTTCTTTCAAATGGAATTTCCCTTTAAAACAACATCTAAGAACATTTTTTTCTTTCCTCTTTACTATAAACCAGATCTTTTTCTTCAAAAACTGTCAATTCTGTAGAAAGTACATATGTCAATATATGATAATAAAATGTGAGGCTGGATGAACACAGCAGGCCCAGCAGCATTTCAGGAGCACAAAAGCTGACGTTTCGGGCCTAGACCCTTCATCAGAGAGGGGGATGGGGTGAGGGTTCTGGAATAAATAGGGAGAGAGGGGAAGGCAGACCGAAGATGGAGAGAAAAGAAGATACGTGGAGAGGAGAGTATAGGTGGGGAGGTAGGGAGGGGATAGGTCAGTCCAGGGACCTGACCTGTCCGTCTTCCCTGGACTGACCTATCCCCTCCCTACCTCCCCACCTATACTCTCCTCTCCACCTATCTTCTTTTCTCTCCATCTTCAGTCCGCCTTCCCCTCTCTCCCTATTTATTCCAGAACCCTCACCCTACCCCCCTCTCTGATGAAGGGTCTAGGCCCGAAACATCAGCTTTTGTGCTCCTGAGATGCTGCTGGGCCTGCTGTGTTCATCCAGCCTCACATTTTATTATCTTGGATTCTCCAGCATCTGCAGTTCTCATTATCACTGTCAATATATAATGTTGCTTTTATGGATGTCACCAATTTGTCCCCTCATATTTCTGGATGGGGTACAAGAAGACTAATAATGGAGTTCTTTCTACCGCTAACCTCAAAACATTTTTCTCTAAATCAGAATCTATCCTATCTGAGTCGATAAAACATGGAGCTGGAAGTGCTCAGCAGGTCAGACAGCAACCGAGGAGCAGGAAAATCGACATTTCAGGCTGGGATCCTACATGAAAGACTTTCCTGATCCTCTAATGCTGTCTGACCTGCTGTACTCCTCCAGTTCCACATTTTATTGACTCTTAATTCCAGCATCTGCAGTCCTTGCTATTTTCTATCTTATCTCATTTCGTGCCATTGAACCTTTTATCATGAATGCTTCTCTGAATTTTTGCCTCCTGTTCTTTCTCTGCTCAAAAATATCATGGGTGAAAAGTTGTGATGAGGCTGTGGAGTTATATTCAAGTTCATATGCAGGTTCTGACAAATCAGAACAATATGAAAATATGTGAAGCCCTGACTACTTGATGACAAAGGAGGAAAAACACAATATGCCATGAGAAATAGGAAAACGTCACATTCTTAATTTGTTACACACTATCATCCAGATCTCAGCAGGAAGCTAGTTGCTTCCTGCAGAAAAAACAGAAAAGATTCTAAAGTGAGCAAATGACCACAAGATTACAACTTCAATGTTGACTCTAGAGCAATGATCAAAAAGATCCTGAGAGCCCGTGTATCATCAATGCATGGCAAGAATGCTCAAGCTCTTGTCTTTGGGATCACATATAAAATTGAAGTCCATGTTCTGATTTAGAGGCATACATTTCAGTTGCTGGTATTAAATTGGTCTGCTTGTTTTGATTGAAGATTTAGCTACCATTGAAACAACAGAACTGAAAACTGTCCAAGCCAAGATCACAAAATTCACAAATAACGTCAATGAAAATAAATGCAACAAGAAACCTAGGTTGCTTGAACTTTCAGGGTCAATTATCAAGGAGGCAATGTACAAATATTGTTTGAGGGTCACATTGTAGATACGACTATTGTGTAGCACAAGACAAACCTAAAAACAAGTTGTGGAAAGTATAAAATAGAACTGAAAGTATGTAATTGCACTGTTTTCCACTTTTTCCTATCAGTGAAATTTTCACCACCACATGACATATGGACAAAATCAAAAATTACATGGCTAATCTTGCATATTGACAGGGCCAGTGTTGTACTTTGGAATATTACATCCTGCGGTTCCAGGATGTTTGCTGTCCTGTACATATTACATTTACATTAAGCACTTGTTTTGAACATTGGATTCTTTGTTCAGAATGTCATATTCTTATCTTCCACTGTACAATAATTTAGCAACTCTATAATAGTAACTTTGTTCCCAATAATTAAATATTCGAAGGTCAGCATGCTTGTGAGGAGGAAGTCATTAATATAAAGCTGTCTCGGTGCTGCATTGCATTCACCCTTCCAATCTCATAACCTTCATTCAACTAGGAAATAGGGACAGTACAGGGCCAACATGTTCTAATAAAGATAAAAGCCCTGTGAACCCTGAATTTCAAGGAATATGTGGGATAGGATAATCAGAAAAAGAGAGGTTTAGGCGTGATGACGAGGAGAACTCAAAACAGCAAAAGGCCTCGAGAAGCACAGAATGCGCAAGAGGAAACTTAGAAAGGAAATTAGGACAGTAAAAAGGGGACGTGAAAGCGTAATGGCTGGTCAAATAAAGGAAAATCCTAAGTCATTTTACAAGCACGTGAAGGACAAGAAGATAATAGTGAAAGAGTAGGGCCAATTATAGACCAAAACAGTGCATCTGGTATATTCTACTTGGACTTTCTGCAAGGATTTTCATAGAGGTTTACAGCATGAAAACAGTTTCCTTGGCCTAACTTGTCCATTCCGCCTAGTTTTTACAATTAAACCAGTCATACTGACTTGTGTTTAGCCCATTACCTTCCATACCTATCCCATCTGTTTAACTGTCAAAATGTTGCTTAAATGACAAAATTGTACTCACCTCCACCACCACCACTGGAAGGCATTCCAGACGCTCACTTCCGGTTTTGATAAGGTTCTGGACTGGAAATTGACAGTGAAGGTAAGAGCTCATGGGATCCAAGGAAACCTTGTTAAATAGCCAGAACTGGCTGAATGGCAGCAAGAGAGGGTAACGGTCAATGGGTGTTTTATTGATCGGAAGACTATGTACAGTAGAGTTCTGCAGGGATCAATTCTGAACCCTTGCTGCTTGTGGCCTATATAAATAATTCAAATTTGAGTATTGATGAGCTGATCAGGGCATTTGCAGATGACATTAAGATTGTTGGGGTTGTAAAAATTGAAGATGTAGACGGGCTGGTCAGGTGGGCCGATCAGCAGCAAATAGGATTCAGTCTGGATGAGTCTGATCTAATGAACTTGGGCAGGTAAACAAGACAAGGAAATACATGATGAAAAATAGGGAGGCATCAAGAATCAAAGGAATCTTGGTGTGCATTTCCACTGCTCGTTAAGCTAGCATTATAGGAAGATAAAATCGTTGAGAGGTTATTAATCGGAGCATAGGATTTAAGAGCATGGAAGTTAAACTGGATATGTGCAAAAATTCATTGGGCTACAGCAACAGTATTGTATGCAGTTCTGGGATCCACACTACAAGTCGGCTGCGATAATACTGGAGAGGGTGCAAAAGAGATTTACCAGGATGTTGCCTGACCCAGTGTGTTAGTTATGAAGAGAGATTGGGCAGAGTGGGGTTAAAATTGTATCAGATAATAGGAACTGTAGATGCTGGAGAATTCGAGATAACAAAGTGTGGAGCTGGATGAACACAGCAGGCCAAGCAGCATCTTAGGAGCACAAAAGCTGACGTTTTGGGCCTAGACACTTCATCAAAAATGGGTGAGGGGGAGAGGGTTCTGAAATAAATAGGGAGGGGGGGAGGCAGATCGAAGATGGATAGAGGAGAAGATAGGTGGAGAGGAGACAGACAAGTTAAAGAGGCAGGGATGGAGCCAGTAGAGGTGAGTGTAGGGGGTGAGGTGGGGAGGAGATAGGTCAGTCCGGGGAGGATGGACAGGTCAAGTGGGCGGGATTAAGTTAGTGGGAACGAAATGGGGGTGCGTCTTGAGGTGGGAGGACGGGATAGGTGAGAGGAAGAACAGGTTCAGGAGGCAGGGAGGAGTTGGGCTGGTTTTGGGATGCAGTGGGGGGAGGGGAGATTTTGAAGCTTGTGAAATCTACATTGATACCATTGGGCTGCAGGGTTCCCAAGCGGAATATGAGTTGCTGTTCTGCAACCTTCAGGTGGCATCATTGTGGCACTGCAGGAAACACAGGATGGACATGTTGTCTGAGGAATAGGAGGCGGAGTTGAAATGGTTCACGTCTGGGAGCTGCAGTTGTTTATTGCGAACTGAGCGTAGGTGTTCTGCAAAGCGGTCCCCAAGCCTCCACTTGGTTTTCCCAATGTAGAGGAGGCTATAACAGGAACAGCGGATGCAGTACACCACATTGGCAGATGTGCATGTGAACATTTGCTTGATGTGGAAAATCATCTTGGGGCCTGGGATGGGGGTGAGGGACGAGGTGTGGGGGCAGGTTTAGCACTTCCTGCGGTTGCAGGGGAAAGTGCCGGGTGTGGTGGGGTTGGAGGGTAGTGTGGAGCGGACAAGGGAGTCACGGAGAGAGTGGTCCCTCCAGAAAGCAGACAAGGTTGGGGATGGAAAAATGTCTTTGGTGTTGGGGTCGGATTGCAGATGGCGGAAGTGTCGGAGGATAATGCATTGGATCCGGAGGTTGGTGGGGTGGTATGTGAGGACGAGAGAGATTCTTTTTTGGCGGATATTGTGGGGACGGGGTGTGAGGGATGAATTACGGGAAATGCAGGAGACATGGTTGAGGGCATTCTCGACCACTGCGGGAGAGAAGTTGTGGTCGTTGAAAAATGAGGACACCTGAGATGTACGGGAGTGGAATGCCACGTCCTGGGAGCAGATGCAGTGGAGGCGAAGGAATTGGGAATAGGGGATGCCATTTTTGCAGGAAGGTGGGTGGGAGGAGGTGTATTCTAGGTGGCTGTAGGAGTTGTTGGGCTTGAAATGGATTTCGGTTTCTAGGTGACTGCCTGAGATGGAGACTGAGAGGTCCAGGAAGGTGAAGGAGGTGTTAGAGATAGTCCAGGTGAATTCACAAGCTTCAAAATCTCCCCTCCCCCCACTGCATCCCAAAACCAGCCCAACTCCTCCCTGCCTCCTGAGCTTGTTCTTCCTCTCACCTAGCCCCTCCTCCCACCTCGAGCCGCACCCCCATTTCCTTCCCACTAACCTAATCCCGCCTCCTTGACCTGCCTGTACTCTCTGGACTGACCTACCCCCTCCCTACCTCCCCACCTATACTCACCCTTACTGGTTCCATCCCCACCGCTTTAACTTGTCTGTCTCCTCTCCACCTATCTTCTCCTGTATCCATCTTTGATCCGCCTCCCACTCTCTCCCTATTTATTTCAGAACCCTCTCCCCCTCCCCATTTCTGATGAAGTGTGTAGGCCCAAAACATCAGCTTTTGTGCTCCTAAGATGCTGCTTGGCCTGCTGTGTTCATCCAGCTCCACACTTTGCTACCTTGGACAGAATGGGTTGTTTTTCTTTGAGCAGAGAAGACTGAGGGGGAACTTGACTGAGATGAATAAAATTACGAAGGACATAGATCGGGTGGACCAGAAGGAACATTTCCCCTGGGCAGAGGGAACATAACTGGGGGGCATAGATTTAAAGTAAGGGTCAGGAGGTTGTGAAGGGATGTGAGAAAATTTTTTTTGTTAGTGGTGGGAATCTAGAACTCACTGGTAATAAGGGTGGTGAAGGCAGAAACCTTCATAATTTTGAAAATGTATTTAGTTGTGTACTTTAGATGCCAAGAGGCACAAACGATACCCAAGTGCTGTAAAATTGGAATAGAATAATTAGGTGATTGTTTTTGACCAGCTTAGACTTGATGGATGGGAGGGTCTTTCTTCTGTGCTTTAGGTCACCATGACTCTATATTAAGTGCTCAAATTAGCATGTTCAGAGGTACGGAATGTACAGCAAAGAATAGATAGCTGGATAGAAACAATTGTCTACCTTAAAATGTATTATATCACATGATTCATAAGGAGTGTTTGCTATGCTGTGCAGCCAACATGAATGCATTTATAATTTGATACTTATATTCTTTGAGCTACTTGACCAAGAATCTCCCTTTGGTCTAGAAGGTAAGTGAATAACCTTAAATGGTACTTTATCGGGCTGTCAATGTATTCCAAATGACATTTTTCAAAATTCATACATGGGATATGGGCTTACCTGGCAAAGTTAGCATTTATCGTCCATCCTTAATCATCTGAGTGAAGGTGGTAATGAACTGCCTTCTTGAACTGCTACAGTCCTTGAAATCAAGGTCACTTGGCGTGCAGTTTCAGAGGGAGTTCTGGGATCTTGATCCATGGACTGCAAAGGATTTGTATAGTTCCAGGTACAGTTCCAAGTCAGGATGGTTTGTGACTTGGAGGGCATTTTGCAGATGCTGGTGTTCTCATGGATCTGCTGCCCTTGTCCCGATTCCCTTTCTCTCCAGTTCTCATCATGTTCCTTGATGCTGTGCAGGGACAGTGACTCTCAACTCACCACTGGAGTTCAGGTTTTCTGTTCATGTTTGGACCAAAGCTATAATGAGCTCAGGAGCTGAGTGACTCTGGCAGAAGCCAAACTGAGCATCACTTTTTACTACCAATGATGGCCCTTTCCATCATAATTCTGATGATTGAAAGTAGACTGATTGGATGGCAACTGGCCAGATTGGATTTGTTCTGCGGAATGGACATACCGAGGCAATTTTCCACATTTCCAGACTGATACCAATATGGTATGAATGAATGAATAAATCAATCAATAAATAAATTATCCTTTGAAGTACAATTAGTACATAAGCAAAAAATGTTATTCTCTTTCTGCACATTAAGTCCAATTATCAGCAAATAAAATAAAAGTTAATTTGTTTGATTCATTGAAGGCTAAATATTGGACAGGACATTGGGTGAACTTCTGTGTTCTTCTTAGAATCCTCACAGTGCAGATAGAGGCCATTCAGCCCATTGGGTCTGCACCAACCTTCCAAAGAACTTGCTGGGCCAGAACCAACCTTGTTGCCCCACGTTTAGCGTGGTTAATTCATTTAGCCTACACAACTTGGACACTAAAGGACGATTTGCCAGGGCCAATCCACCTAACCTGCATACCTTTCTACTGTGGGAAGAAATTAGAGCATCCAGCAGAAACCCACAAAGATTCAGAAAGAATGTGAAAACTCCACACAGACAATCATTTGTGATTGGAATTAAATATGGCATTGTGAGGCAACAACACTAACCATTATAATAAAATGTGAGGCTGGATGAACACAGCAGGCCAAGCAGCATCTCAGGAGCACGAGCTTTTGTGCTCCTGAGATGCTGCTTGGCCTGCTGTGTTCATCCAGCCTCACATTTTATTATCTTGGAATTCTCCAGCATCTGCAGTTCCCATTATCTCTAACACTAACCATTAAGCCGCTGTGCTGCCGTAAACATTGACCCAAAATATGTTTTATTTAGTTAGCTTAGTATTAAACTTTTAATTTTTTGTGGGCGGTTAAATTATAAATAGTCATTTGAGAGTAAAGAATTTGAGTACTGATGAAAAAGACACGTTTTGGTGAAGCTTTGACAAAAACAATGAATTTTTTCAGCAATACAGTTGGTATGGTTAAATACAGTTGGTACTAGAAGATGCAATAGAAGGTGCAAATTGAACCAGGTAGAAGCTGATCTGAGCCACATGGATTAATTTGGATAGTAGAGGCAAGGTAACCCTTTGGATATGGCCCCAGGATATCTTTAGTTGAGCATCTTTAGTATTGCCCTTTGGAATGGTTATTCGTCCTTGATAAGAGATCATACTTTTTGGGTTTGTTAAAAGTAGTCATAAATGAGAATAAAAGGTACATGAACTCACTGGAACTGTGAAGCTCATTGGAACTATTAAAATATCTGTCAAAAGTGTTGAGATGAACAGTCAAAAGGAACTATCTGAAGTGTCAAGTGAAACTGTCAGCAAGGCTACATAAAGTGAGCAAGCAAGTCTGTTAGCTTTTCAGCATTAAAGAAATACTACAATGTTAAATTATGCTTGTTATTTTAATGTATCTGATGACATAAGCCTGGGGGGTTTCTGTTAATGGATTAATGCTGCATGACTGATTTCATTTTCATTGTATGATGCTTGTCATTTCAAAATTCGATAAACAGCCCCAAGAGGCACAGAATATTTGAAGTGGGACTATGAATTTCAATACTTGTTTTTATCCGGGATTGTGCTCTTGAATGAAACATTTGTCATTATAAGGGATAACCTAGCTGAAGGAAGCTAAATATAGTGAATATTATTTTGTTAGTGTTTTTTAATAGGCTGCAGTGACACTTCAAACTTTATTTTGTTTAATATTACCAGGGTTTCTGGAATCTGCCTGTCATAGGCACTGAGTGAATGACATTGTAGACGTAAAGGCAAACAGTCTTGTGTGGGGTTTACATGAGTTGAAATTAAGTTGGCCAAGGGGCTATGAGATTGGGATGCGCAGGGGAGAAAAAATTAGCATGGAGAGTATGAGGGATGAGTGGGAAGTTTGAGGTGGCATGGATGCCAAGGATAGGACAGGGGACTGTCTGGGTGTGAGGGCTGATAACTAATTGTTTTTTCTTTTAATTTTTTTCTTAAAACTTCAAAACAGTGCTGGAGCACTGAGACAGAATTTCTGCTCAACCAGCCTCCATACCAAATAGTTACTATCAAGCAACAGAATGAGGACTTTAACTGAGCATTAATTAACTACTTAAGGTCTCAATTTGACAGCAGGACAAGAAGGGAATTCTCTGATGAAGGGTCTAAGCCCAAAACGTCAGCTTTTGTGCTCTTAAGATGCTGCTTGGCCTGCTGTGTTCATCCAGCTCCACACTTTGTTATCTTGGATTCTCCAGCATCTGCAGTTCCCATTATCTCTGAATCAATGAACCTGACTGTCTTAATCAAGTGTGGATGGAAAGGCAGCAGAGTCCCCCTCCCCCTGATCAAAAATCCCCTCCCAACCTGTTACCACATTCTTTACTGGAGGACCCACAATTTCTAAATGTGTAAATGGCACCAAACGGGATAGATTGTCAAGACTGAGAAGGATAATACAAATTACAGGAGCAAAATGTGCTTGAAAGATAATTGGCAAATGAAATTCAACATTGGTGTGGTAATACAGTGTGGTAAGAAGAAAAGGGAAGTCACTTATTATTTGAATGGTAGAAAGTGATGTGGGCTAGAGAAGCAAAGGGATCTCTAATTACAAAGGCACCAATTGCCGGAAGTTACAGCTCAGATAAGCATAAAAGAAACAAACCAAGCACTAATTTGCATATTTAGACAAATGAATTGAAAAATGAGGAACTAAAACTAAATTTATATTGAGTATAGGTAACAAGGTGTGGAGCTGGATGAACACAGCAGGCCAAGTGGCATCAGAGGAGCAGAAAAGCTGACGTTTCAGGCCTAGACCTTTCTGCAGAAATGCATGCATCCAGCTCTGCACCTTGTTATGTCAGATTCTCCAGCATCTGCAGTTCCTACTATCTCAGTATATCGAACATTGTTGGACTATACTTAAAGTATAGTATGATATTCTGGTCAATATCGTAAGAAAAGGATGTAGAGAGGCTCAGGAGCTCTTCTCATGTATATTAGTGTCACTACCTCTAAGCCAGAAGTCCTGAGTTCAAGTCCTACCTGAGGTATGTCATAAGATATGTGAGAAATTTTAATTAATGATGTCTTTGGAGAGGCTCTGGAGAGGATGCGGAGATGATTTGCAAAGGATGATACCAAATATATTTGTGTGCAGATATGACGAAAGAGTTGGCCTCTTTTCTCTTGAAAAAAAATTAAGGATAACCTGATGGATTTTCAAAAATTTATACAAATGTTTAATAGAGATGTAGAAGCAATCTTTCCTCTCATGGAGAAGTGCATAACTAAAGGCCACAATTATAAGATAATTATCAAGAAGTCCAATAGGGAACTCAAAAGAACCATCTTTACCCCAAGAATGATAAGAACATGGAATCTACTACCACTGGAAGTGGTCGAATAGCATAGATGCATTAAAGTGGAAACTACAGAAGTGTATGTGGTGGAAGGGATTAAAGCACTACAATAGTAAATTAAATAAGGAAAGACAAAATAGGATCGAGTGTGGCATAAATACCAGCATTGATAAGCCGTGTCAAATGGCCTCTTTCTGTGCCAAAGCTCCTATGTCATGCTTTCAATTCTAGGAATCATCTGGATTTTGTAAGAGAGGAAAAAGTGAAGAGACAACAATGCTACAGACACCATCCTTGACACCTTCACGATATATCCATTGTGAAAACTGGGTGGTGTGGACAGGTTGGGCTGAAGGGCTTGTTTCCATGCTGTAAACCTCTATGACTTTATGACTCTACTAGGAATTAAAAACTCAAAGTGATGCTTTTCTCGTAAGAACTGCAGCGCGCCCAGCAGTCCTGGAATGTCTCTGCTGGCACTTTTGTTTCTAGTTGGGTGCAATAGCAGTAAATCAGCCGTGCTTTTGGAGGCTATCCACAATTTCAGGAGCTTGCAGAAGTTGGCAGTCCAGGTCAGATAAGCATATAGGCAAACAAAACACAGGTGTGGTGCACTGAGCAGCACTGAAGTTTGCTCTCATGTGATAAGCATCTCTACATGCATTTGTGCTGATGATCTTGTTTCATTTTCGCCCAACAAGGACAGGCTCAAGTACTTACATGTTAGCTCACACAAAGGAGAGTTTACTTCACTGGTTCATGCCAGTGAAAAATCAGGGTTGTTTTCTAGTGTGCAAGTCACTGACCAACTGAAGATAATATGGTGTCAGTTCAGAACATGAGCTGTAAGCTCAGTGGAGACCATGGGTGAAATCTAGATTTTCTTCTTGTCTTTTTAAACAATGCTTCTGGGTTGCTCAACAACGACAAAGCATTCTTTGAAGGTGATTTTCTCTGGGGCTTCACTTACTGGTGGAATCTTTGGAAAATGGCAGCAGAATATTTGCCCCCATTTTCTTGTTGCTCTTCTGCTAATTAACGGTTGATGAATTGAAAAACATACTCCCAGAAGAAACTTTCACCTCACCCTCACCCAAATCAGAGATAACTTAATTGAACACATTTTAAATAAAACTTCCAATAGCATTAACATGAGCAAAGGTTTGGCCCTTCTACTGTACCAGTGTAAACACATGACAACTGCAATCATCGTGAGTGAATTAAGAAGTATATTTAAATGTATGTTCCCAGATAGCTGACGATAGATATTTTTGCTCAACATGTTCAGATATGTTATGACATGACTTGGGCATGGAGGACTCGAACCCAGAACCTTTGGAGCCCTATACTCTGAGGAGAGAATGAAGGCATGTGGCTGGATCTGATGCTCTCCCTCAAATGCCTTTTGAGGGTGGGGAGGACATGTTAAATCTAGTGGGCAGCCAGTATATAACCTACCTGCCTTATCTAGCCCATGAAGCAATTGTACCAGTTGCAAGTGTGGCTCCAGTCCCTCCACCCACCAGTAAGGCAACTGATGCCCAGATCTGGTCAATGGATGCCCACTTAAAGGCTGCCAGCATTTAATTAGTAATGGGAGGACCCTGCACTCAGCACCCAGTCTGCCACATTTCCCTGATCAAGCTGGCGGCAGAGATGGGGAGGGGGTTGACCTTCTTAACTGACCTTCAGGACCCATTGGCAGGCATGTTCACTTGCTTGGGTACAGCACCCACAGGTTTGTCTTTCCTGATGGTTTCTCAAATCACAGCCCCCACCTCCCTCTTGAATTCCAGACAGTCTTAAAGTTATAATCCAGTGCAGTTCTCCTCGTCTTCACCAGCATGCTGTACCTACAGTGGCCCCCACTCTTGCTGGCACTACCGTTGCAATGACTGCTGCTAGCTCTGATTGGTCAATATCTCCGATGCAGGACTTCCTGTCCCTGAGGAGCAGGAATCACACTGCTAGCCTGTATGTGACTGTGAGGCTGCCATTTCCCTACTGAGTAGGTTCTCCACAAGTCTTTTGCTGGTGGATAGTAGGGAACCAGGAATTATTATAGTGGGAATCATGGCTCCCTGTACCATTCAGTCTTTATGTAGGCTTGATAGTTTCTAGGTTGAAAATCTGCTCATTGTAGAGCGAATGATCCCACATAAAGTAAGAATACACATGTATATAGAGCCTTTCATGACTTTCATATTCAAATATTCTTTATGGCCATTGAATTACAGTAAAAGTCTAGTTACTGTTGCAATTTTGGAAGACAATTTGCATTCACAGAGTGAAGTCCCGTGAGCAGCAGCGTGATAATGATCAGGCAGTCGGTTTTGCTGATATTATTTGAGGAATTAATATTAATGAGCACACCAAGAGAAATCTCCGGCATCCCTTTGCTGCTTATATTCCTCCTCCTGCCCCCATGAGCACCTTTCTGTGACCCAGTATCTTCATTGGATTCCACCCATATTATTATCAATCATCTATTTACATTTCATCTGGGGAGTTAGACAAATTATTGGTTTAATAACTCAGTGGAGAAGTAGCAACTTATACAATATAGCACTCCTTCATCCTGCCACTCTGGTACCTGTTTGCATCATGTGTTCCATTTCTGGAGTGGGAATTAGACATGCAGTCATCTGCCTTGCAGGCAGGATTGACATTCTTGACCTATTGTTGAACATTAGACTCTAACCTTTGGAGTTTGAAGGAGAAACTAATCTGCTGCTGACCGCAATCATATAACTCTTACCATGAATTGCATATGTATCTTTGCTAAGTAGGAATAAGATTAGACTTCTTTGTGATGCCCCTGAGCAGTTGAATACCTGACCAAGGGATAGGGTCATTCCATGCAGTCCTCACCCAAGGATCATTTCAATTCTGATGAAGATTAAAAGAAAGATTGATTTTCCACCCTCGATCCTTGGGCACCCACATCAATGTCAAAAAATTCTTTCATTGTCAGCAAGGCCAGGATTTGTTACCCATCCCAAATTGCATTTTTGAGCTGACTGGCTTGCTAGGCCATTTCAGAGGGTAATTAAGAGTATTTTGCACTGTTGTGGGTCTAGAGTCACATATAGGCCAGACCACATAAGGAAGGTGAATTTCCTTCCCTTAGGATGTTAATAAATCAGATGAGTTTTCAACAACAATTGATGGTTTCATGGTTACAGCTATTCAGACTAGAGTCATAGAGTCGTGGAGTTGTACAGAAAAGAAACAGACTCTTCGAACTAACTTGTCCCTGTTGTCCAGATATCCTATATTAATCTAGTACCATTTGCCAGCATTTGGACCATATCCCTCTAAACCCTTCCTATTCGTGCACCCATCCAGATGTCTTTTAAATGTTGTAATTGTAGCAGCCTCCACCATTTTTCCTGGCAGCTCATTCCATACACAAATCACCCTCTACATGAAAAAGTTGCTCCTTAGGTCCCTTTCATATCTTTCTATGTCACCATAAACCTGTCCCCTCTGGTTTTGGATTCCCCTACTTTGGGAAAAACACTTTGGCTATTCATCTGACCCATGCCTATCATGATTTTATAAACCTCTATAGGACTTCGGTTCCAGAATTCTTTTATTGAATTTAAATTCTGCCAGCTGCTGCGATAGGATTTAAATCCATTATCCTGGTATTGCCAGGATAATCACCTCACCATTTTCTTTCACCATTCAGGTCATAGGTCAGGGATTGACCCTGCGACCTTTTTAGCATACAGACTTCTGTACAGACAATAAATTTACTCATTGAGCATCCAAATGTGACTTCTGAGTGGCGTGAAAACCCAAAACCATTTTGTATGCAATTGTCAATATCACAATTTGATAAGTAATTTTTAAAAAAAGGCTTATAAATGCAATGGGGAGATGGCAGATGAATGAAACTAAGTAGATTGCTTTTCCAGAAAATTAATACAAAGACAATGGACGAAACAGTCTTTATTTGTGCTGTAGATGTTCCTGGTAGTTTGGTTTCAATTCGAAGAGATTTGTCATTCTTGGCTTCTTTTTAATTGATACATTGAAGTTATTGGTTTACTTTGCTGTAAATTCAAAATAATATTTCATTTATAATTGATATTCCTTTCATGCATTTATAAGTTGATCTCATTTGATTGATAACAATACGGGTGGAATTGAATGGAGATACTGGATCTCAGAAAGGTGCTCATGGGGACAGGAGGAGGAGTATAAGCAATTAAGGTAGGAGACCTGGTTTTCTGCAGGTCCTTTTAAATGTTTGTCTAGCACAGTGGTCTGCATTGCCAAACTACCAAATGGAAATGATCCACATGAGTTATTTTCAACTTATTTGCTCTAAAGATAAATCTGTACTAATTTAGACTCATTATTTCAGCTCCTTTAGGACTGTATGATAGTCATGAATATGTATCTGTAGCGTTGTGTTATCAAACAATTTGATTATCTTGCTATTAAGTTCCTACCTCAAGATCATTAATACAAGTCAGGAGCAAGCATCACTTCTCCTGAGAACTCTACTTCCGAAATCTTTAAACTAATTCTTGAGATATCTCATGAGTTACAATTTTGTGCCCTCTCCTACTCCTGGGGATTGAGTTGTGGGGTGTACAGTTGCCTGGGATAGTAAGGGGTGTTGCATCTATTGCCTTTCCACATTTGGGTAGTTTACCAAGAGTGGATGAGGTTCTGGGCATCTTGCCTGCCCTTAAACCAACTGAGATCCTTATGTGGACAGTTAATGAGCACTGAAAGGGCGCTTCACAGGAATAGGTGGACACCTTGCCATCAGGGAAAGCTGCAGGTGGTTCTCTTGTGATTGGGCACTCTGTGGTCTGTGGGGAGCATTCCAGCCTTCCTATTACTGTCAATGGCCATCCAACATCCTGCCATCGCTAAACCCCTGTTGCCCCTTCTTCTAGATCCAGACAGCCATACTTGATTGATCTCAGTGATCCTGACCTCACTTGCCTAAATGCCGCAACTGCTGAAGGCTACCCATTCCAGCCCCAACATTCACCACTGCTCCTAATGGTTTATTGGTACTGTTGAGCTCTAATTGATTGGCAGCTCTCGGAGGTAGGGCATCCTGCCTCAGACGAATGGAAGCCATGAACTCAGGCAACTAATTGCCTGAACCATGTCAAAAACAGTTATGTCTTTCTGGCAGGTAGAGATGAGTTTGTGAAGTCCTGACCAATGATTTACCTGGTTCCATGGTTTTGAAATTCCTAAGCTGCACTTGCTTTAATAATAAAAAAAAAACCAGATATGGCTAGACCCTGCCCCAAAAACACTTCCAAATCAGTTATGCTGGATGTGGTCAAGAGACCCGATATTGTGACTTCCTCTTGGGAAAGATTAGCAATCAAAGTCAACCTTGACTTCTCCATTGCTGGTTGATTGGAAGAGATGTCACACTGCCATAAAGTTTAACAAAGCATGATGGGTAAAAGAGATGTGAAGCATGTGACATTACGGATGAGCCAACTTATTGCCATCGTAACACAGACCGAGGAGGTCATTTGGGCCAGTGGACTCTGAAAGAACTTCCCTTTTTGTCTCATTTGTATCCACTTTTCCCCTGCTGTCATTACTTTATAAATATCTGTCCACTTCCTTTTAACATCAATTATGAATTTTACATTCAAATTAACCATGTGGACTTGAGGTCTGCAGGGTTCAAATGAACCATTTCAGGAATGTCTTGTAAGGATGCATTTTCTGCATTTCTGCAGCAAGTCAAACAGACTGACTGTAAAATCAGGATAGTGGCATCCTTTGGACACTATGCAATCCAAAATAAACTTGGAACTGGAATCTTAACCTATATTGTGAAACTCCTCTGTAAAATCCAGCTCATCGTGCAACTCACGCAAAATGATTGAGAAATAGTTGGTATAATAAGGAACTGCTGTTTCTTCAGGAACACATTTACAGATCTTGCCTTAACTGAATCCTGGAGAATCCACAGGGATCTGATATCAAGACTGCAAAGCTTTCCAACCCAGTATAAATCCTAGTGATAAACAAATTGTGCAAACACAAACACTGCACAGTTTTTTGTATAATGTGGGTGGTAAGATGCTTATCAGAAGAACTTGTTTTCTTGATCTTCTAGGAGGCTGAGTTAGTTCCTGCCCACCCTGTCATTTCAGATATTATCTGATGAAGTGAAGCAAAAGAGCATTTAAAATGAAAAAATGCAAAATATTCACAGCAACTATAAATTATAATTGAAATATTCTAAGAGGAGTTAACAACAAATACCTGTTGTTTTCTAATCATAAAATCTGATTCCTTTAAGCTTCACATAAAGTAATGTAATTCAGTTGATTTTCTAATCACAGTACAATCATTGGTTGCATGGGCGATCAATAACTATGCTGCTCTATTGTTTTTATATACTTGGCACCAGCACAGTACAAATGAAATACTACACAATGCACTTTCACCTACACCTGGAAAATTACATTTGCCTGTAAATGAGGGGAGATGTCATTTCCTCCAGTATTTGGAGCTACTCTGAAACATTTAGGCATGTGCGATGGCACTCCAAGTTTGCAGAAGCTAAGCGTACGCTTAGCTGTGTGAAATCTGCTTTACCTAACCACATAATGAAATATAGTTGCCAATGTTAAGGCTACCAGCCCAATGAATGGCACATACTAGCGTGTAATTTAAGAGACTAGAAATGATTTTAGATTGATTGAATGCAACTGACAGCAGATTCACAGATCTTTGCTTAAGAAACCGCACTGAAATCTATATGACCCAGTCACCTGAGACCTGAGAATCATTGAATCCTTGCAGAATGGAAGCGGGCCATTTGGTCCCCTGGGTCCACACCATCCTTCCAAACAGCATTCCACGCAGACCCATCTCCCCGCACCACCCCTGTAGCCCTGCATTTCCCACGGCTAACTTACCTAACCTGCAAATCCCTGGAAACTATGGGCAATTTAGCATGGCCAATCCAATTAACCTGCACATCTTCGGACTGTGGGAGGAAGCCGGAGCACCCAGGGGAAATCCACACAGACACAGGGAGAATATGCAGACTGCACACAGACAGTCACCGGAGGGTGGTTTCAAACCTGGGGACCTAGTGCTGTGAAGCAGCAGTGCTAACCACTGAGCCACCACGTATTGTTGAGACTTGCTCTTCCATGGGCCTCCGAAGCAACAGAAAAATGAAGGATACAGTCAAATTCCCTTCCTTTTTAGCAGTGAGATTTAGCAGCCTGCATTTGCAGTGGTGGCAGAAAGTTAGGCAAAAGAGAGAAAGATGCAGAGACGATATTTGACTGAGCGTTCTTCCCTCTGATCAATTCATACAATGCTAACGCCACAGGTTTTTAGGCCCCTGAGTTGGTTTTTGATGTTTGATAAACAAAACTAGCATGGTCGATCAGGCACATTCAGGCACAGAATGGGCGTTAATTTTAAAAAGAAATCAGCTTGCTTATAGCATTGTACTATCACTTCGCGAGAATGCAAAGTGATGAACTGAAATATACAGAAGTTCCAGCAACATAAGAGAAAGTCAAAGTGGGAAAGTAGGATTTAGAAGATACAGAATACCTACATGCTGCTTAGCCATCCCCTCCTCAATCCCCCCGCTACAAGTGACAGCTGCAGTTTGTCACTTTTAGCTATGTTTATGTTGTGAGAGCTCACGATGTAGCTCACAATAGAAAACCTAACACCTAAGAATTATTCAGTGTTGACAACTTCGCTCTTTACATCAATAAAACAAGGACCCTATGTGACACTTTTAATATTGCTTCCTGTATATGTCTTGTGCTGAATGTCAAAGTACTGACATTGTGTCAATGTAATAAACCTTGGAATAATCACAGCTTTGCTGTTCTAACTGGATCCTGACTGATTTTTGAAGACAGTGTTAACTTAAAGCCATGAGCCTGAACTCTAAGCAACACAGTGATTTGCAGAATATGGCCCACAAAGATATTAAAATCTTTTCCAAACTTTCCATTTCTCAGTTATCATTCACATGCCACACCTCATTTTTCTGCCAATGCCACTATATAATTGCCCAAGAGGATGTAGACAAAAGGCCTCCAGTGCTTGAATGTCTCCTTGTTCCCTATCAAATAGAGTTGGACACAATGTTTGATGAGCAGGGTACTGTAAAATATGTGCATGACTTTCTTGAGCTTGCACTCCTATGCAATGCCACTCTACTTTCCCATTCACTGCAGACAGAACGCACCACTGCCAGGATATCCTGAGATATCCCAAGATCCTTATGCCAGCACCATCTTTAAAAGGGCTGTTATGGGGCAGTGGTAGTGACCCTACCTTTGAGCCAGAAGGCCTCGGTTCATCTCCACTTGTTCCAGAGGTTTGTAATAACCTCTCTGATAAGGTTGATTAAAAAATAAGCTAAAAAAAAATCACGGTTGTTAAGCCCTGTCAATTGGAGTTGTCCTGCATCATTTGTGATATTTGCCCCAGACATGGCGGAAAAAGGGTAAATGGCACCGACATGGCCGAAAAAGATTGGAAGGCCTGCGGGATGAGGTGCTGCATTGTAAGGGTTATGCTCCTACCATGGGACCAGCAGAAGAGGCAACAACACCCTGGTGTCTGGTCTGAGGTTTCCACTTTGATCAGTACTACCTGGGGGAATGCTCATTAGTGTGGGAAGAAGGCCAATGACCTTATCTGCTCCACCCGGGTAGGTGCAACCATCTTCTCTCTGTTGCCTCACATTCACTCTGAGTCTGCCATTGCACCTGTCTGCCACCAAAGCTTACGGTTTATCACTGTCACTCTTAATATAACATCTTCTCTCACTCTCTCGCACCTAACCAATTCCCGTTTGCACTACCTACTCACTCACCTGGGCCACCTCACCAGTTTTCCACCAGCATGACCAATGCTAACAGCTGTGCCACCAATTAGCACTTTACTCAATTCCTCCCTTTCTCTTGTTCCAGGCAAAAGCTGTTGACATAGGCTGGAAAGAGCCAACAACAATAGTGGGGTGCCCAACATTTGGCTCATCACCTCCAACAAGGAGAGAATCCTGACCTTGACCACTCCAGACAACCAAATGTCCCTGGACTAATATTAGGCTGCCCTTGGTGACTATGCTGTGACCCCTTGACTAAAGGATGTCTCTCTTTACTGAGGACAACTCCCCTTAGGCTTTGAGCCATGGGCATTTGCTTGAAACACATGCAGTGTATTTGCTGCATACACTGCTGGTATAGGTTGCAAGTGTAAGACTGTCATTTCATATAATATCAAGTGCTGCACAGCAATATTCCAAACTCCTTGACTGATGACCATGACAAGTTTCCTGGTTTTGTGGCTGCACTAAAAGACAATTTGAGACAGAGATGTTCTGCCCCCATTTGGTCTAGATGAAGGCACAAGGAGCTAAAAGGAAAGGCAGGAGTTCTGTGACCATCCAGGTAGATGCTAAGAGAGTGAGCACTAACAAAACAAATGAGAATCTCTCGGATGCAGCCTGGTCCAATCCATGAGCTAGTTGCTAGTTCCTGCAAATTGTGGTTAATTATCAATGATAGCTGTTAGTGCACTTCAAAGCAGAACATTGATTGTGTAGAACTGTACTGTAAATGAATTGTCCCATGATGATGATGATGATGATGATGCTGATGATGATATGTGTCAGAGGCCAAGGTATATTGACTTAGAGCACGTGCATTCGCTGCCCGTGGAGTGTGCCCTGAGATGTTGGTGCCCATTGTCCAAGATGGAGGTCTGGAGGAGCAAGTGGCACACTGGAACTACCAGGTACCTGCTTTGACTTTCATGTTGGAAATTCTCAATATCTATTTTCTATCTGGTGTGTGCACATCAATAAGGTCAGATTAGGTATTAATGTGCGATGATCTGTGTTAATAGGCTTCTTGCAACTTGCCCACAAGAATCTTATCTCGAGTTCCGAAAATATTTTGGAAAATGTGACTTGCTGCTCCTAATGTCAAGAAATACTTTGCTGCGTTTCTTGTTTGGTTCTCAGAAATTTTTCACCAAAGCCCACATTGTTCGGGACCGGGGAAGATTCAAAGTATCTGCCATTTCATCCTCAGATAATTCAATAATACTTAGCACATGCAATGACCCTTCCTCTTTCTTCCCATACACAATATTTTATAATTGTTGTTTGTAATAAATTTAGGTTGCCACTGTATTTTCTTCAGCTCACTCTGGCCAGAATTGTATCCATTGTAAAATTCTCAGGAGTCAGCACTAGTCGCAGGTTGTGACCTGACTTGTGTGATTTTATTGGAAGATGCAGTGAGCATGCCATGTCCAGGTCCTGCATCCAATTAAAGCTGATGAGTGAGACGTGGATGTGGGAGGTCCAATGGGATGTTATGCAAGTCTGGCCAGCAGAGTGCTCCACTGGTACAGGTGGGTGCTGCTAAAACAGATGGAACTCACAAGTAATAGGAGCAGGAAAAGGTCACCTCGCCATACGAGTCTGCTCTGCAATCCGGAGCTCACAGTTGGTCTTTTATTGCAACATCAATTTCCTACACTAATGCAATTTCTTTTGCTTTTATTGATATGTGGAAAACTATCACTTTCCACCATAAATACTCAATGATTGGGCCCCCACAGCAACCGTGGGCAGAGAATTCCATAAGTTCACTCGCCTTTGAGTGAAGAAATTCTGCCTCATCCCAGTCCTAAGTGGTTTGCCCTTTATTATGAGGTGGTGCCCTCTGGTTGTAAACTGTCCAGCCAGGGAACATCTTTCCCGTACCTACCCTATCAATCCCTGCCAGAATTGAGCCTATTTATATCAGTTCACATTCTTGTAAACTCCAGGCAATAAAAGCTCAGTCTATTTAATGTTTCCTCAGAGGACACTCCTTCCCAGGAATTAATTTGGAGAGCCTTCATTGCAGTCCCCCTGTGGCATGTAAATCCTTTGTTTGGTAAGGAGACCAAAACTGTGCACAATACCCAAACATGGTCTCAACAAGATTCTGTACAATTGTAGTAAAATCTCATTATTCTGATACTCAAATTTTCTGGCTTTTATTGCAAATGTATCATTTCCTTTCTTAATTTCTTGCTGTACCTGCATACTAACTTCCAGTGTCTCATGAACAAGGATACCCAGGTTCTTTTGAATTTCAGCACATCCCAACCTCTCATTATTTCAGAATTGCTACATGTTTTCTCTGCCAAAGTGAATACTTCACATCTCTAGATTGTATTCCATCTACTAAATGTTTTTCCTCTTGATTTGTCCAAACTCCTTGAAGCATCTTTGCATTCTCCTCATAACTTACGCTACCACCTAGATTTGTGTCATCTGCAATTTTGGAAATATTATATTTAATCCCCATGTATAAATCATTGATGTAGATCGTGAATAGCTGGGGCACTGATCCTTGTGATACCTCACTAGTCACAGCATGGCAATTTGAAAACGTCTATTCATTTCCACTCTCTGTTTTCTGTTTGTGACTAGTTTTCAATCCATGCCAATGCATTTCCCATAATCTCCTGCACTCTAATTTTGTTTACCCATCTCTTGTGGGGAAACTTATTGAAAATTTAAATACACCACATGCACTGGATCATCTCAATCTACTGTTTACAATCTCAAAAAAATGGCAACAGTTTTGACAGACGTTATTTCCCTTTCATAAAATCATGCTGGGACAGGTGATGGCATAATGGTATTGTTGCTGGATTGTTAATCCAAAAAGCAGATAACATTCTGGAGACCCAGGTTTGAATCCTGCCATGGGTGATGGTGGCATTTGAATTCAAAAAAATATCTGGAATTAGGAATCAAATGATGACTGTGAATCCATTGTCAATTGTTCAGGAAAAACCCATCTGGTTCACTAAAGCCCATTAGGGAAGGAAACCAAAAGAACTGCAGATGCTGTAAACCAGGAACAAAAACAGAAGTTGCTGGAAAAGCTCAGCAGGTCTGGCCCGTCGGTGAAGGAAAAAGCTGATTTAACATTTTGGGTCCCGTGACCCTTCCTCAGAACTCAGGGTCACCGGACCTGAAACGTTAACTCCGTTCTTTCCCTCACAGTTGCTGCCGGACCTGCTGACCTTTACGAGCAACTTCTGTTTTTGTTCCATTAGGGAAGGCAACTGCCATCCTTATCTGGTCTGGCCTATATGTGACTCCAGAACCACAGTAATGTGGTTGACACTTAACTGCTGTCTGGGCAATTAGGGATGGGCAATAAATGCTGCCTGACCAGCGACACCCTCATCCCGTGAATGAATAAAGGATAAAAAGAAAGAAAAATCTGAGTCAAATCCTGCAATTATTGTTGAAGAGTCCTATTGTTGAACTCATTATTATTGATGCTACCATTTTCAATGAACAGGTCTGCAGCTTCCATTTTCTCTCTCCCTCCTTCTGTAAACAGTGGGCTTATATTTGTCACCTTCCAAACTGCAGGAACTATTCCAAACTCATTGCATCTACTACGTCTCTAGCACCTCTTTTAACACTCTGGGATACAGCTCATCAGAACCAAGGATTTATCTCCTTTTTGACTTACCCATTTCTCTAGTACTACTTTTCTTTTATTTAATACTATTATCTTGTTGTTCCTTGTTTACACTGGTCTCAGATTTATCATTATTTTTGGGAAGATTTTAGAATATTAATTCTTGAAGACAGACAAAATGTATTTGTTAAGTTTCTCTGCCATTTCCCTATGGCCATTATAAATCTCTGATACTGCTTGGAATTACTCACATTTGTTTTAGCTAATCTTTTCCTCTCTGCATATCTATACAGGTTTGACAGCCTAATCAGAATTCTAAAATCCTCACAATCTTCAGACTTACCTTTTTTTTGACAACTACATTCACCTTTCGCTTTGATCAAATTCAGTCCTTGATTTCTTTTGTTAGCCAGGTTTGAACACTTTCTGGTTTTTGTGCATTAAAGAAATGTATTTACGCTATTTATTATGTATTAGTTCTTTATGTTTTAGATATGTATTATTTCTTCTTCCTTTGCCAGTCTGCAATCATACCTTTCAATGCAGTTTCCCCAATCCACCAATTTGCCCTTACAGTTTTTTGGCTTCCTCTTTTTAGATTTAAGACCTTACTTTCCAATTAAAATACATCACCTTTAAACATAATATAAAATGCTGTCGTATTGTGGTCACTCTTTCCTATATGCTTCTTTACAATAAGATCATTCTCATTGCGGAAGAGCAGATCTAAAATAACTGGTTTCAAAGTTGGTTCCACTTGCTGCTGCTCTAGAAAACTATCTCAAAAATATTCCAGGAATCTATCCTCTACAATATTGCCACTAATTGGATTTGTTCGGTTCTGAAGAAGATTGAAGGCCCCATGCGCCTCTAGGTTCATGATTAAAACTTAGATTTTTATTGTCACTGCTGTTTGGTGGTCTATAAACAACTCTCACCAAATTTTATGTCTTGTTGTATCTTGGTTTCACTCAAACTGATTCTAAATTTTGAACATTTGAAATAAGAAGTTAAATTTCCCCCTCATTGATGCAGCATGGATAATGCTGATAAAAGTGGAAAACAAATAAAAAGAAAACAAAACCTCAACACTTTTTCAATTTTCTCTTCAAGCCCTAAATGACGACTTCAGAGTCTTGCCACTGAGCAGCGATAAGCTTATTTCCACTCATTTGATTAACCCCCCAACTTGATTCATTTATATTATTTATCACATTTCCAATTCTCCTCATTCCCTTGGAAGCTAGATGGAGCAAATTACCAATATGTAAATTAGAATGTGACCTTGATGTTCACAGTTCGCTGAATACCTCTCCTGATTGTCATCCAATGACTTTTTTACAATAACATCCTTGTCTGCTCCATGCCTACCAACCTTGACAACTCTGCCCACTCAACACAGCATTGGTCAAACACCAGCCTCAACACATCACCTTGCCTGGTCTCACACCAACTCTTACACCATTTCAATCCTTTTACACTTAGGGTCTCACCCACTGCCTATAATGTGCCTGATTCCACCAGGTTGCTTTGCACACAGGAACAAAACACACATCTTGCACATTTATACAGAATGCACCTTATGGACCTTACTTTGCTCCCTTACAGCTCACTCACTTTCCACTTGCATGAAGGCTGCTAGCATACGTCAGAATAATCACTTAATGCCAACTGACCACTTTATGGCCTTGCTAGCCTCTGTGTGTCTCATTTGCATTCTCAGCATGCAAGGCTTTAGGTTGGGTGCCCCTGCAGCTAGCATTGCTTTTCAGTGCTGAGGCAAAGGCAAACAGCTTGTCATAGTGGGGAACACTGAGTAAGCAAGCAAGGGTCAGGGGAGAGGATGGGTTGTTGTGTGGTATCTTACTTTGTCAATAACACACCTTCAGCATGTACCAGAGGTGTACGTGGCAAACACACTGTATGTGCTTCAAGCAAATGGCCACGTGCAGAAATCAAGGACAATCAGTTCTTAGTGGATAGAAGGAGGACTATACTTAATCAGAATAGAGGGTATGCCACAGCCAGTCAGGTACTTGTCTGATTCTAGTAAAGTGATCAGTCAGAGACTTGGTCCTAACAGTGCTTGGGAATCCTTTTCTTTTCCAGTACTGGGATTGGTATACATTCGGTCCTGCAAATCCAGTTCAATTACAGGTAAGCCAGTCAGGATGTTGTGGACAAAACAGTCTAGGGGCAATGAGAACCAATAGTTCCTGCACTGAGACAAAACGACTGATTGAGTATGATGGAAATGGATGAAAGAGGAATTATTGGTCATTCACAAGCAGGAGAGATAGTGGGGTGTCCCTTATGAGCGAGTAGGAAATGCAGAAGACAGGTGGGGCAAGTAATTTGGGAGTATGAAAATGGCTGGGAACCATTCAGAGCACACGATGCATGCAAAATAGTGAAACTTGTACTCCATGAGCCATGGTGAGAAGCCAATGCAGTAGTAGAGTTGGACTGAGTTATGGCCCTATGAATGCAAGGAGCAAAGAGATGTGAAAATTGGAGGGCGTGCTTCTGAGTGTCCCAACTCAGCCGACACAGCATTGAATTTAGATGTAGGCTGGTTTGTTCCATGATGTGGTATTCTGTGGTGGTCAGCAGGAAAAAAGACCAGTTCCTCTCCATCACACCATCTACCAACACAGTTCGGTTGTTGTCCATAAAATAGTTCAGCAAACTTTCCTTTCCTCTGGGCCATGTCCTTGGTGATAATGGTTAAGTGCCACAGTGGAAGTGTCAGTGCCTGGCTTGCAGCATTCAACATAGCGTGTAGCTGAGTTGTAAGTATAGTTCTAGTGACATGAAAGAAAGTTCGGGAGTCCCAGTAGTCCTGAGCCAAGAGCCCGGTTGTATAATTACTGAATTGAAGAGTGAAAGGTTATATGAGAAAAGTTGCCTCTGAGCCATGCTGGACCAGATGCCATGAATCTCAATCCACAAAACACTGACTGAAAATGTAACTATTCTGCCAATTTTTTAAAAGACTATTTATCCTCATTCTGGATTTCCCCAGAAGAAATCATTTTGAATCTACTCTGCCAAATCCTTTTAAACCCTTCAATTAAATTATCCTCAGCCTTTAAAATTCAAGGGAATCCAATTTGCCCAACTCATTTCCCTTTGGATTTTGATTTAATAGTTTGCCGAAATAAATTCCATATTAATGAAAACTAGAGTAGAAGGAGGCCATTAAACCATAAAGCCTTCACCAGTAAAAAATACTGCCTTTTCAAACGGCTCTTCCATCTACACTACCAAAAAGCAAAGGACTGTGCCAACATCCTTCCCATCTAAGATAGGTTTCCTACACACTGCTTGGAAAGGATTTTTGAACCACCACCTTATTTCGTTTTGCTATTATTTTAAATTTGCATCACCTCATTACTATATCACATATTAATAATTATTTCACTCATCCTGATCTTTTATAATCTTGTAAGCATCTATTAGGTCACACCTTATCTCTTAGCCTACTGAGAAAAAAATGTTGCCCTTCATAGCTCTGATCTGTGATCCCTGCTAACATTCTAGTGCAATTCTCTGAACTGCACTTTTTCCCCATGTTGCTATAGAGTGCTGGTAGTCCAGTGCTCCTTATTTTAAAGAATCCTCCAAATGTGGCATAAATTAGGGGCTCACACAAGTTCAGTTGTTTCTTTACTTTTGAATCCTACAGTTAGACTTTGCCATGGTCTGTTCTTTTGAGTAGCTTGATGCAACCTCAAAATTTTGCTCCGGCCTCATCTCAATAATTTAGGCAATTCTCCAGTCGATTCTGTGTTTGCTGTTCACAACCGATTGGGCACTTGGCTCACAGGCTTCAGATAACTGTGAGTGGATTCTGGATGGTTTGGATGGAGGGGAAAGGACTGAGGAAAGGATCTTGATTGTGGTCAACTATAATGTTCTGGAAAGTAAACTGGAGCAGTCATGATGCCACTTAAATTTTTAAATGTCTACCTTATCTCTTTGGTGTCAACCATTCCTAGGCCTGGAAAATTTGAGAAGAGCAAGTGGAAGCTTCAATTTGACAGGAGACATAAAGCAGTACTGGGCTGTTATTAATATATACAGGAGGTTTAATATTGGTTTACTGCAGACACCCGAATGCCCCTTGTGGTGTTTAAGAGTTTTGAAATTTCTTTTGAATACAGGGCATTTTCTATCTGAATCAATGACCAATTTTTGTCCTTACGTATTCACACTCAGAACCTTTGGCTTTTTTTGAACTGCCACAATTACGAAATGATGACAAAGAGCAGCATGTGCTCAGTGGTTAAGGCAGTTGCTTCGCAGTGCCAGGCAACTGAGTTTGATTCTAGCCTTGGGAAACTGCATGGAGTTTTGATGTGGAGATGTTGGGGGGGCAAAGTGAGAAGTCACACAAAACCAGGTTGCAGTCCAACATGTTTATTTGAAATCCCATGTGTCTGGATGAAGGAGCTGCGCTCAAAAAGCTTGTGAGTTCAAATAAACCAGTTTGGCTAAAACCTGGTGTCATGTGACTTCTGACTGCATGGAGTTTGCACATTCTCACCATGTCTGCATGGGTTTCCTCAGGGTGCTCTGGGTTCCTCCCACAGTCCAAAGATGTGCTGCTTAGATGGATTGGCCATGCTAAATTGCCCATGTTGTGCAGGGGAAGCGGATTAACCATGGGCAATGTACTTTTAATGTGTTAGGGTTGGGGGGATGGTTTCTGGAAGGATGTCTTCAGAGGGTCAGTGTGGACTCGAAAGGCTGAGTGGTCTGCTTCTACACTGTAGGGATTCTATAATCTACATATTAAAGTTCAACAACTATTCTAATCCATTTACAGTCTTGCTACTGCAGGTGATTTTTTAAAATCTGCCATAAAATGTTAAACATTTTAGATATGAACATAATCCAGTGTATGATTTATAGAGAGGCACAAGAAAGCTGTAATGTTTGTATAGATATCAGTATCAATATAAATGCTGTATACAGTGCTGATGAAATATTAAAGATACCTTTGTAAATAATATATGTACTTTCTTGGGAATAAGTATACATGCTCACTTTTCTTTGTATATTAATCAAATTGATTATTCTTTTTGAGCTGCTTTCATCTATGTCTGTTTAGCACTGGCACTATCTCAAAGATAAACAATGCTGTGATGTTGAAAAAATGTCCAAGTGTCATCATTTTTTTCAATATTTTATTACTTTCATATTTTTTCCTTACTTTAAGGGTGTAATGACATGAAACTCAACACCCTGCTGAAAGTTGAAACCAGACCACTGAAAGAAAAGTACTGTGAATTCTGTCTTTGGAAGACATCTGAAAACTCTGTTGGGAAAGGCAGCCCAAGGACTTTGGAGTTTGAGCAGTTGGAGCAAAGTTCAAATCTTGAGCTTACAGGCAAAGCAGGAACGTGAGCCACTTGGGAAGCCACAGGTTCTGTACTTGCCAAGACGTTGGAAATTTGCCGAAGAATACTTTTATCCTTGCTCTTTTGCACTGAAATCTCTCATAGTTGGGAGCATTGACGATCACTCCATTGTCTGACGGGACTGCGGAGGAAGTAGAAAGACCAGAAGTTTACCATGTCTCCACGGGAAACTGCGAAATATTACTTCCCATTCAACATGTTCCAGGGCCTATTCCCTTAATGAGAAATTCAATTATCAGTAGCAGTAGAAAGATAAAAGAAAAAGTCAAAAAAGACAAAGAATATATAAAAGGGAGAACATATGACATATTTCTGAGATAAAATCTATTTGTAGTATTTCCACTTGCCTGGAAGAGTAAAGCTTCAACCCTCAGGAAACTTGGCACAGTCCCAAACATATTAACCTGCTTGATTGGCAACCTATCTGTCCACCACCTTAAATTTTTACTCCTTTACTGTTGGTTCAGCGTGTCTGCTGTATGCATTATGCACAAAACAGCACCTTTCAAATGAGCAATGTTAACCCACGATTAGGGTCCAGGCAGCAGCTGAATGGGAACACCTTCAACTCTAAAATTCTTAAGGCACGTACCAGCCTGACTTGGAAAATGTACTGTCAAATCCTTGAACACCTGAACCACGCACACACCTTTAACTATACAGACTACAGCAGCTCTTAGCAGTGTGTCACCATCATCGCTTCAAGGTCTATTAGGAATAAACAATAAATGATGGCTTTGCCAGTGATGTGCACATTGATGATCGAATTTTCGTAAATCAGGGAGTGCTATAGTTTGACGCTACTAGACTTTAAACTTTAATCAGGATTTAACCCTCCTCTACACAGTGGAGATGGTTATCATTCGCTATCAGAAGACAAAAGTTGGAACAAGTAAGCAGACAAGGATGTATAAGCTTACAGGTGATATGCTTTGGGCATGAAGGTGGTGACGTGGCCACAATGCATGCCTGAACGAGAAGACCCGAGGCAAACCTAACGTTAAGCATCAGAACTCATTTTTATTGGTCAGCTGCTACCTGGCTGTCATACCCTCACTGGCACAATGTCAACGAGAAGAAATGAATTCCAGCAGCAGCCCAAAGAAGGGGATTATGGAACAACACCAGGAAAGATGGTTGGAGGAGAGTCATAGGCCCATTATTCGACCCTTGCTCGTCCTGGCTCAAAGTAATGCGTAATTAGCTCATGCCAGGAAATCTCCCAACTCTGCACTCCTACATTGGAAAAATTATGCCCCGATGTGGCCTGATTTTTGTTTTTCTGTTGATAGGTTGATGAGACTGGTGATTGGGGGTTAGTAAAGTGTGTGCAGAATAGAATCAGGCACTCTGATGCCCCCATAGCCCCTCCCTTTCCCCCATGATACAGATTGGAGGTGGCTACAGGAACTGGGGAGAGCTGAGGTGAGCCATCTTAAAAAATGCCTGCCTTGGTTCTCGAGGAATTTGCCACCACTTTTAGGTTTTAAATACATTGGGATATCTAGTCCACAGCTCTTAAACCCCCTGACTGCTCCATCTACTCCCCATGATACTGTCCATCCACTCAATGGGACCCTCATACCCTCTGTCCAAACCTGTGACTCTACCCATTTCTATGGCCCTTCAATCCCCTCTGCCAATTTAGTGTCAATTCATGGTAACTCTGTCACCACCATTTGGTCTTGTAACCTCCACGCTAACATATTCAGTATTCACAGAGATAAAAGGTTGAGAAGAAATAAAATAAAGTTCTGTTAAGATTTCTATAAAGCTAAGTTCTCTCTATAAACATGTCCCATTCCTGAAAATCCATTAAAGATATTTGAATCCTATCAAGTATTACTGAGAAAAAAAAATACATTTTGTTAAAGCATCAGAGATAATGGGAACTGCAGATGCTGGAGAATTCCAAGATAATAAAATGTGAGGCTGGATGAACACAGCAGGCCAAGCAGCATCTCAGGAGCACAAAAGCTGATGTTTCGGGCCTAGACTGAAAGAGAGGATGAAGGGTCTAGGCCCGAAACATCAGCTTTTGTGCTCCTGAGATGCTGCTTGGCCTGCTGTGTTCATCCAGCCTCACATTTTATTATTTTGTTAAAGCATTTTGCTTTTGCACTCATCAGGACAATTTGCAAGAAAAGGAATTTGAGGGGATAAGCAACAATTATACCATTTGAGGGAAGGTTGCTGACTGGTTGACAAGTGGATTCTGATTGACATTAACGTGGTGAATACAACTGAATAATGATAGTTAACTCAGAGATAGTAGGAACTGCTGATGAGGTTAACTGTTAGGGTTTGTTTAAGTTTTAAACAAGGCAGCTTGACTCTAATTGGCTATCACTCATTTCATTGAGTTGAGACAGTTGTAGTGTGTGTGCACGTTTCTTTTCTATCCACAAAAAAAAACAGGGCCTTGTAGCTTCACAGAGTAATTATTTTGCACACTCAGGATTATTCGTAAAATATTATCCAGTAGAGAAATCACATCACAAAATTATGTTGTGAATTTTGTAAGAACTAGGTGGTTTCAATCAAGCCTGACAGTGAACTGTCTATCATCATTAACTGGCACATTATACATGATATCTTCTCTACTAAGTAACCAATTGCACTGTTTTTTCAGACAGAATAAATATTGTTTTCTGTTCAAGTTGGTATTCTTGTGAATTGTACTGATGAGTGCAAGAAGAAAAATATTGACAAACTATGATTTTTATCAGCAATACTCTGATTTTGTGCAACAAAACAACTAATTATGTCTTCTCACACACTGATGAAAAAAACACACATTTGTATTCATGATCCCACACCAAACACAGCTAATCTCTTTATAATCTCTTTGACCTGTAAAACAAACTGTGAACTTTTGACTTTCACCCAATTGTGATAATGACAGGTTTATGGAAAGTAGTTAACTGTTAATAATGTTAGTAAGATAGCACTTAGGGTTATGTCAACAAATTGCTATTGAAGTTGATGTTGCAGATTTTCCTTTTGGCATTATATTGGAGCAGTCAGTTTTATTTCCTGAAGTGTAAAGCCTGGCCATTTAAATAACTTGACAGATTCTGAGTTCTACCTGCTTTATCTGCCCATCTGTTTGATGATCTTTCTAAAGAAATATAAATTCCAAATTTGAGACTAAAACAGTTATTGCAACTAATGTGCTATGCTTCAGCACTGAGTTTAAATATTTCTGTTGAGTTCAGGTTTCCCTCATTTGAAAGCCATTCCCCTCACTGTTCCCTTTAACCTTGTTAAAAATAGAACCTGACAAAAAAAATTTTGGACGCGGGTCCCACCTGCTATTTACAAAGGGTCCTGGCAGTTTCCGTGATTCTGTGAAAACCTTGGCTTAAGCATCTTTTACCCATTAACCTAAAAACACCTGCCCAATATCAGATCAACATAGTGTGGAGCTGGAGGAACACAGCAGGCCAGGCAGCATCAGAGGAGCAGGAAAGCTGACGTTTTGGGTCAGGATCTGAAGCATTAACTTTCCTGCTCCTCTGCTGCTGCCTGGGCCTGCTGTGTTCCTCCAACTCCACACTGTGTTATCTCTGACTCCAGTGTTGGCAGTTCTTGCTATCTCCAATATCAGATCAGATATTTTTCAGGTGCTATCTACGTACAGGACATGAGCATTGAATTTGTCCATTAATACATGTTTTACTCTTCTAAAATAGGTAGAATATAGTCCAAATTCTACCCTAAGATTTCCTTTTGCTTTTGGTATACCTGACAAATGGTGTTTAGTAATATGTTAATTCTTATTGACCACAAAGATGATTGATAAATTACTGTCTTGTATCATTACATAATGGATAGACTTGTATTTATGTGATTGACATCACCCAACATCATTGATTCTTTAATGTTTAAGTGTTACTTTATCAAAAGTGTTTTTTTCTGTCAGAATTGACAGACATAGCAAGCTATTTGGTACGAACATGATTCCCTAAGCACAGTTAAGATTATTGTCTAATTAATCTGCTTTTGACTAAGGGTGCCACTGGGAGAGCAAATAAATAGTGTCAAGTGCTCTTTAACATCCAAAGCAGTTAGGGTCACAAATGTCAGCTCTTTTGACAATGTAGCATTCTCTCAGTACTGCACATAAGGGTCAGTACATCTCATGCGTTCAAATCCTGAAGTGTAAGTCAAATTCTAACCCTTCTAATGCTAAACTTAAGATTGCTATCAAATGAACCTAGCCTAACAGGAAGAAATCTGGAAATACGAACAAACAGCTACTGACCGAAGGCAGAGTCATTGACTTTTGCTCTTTATTGACTAGATTCAAATCCAGCATTTTTGAAGAAGAAGTCTGATGAGATATAACAGTGACTAGTAAGGTCAGCAGAATGAATAGGGGATAAAGTGATGACCCAGTAATCCACCCATAACTAATGCCATCAAAGAGGTTTTCGAAATGATTAACAATTTACTGGTGCAATACAATTCCCAGAAAGGCAGCTTTTCAGAACGGCCAACGTAGCAGAAACAACTATCTGTTCCAACACATGGCAGCTGTTGTTCCAATATTTGGACTGTGTCAATGTGTTTATTCATTTCTCAGAAAGGAGCAGCATGTTGATCCTTTCATATATGTGATTTTTATGGTGACACATCAGCTGGGAAAAGCCAAACATTCATTGTTACAATGCAGGCGAGATGCGTCCAAGAACACAATTAATAAAAACAATTCTCAAATTCCTGATTACAAAGTACTCAGAGCCACGTCACAGTATAAAACCTGGCTGCTGTGAGCCACATTGATAAGCAGAGCCAAGAGCATTATATTAAAAGTAAGTTCCCTTTGTTACTTAATACGCGTCTGAAGGCTGCCAACCTTGCTGCAGTGTGGGATGTGGCACTTAGCTATTGTGTTTAACCTAATGGAAAGCAGGAGTTGCAAGATTGGTTCGAGCATTTTGCAGAAATTGTCTGTAATATCTTTGCTTTGTAAAGGCAGCCAATATGAAAGTACAACTGTGCCTGAATTAGGAAGAGATTTGCCGTTAGGATTAGCATTTATTTTTGCCCAGCTGAGTTTAAACTATTATAGATCTTCGGTATCACATCTGCAATTCTGAAACCAGGACTCTAAATGTAACCCAACTGGGTCAATGGAAACTTAAAGGATGAGCAGATATCACCTTACCACCCTTTTTCCAACTACCATCTAAGCTAAGTCCTGAGCAGACTCAGCTGACAGTTGAAACTACTACTAAAATGGGTTGGGTGCCTCATGAAATATTTAAAAACTCACTTGTAACTGGATGCGAATTTAACTAATTTGGTAAAAACAAAACTAGGATCAGAAATCACTTGGCCATTATCTAAAGCTGCTCTCTCCTGCAGTTCCTACACTGTCTCCTGCAGGTATTTGGTTATCAGCATCTGTGAGCATGTACAAGTCCCATCTAAGCTTGCACATTATATCCTTTTGATTTCCAATATCCCACCCCACAACCTTTTCACCCACACAGTACACTCATCATAGAATCCTTACAGTATGGAAACAGGCTATTCAGCCCAACAAGTCTACACCATCCCTCCATACAGCATCCCATTCAGACCCATTCTCTTACCCCTACATTTCCCATGTCTAACCCAACTAACCTAAACATCCCTGGGCACTATGGCCAATCTACCTACCCTGCACCTCTTTGGACATTGTGAGGAAACCCACGTAGACAGGGGAGAATGTGCAAACTCCACGCAGACATTCGCCCAAGGCTGGAATCGAACCCAGGTTCCTGGCGCTGTGAGGCAGCAGTGCTAACCACTGAGCCAATATGCCATCCTCTATCATGACTAGTGCATTGTTTCACTCTTGTTGACATTCAAACTTTTGGAACAGGTCACAGCCTGGGGATTCAGGAGAAAAAGCTGATGGGTTTATAAGAAAACAGCAAGTGAAGGAGGTTAACTACAGATAGCCTTACCTGGTCTGCAGGACCACAGGTTAAGAGTTAGTTGGATAGTTCTAACTGAACAGTGTGTGAGGTGGCTCTGCTTCATAAAGCAGGCTGCCGTGTGTCCTATGATCTTGTATCTACACCAATTTTTTAAGGTCCTAATAATGATGCTTGACCAAATCTACTCATTGTTATCATGAAATAAACTTCCTTGTTATCTAAGGTCCCATCTGTAAAACTCTACAGTGCTGTATCGTGTACCACTAGCCATTAGGTAGGCCCAAGGTGAAAGAAATACAAGGGAGTATAGGTGGCAGCAAGCTACCTCAGAAAGCCCTTGCCTAACACCTCATGCTACTGGAGGGACAAATGTCACATAGTGCCAGAAGTAGTCATGTGGAAAAATATCGTGTATTACTGCCCTGCAGCTTGGATGACGATACTCATAGCTGGAACGGGACTTACACCCACAGCGTTCTGGCATAATTAAGGGCACAGCAATGCACATTGAAACAGACTGTGCACATGGGAGCCAAATAATTTTGAGAGAAAGGCGATTTGGATACATCAATTGATACCATTATTTCAACCCCGATAAAGTGTGTACACCACAGACATGAACTATTCATCCTGTTTAACTGCCGATTTTTATCCACATTTTAGCATGGAAAGTGCAGCTGTGAAGAAAATAGACCGAACTTTTATTAGATGTAATGAAATCTGGAATGTCTTCTTCAACTTTAAATGTCACAATCTTTATTTACTTGCTTAGTTTTCTCCGAGTGCACATTTGAGGGTATATCCTCTCCATGAGGAATCAGCTGCCACCCAATACTCAGTGCAGTAACATCTCTCAGAACATTTAAGTGCCATCATTGGCATTAAGGCTCACCTTTGTAGGCCCCACTGTTTGAAACCAGTTTTGAGAGGTGAAAGGACAGTGTTCTCAAAAATCTTGGCAGATACAATTGCTCCCTCTTGGCTTGGTTTTATTTATCATTGCAGTTATGTGTAAGAATAAACATCCTGCTGTTTCCTATTCTGCTCAACCCATACACAGAAATAGATAGGACCGTCTTTAGTTACATGCAATTGATGATTTAGGCGCTCAAAGTATGCCATGGACATGGTGAAAACAGCAATGTAATTTAACAGAGTGCAAATTACAAAAGGTGAAGAGAGTAGATGAAATGTAAAAGGATAAAGTAAACACATTCCAAAAAGTATCACGTAAGAACACAAGAACAGAAGAACCAGGAGCAGAATTAGGCCATCTGGACCTTCGTGCCTCGCTTCAATTCAATAAAATCATAACTGATCATTTCATGGCCCCAGCTCCACTTAACCATCCTCTCACCATGACCCTTAATTCCTTTATTGCTCAAAAAAATTATCATTCTTAGCTTTAAAAGCATTCTGCAAGAAAGCCTCAACTGCTTCATAGGGCAGGGAATTCCACAGATTCACAAACATTTGGGTGAAGAATTTCCTCCTCAATTCAGTCCTAAATCTGCTCTCCCTTATTTTGAGTCTATGCCCTCTTGTTCTAGTTTCACCCGTTAATGGAAACAACCTCCCTGCTTCTATCTTATCATTAATTTATGTTTCTATAAGATTCCCCTTCATTCTTCTAAATTCATGATAATTACAACAAATTGAAGACTAATTTAATTGCCTTCTGTTGAAATATTTTTTGGGTGCCTTTGAGGTGATGTTTTTATAATTCATGTTTGCAGACATGTTTTTGTCAACCTTTAACATAAGTGTCTTAACAGTTAAGCACTGTTCTGGAACTTAGCCATTACTTGAAAGGACCGTTAGGTTGTTCTATAAACATTGGGTTTGTTTATAATGCGAACCCAGATGCACATTAATTATCCTCAGTTTGTGACTGAGGAATATCAGCCCTTCAGGCAGAATATGTCAGCACATAATCTGCTCCTGAACTGGAAAACCTTACCAGCTCAGTATAAACAAACTATCACTGAAATCACTTCTGTTTATGCTGCAGACTTTGTAACTTACAACAGAAATTTTACACTACACTTTAACCACTTGGCTGCTGACTTCACGGTAATGTCATTACTTCCCCAGTGTACACTACAGCAGTCTCAATATACCATGGCCTTTGATATAACATGGATTGTTTATGGTGTTCTCACAAGCAGAGAGGCCATAAACACTTGTTATAAGTGGCATACCACTTTTTAACTGTACTTGTAAGGATTCTCAAAGACAGCTTTATAGTCTGCAGCATTTCCCTTTAAATTTACATAATTGAATATTTCTGGTCCGTAAATTTAGGTCATCAGACCCGACCTTTATCGTTCCCAGGCAATATGTTGGAAGTAAGGTTGGGCATATTTACTTCCAAATTACTTTTAAATTTCAATCTATTACTTTATGGTCACACAATGTTCAATGACATTTTTTTCAAAAGAATATTTACAATGATGGAGACATTCAAGATCTGCTTCACACAGAAAGGGATAAGGGTCCCCATTTACCATAGGATGAAGGTCCAAGAATGACAGGTGCCGCTGCAAGCAGAAAGTGGCTCCGTGCCTGCGATGGTTCCAGTTGGATCTGTTGTGTTTACACTGTGAATAGATTCAACAGTCTGGAGGAACTGTATGTACACAAGAATCACTGTCTCCTTTTAGTGATTTTAGTGATATTTTGGAAATGGAAAACCTGGTGAATGTATCTTTTGTGTGAAGCTAAACTTTCCATATATTTTAAATATTTTTCGATTTGGGGGAAGGGCAAGATGCAGAAAGACAAGCAACTTCAAAACTATGTAGCTGGCCTATAATGAGATGTTCCTCTTCATCTCTGTGTGCTTTTGTATTTGCCAGCAGCAGCACTTTTGTTTAGACAGTGAATGAATATTCCACTCCAGTCAAGATACTCTACCTACATTAATATAATATTTGGGATGATTTATACCAATGAGATTCCTGTTGCCACAGGCAGATCTGTAAAATAATGGGAGAATAAATTCAATTACATTGCATTGACTTAGTTGGGCTCTTAAAAATATTTTAAAGTGGGCATTGAGCCAGGGACTTTGCTAATATATGATATCAATATCCTAACTGTAACAGCCAGTGTCCACAAGTTGCCTTATCTTGATTACAGTGTTAAATACAAATGACCATTCACCATTCAAAGTCTAAAGTTCCCAGAATCCAAATTCAATATCTCAATATCAATGTTAAAGTGGTTTATATTTCAGATTCAAGTGGTGTACCTTTTAAATATGTTGTATAACCCAGATCATTTTCATACAAGTAATTAAAAGACAGATATTTTCTTCAGTTGTGGTGTTAGCCTCTCTAACAGGTTTACATTAGGATTACAACCAAATGAGTACATGTTGGGAATTCAGGGCAAAATGCTGCACTGATAACAATACAAAAGCAACTTAAAACTAGTCAAACAAAATCCATTTCCAATGCTAATCTTTTCCTTGCACCATAATAGATGTCAGGTTTGCAGCAAAGGTCACCACGTAGGGATTTTAAATATCTTGCAGCATTGAACCTACTAAAGCTTGCAGGTTCAGTGGGGGCACATCTCAACGCTGTACATCTGTAGTGCTGGACTGCCTTATGCTTATAGGAGCCACCGCGTTGTGGGTCATGCTGCCCATGCTGCTTGCCCAGCCTGCAGCGTCCACCATGGGAGGGGAATTGAAAGCTACATTGGCACTGGTAGAGGCCAGTACATGTTAATTAACTGGCTGAATGAGAAGCAAAACTCCCAGTTTAAGGGTGTTGATCTCTTACCCATTTATCTTCAACAAAATGGGCAGGTTGTTTGAAGGCTATCACCCAGGCCTCAAGAAATGACTGTCGGAGTTCCTCAGGGTAGTGTTCTCAATTTAACTCTATTAAGTTGTTTCATCAATGACCTTCCCAATGATAAGGCCTGATGTGGAGATGTTTGCTGACAATTGTATTTGAAACAGGTGGGAATTTAACTTGGGTGTTGTGGCCCACAGGTAGGGATACTTCCTCTGCACTACATGAGGCCCCAGTGAAAGGCTTTATCAAGTAATCCATTCCATGTTTTATAGGTGATACCAAAACAATGTCAGCTGAACAGTTCAAATTTCCGATCAGTCACATCCATCATGATACAAAATGGCCTTGTGGAGTTCTAACCTAAGAAACGTAGTTAATTGCTTGATGAAAATATGGTTACATCTCCTTAGTTTGGAAGGACAAATTTCATTGAGAAGTCTTTTCTCTGGAACGGTGAATGTGAAGTTAGTTGTTGGACCAGAAATGTAGGTCACAGCAGTGATATGAGACAATGGCCTTTTGGCTGTTGTTAAAAAGGAGGAAAGCTATGAGGGGAGACCTGGAAAACAAATGATCCTGTGACTAAGCGCAGCGAGATCACCTGCAGCCATCACATTTTCACAAGTGATATTTGTGAGTATCAATTCTTCTAATTTAAACTGTAAGATACAGATCCTGTATTTAAACTTTTATTCCTGGTATCAAAACAAGCATCAAACTGTTCTTGAAAGCAAAACATCAGCATATTTGCTTATTCTCCACAATTGAAAGATACTGCCTTCCATGCACAGATGACGTACCCTGATCCTGCAGTACAGGAACCATCAGAATACATTCAGTTATCTTAGTTATTTACCAACGTTTCTGCGTGTGCAGGAATGAAAGGATCATTTCATTCGTTTATCTAAACATTTTTCGGTGCCAGCAGTTCAAATAAAAATTGTTATGTGTATCATGTGTTTCTCAGATCCAAAATGGAAACCACAAATTTTGACACCGCAGCCCAATGTTCCAAGCTGGAATGGGAATGGCAATGCATCTGATGCCATATTGGTTTGAGACCTTCATAAGATTCCCTAATAGCTGCGTAAAATAAACGCAGGCTAAATTTAAGTATTTTAATAAATAGTCTCGCATCTGAATCAGGCACATTTCACAGAATTGTTTTCAGTGCCAATCCTCCTTAACTTGCCCAGCAAACTATGGCAAGAATAGCCAACATGTCCATGTTCATTCATGGGAAATGGGTTTCACAGGTAAGGCCAGAATTTATTGAGTTTGGTGGTGAGACTGTTTAAAATGTTCTCACCTTCGGTGCAATAAACCTCTGGATGATCCTTCTGGGCTTCCAATTGTGACTGGGCCACCATTTAGGCTGTTTTCTTTGGTAAATGTGAGATCTTTTTGCAGGGTGAATCTTTCGAAGGATTTGTGGGCCATGGAAATGCTACTGAACTTATCCCTAGCAAGCTGAGGTACAGCAGTAACAAGGAAAGCAGCAAAGATTTGCACAGGCCTCAAGAAGGGAGCAAAATAAACGAGTAAGCATTGCAATGTGTGATCATGCAGAAAATGATCATTATATGTAAAAACTCAAAGAGGCCAATGTGGAAAGTGGCTGATAGAGACAGTCACTTGGCTGTGCCAACTGATGCCGTGAAGCCAGAGCTCAACTCAGTAGGTCTGAGCCGTACACTAATTAGGAGACCATCCTCCTAGTGCACCAATATTCTGTCCGCCTTTTTAACCAGACCCAATACTTTCAAAGCATTCAGCTTCATATGTGTTCCTGCTGCATCACTGAGATTATGAAGAGTAACAGCTGTACCAAACAAAACATTTTACTTTTTTGAGAGACACTGAAAAATTTCAAAATATAGACTGGAGCTTACAAGTATCAAGAGCTAGGACCAAATCTGAGTTGTATTCCACCTCTGTCTCCAGACTGCTGGGAAAGGCAATTCTATAAACTCAGCTCCCAACGCAGGTGCACACATATTGCAGGTCAGGCTGCTGACAGAAGGATGTTGTTGGTAAACCAAATGATTCACAATTCAAAACACATTTAAAGGAAAGCTGCTATTCCAGACATACTGTTCCTCTGACTGTAAGCATAAGGGAACGGGAGAATGGTTATTTTACCAGGAGCTCTGAATGATAGTATGTGAGAAACTGCAATAACTTCTTGCTGCTGGAAGAGGATTTATGCAATGTTAAAATATAGAAATACCATGAGCAATAAATAGAAATATTCCAATATAGATTATTGCAAACAGGGATAGTGAAAAAATGTATTACCATAAAATTTCTTAATGGATTCAAGCCTTACCATTCCCTGATTATAAATTGGAATGTTGTACAGTATTGAATATAATATATTATTTGTATAATTAACAAGAACTTTCAGTTTATCCAAACAAAGGATAGATCGAATTCTTGTGTGAATTCTCTTCCCAATTAAACAAAGGGATTGCTCAATGTTTCTCTTTTCCAACCACTTATAAATCAGTGCAAGCTTTATATATAATTATAGCCAAATAAAAATGGGAAGATTAATCATGTCTTAATGATCAACAATTTTACTTTTGGGGGAGCAGAGGCTTTAAGATGTAAAGCAGTTTTCTAAATAATGATGAGCTGAGTGACGCAGTTTGACATGTTACACATGGCCTTTGAGCAAGTGGTTTGTCAGAAGTGACAAATTCTGACACCAGGGCCTCAGCTCCAGACCTCTGTAGCTCCCATGAGGGGGATAATTTTGTTCTTGAGGACACTAAAGTCATTGAGCCCATGAAATTATGCCCTCGTTCTTATTTTTTCCTTTCCTCGGACAGTTCTATAAAAACTATGTTGGAGTGCATTTCTAAATGTTTTCGGCTAAAAGTGGACTATAAGAGAAATTAGCAAGATAGCCCAGAGAGATTAACTCATTAATGCAATGAACAACTTCAATACTACCAGAATTCTAAAAAAGGTTGATCAAATGAGAACTTTATGACACAGCTGTGAAAACAACAGTGAAAATAGCATATTGGAGCATCATTACCTCTATGAACACACACTTGTCAGTTCCTAGATTACCCTATCTTGTATACAAAGCCATATTAGCTAGAAAGAACCACATCGCTCCGCCAAGATGGTAAACATTAGCTAATTTCAGTTGGAACAATACTGGAGGTACTATAGAAGGGCTCAGAGTTCTTGAGCTAGCAGATAGCAAGGCAAAGTTAAATCTGTCCTGACTTCTGCCTGGTGAGTCACACCGCAAAATTTGAATGTGTAATTCTGATTTTGGCAGGATGTAGTTGGGCTGTGATGCTGCCTTACCAAATGAGAAGCCGACATTCAAGAAATTAAAAAAATCTGCAGTCTTCTTCCATAACTTCAGCAGAATCGGTAGAATCCACTGATGAATGGTGAGGACTTGGTTGCACTTTGTGTCCATCTGGCTTGACTGTGACTGTTTGGCCTAAGTAATGCAGAGCTTCTAACAAATAGACAAGCACATCACCTGGATTTTCCTTCTGTTTCCTGTCCCCAAATTATCAGGGAAATGATGAACACAGTGATGCCTGGCATCAACATGGATTTTCATTCACTCATCCTTTTGAGAATGGGCTCCAAGAAGGCTAACTTTGTCAGCTGCATTCAGGTTTTGACAAGACCAGCAAAACTCAGAACAACATCTAACCCTCTTTCCTCTAACTACATTCCACGTGGTAGTGCAGGGCTTTGCAATACCTGGGGCAAAAGCTGAAGACCTTCAAAAGTCCTTCTAGGAAAGAGGACATTTTATAGAGTGCATGTGTCCTGCACTTTAGACACAATTTCCTCATCCTTGTTCGATGCTGATACAGACAATATCCCTCAACATATTGCATTCTGACTCCACTGTTGTTGTAAATTCTCATGGTTACTGCTGCAGGTTTGGGTCTGCATTACGGGTTCCTGCTGTGATGCCAAAGCAGCAACATGTTCAGAGTCACAGCAGGATCAGTGGAAATCCCAATCGTTCACCATTTGGTAAGAAGAGGAGAATCTTGGCAAATGTGTAAGCACCTTCAAGTGAAATAATCATTCTTTTTAAAAATAAAATGTTGGGCTGCTGTTATTTCACTCAGCAAGAATGGTGTGCCTCAATTTTAGAGGAGAAACCAAGAAGTGCAGTTTTTCTGGATGCCCTTCAGAAATATAATGCAATGTGATGCTTCTGTCTCGTCAGCATGCTTCCTGCTGAAGGTAAGGCGGATTGCCAGGCCAGTTTCCTATTGGGGTGGAAAGCAACTGGGGGCTGGATGTCATGTAAATCTGACATTGTGTCAGAGATTGGGCAGGAATCTGCTGGGATCTTGAGGTTTATCTGATTGTTGATCTCTGATGGTATGTGGATTAACTTGCTGGGCCAGAATCCACTCTTGCTTCTGCTGACCCACATGCAGGGCAGTAATGAATTTTGCTCCTGTTTCTGCCCTTCTCATTTCCTTCAGCCTGCTGATATTCCTACACCCTGATGAACTTGGCCCCACTGAGTTAAAATCAGACATCTTTTTCAAATGAAGGCATCCAATCTCCTTAAAAGCATTTGGTGACTGATCACCTCTTTAGAACATGTTGACTGCCTACATCTATCCCCTTCTTTCCCTCTCCCCACTCCTTCCCATTCCCCTCCAGTTCTTCCTCACTCCATCATCCCCTCCTCCTTAATTCTAACTGCAGACAGGAGGATTGGTGCAAGATTCAAATTTTAAAATGCTTTCCCTGCCCTCTTTCCCCCTGACCTTGGGGACAAACCTTCCCACCCTGGTGTTTAGTTAATGCCTGTCAGTTTAGGATAAATAATGAGTGAAGAAACAATGTAATCGCATCATAATTAATAATGGAAAAATGTCACTTTTAAAAAAGAAAGCCAGCAGAGAGGAAATCTTTAGCCAACATTCAAACACATCTCTCTGCTGCTATCAAGCATAGGCTGATAACTGTCAAGAGCAGCCTACTACTTTTATCATTTACAATAAGTGATCTTTCATTATACACATTTCCATATGCTTTGAGATGTGGTGCACATTTCCTAAAATCAGGCCAACAGGAAAATTGGACACAAATGTACTCTCAACAAATATGTAAACTTAAAGCAACTGTTCCGAGAAGGCACAGAGATAAAGCAAGAGAGATTAGGATTGCTAACCACAGCAAGTTCAGCCCCAGGTCTTCTTGAAACTGAAGTAGCTTGTGGGGCTAGTAAACTGCAGTGCTGTGGAATGGGGAAGGGATAAAAATAAGTAAAAGCCTGCAGCATCTGTGGATGAGGCAATGGACTTGGCCCTCCACTGTCTATTCTCAGCAGAAGATGAATATAGAGGTCAGTGCTTTTGGTAACCTGTACAAAACGGGGCTAACTGATAGGATGAAACCTGCTGCCACCACAAAGAGGAGTACAGAAGTGGAACAATTCACTGCAGCTTGTTAAGGTTGACAAATGACTCGAATTTCTACTCCTTTTCAATTGTGAAGGATTTTTAAAACCAAATGTTAACTTTTTAAAAAAAATACAGATGATAATCCCTAAAAATAGACCCAAATTAGAATCAATTCCAAATCAAGGATATGAAGAAGAATTCAATGTTTCCACACATGTTCACTCAATCCTTTAACACAAGTGATTAGCTTTTGTGAGTTTTACTGCTAATCATAAATCTCCAGTTATATGAAACTTGCCCTCACACACAGTCAGGCAACAGTAGCAGCAATAACACTTTCAGGTCAGAGCTCATGTGACTATTCATTTCCTAAAGGGCCTTGTCAGTTCAAACTGACTGTCCCTAACAATGTATACACTGTATGTATGGATCAGGAATTCCTAGCTGATATGGTACTGTTATGACTGTGATGGGGGGAATGCCCTGATCATCAGGGGACGAGGGAAAGCAATGGTACTGTCACTGGGCAAGTATCCCAGAACAGAAACAAAGTTGCTGGAAAAGCTCAGCAGGTCTGGCAGCATCTGTGGTGGAGAAAACAGCTTTGGGTCCGGTGACCCTTCCTCGGTATCCCAGAAACCCAGGTTAATGATCTGGCAAAGTAAATTCAAATCTCACAATGGCAGTTTTGGTGAAATTTGAAATCAACAAAAATTGTAGAATAAAAGGTTTGTCTAATAGTGTGACCAAAATTAATTGCCATTTAAAAAAACCCATCTGATTCACTAAAGTTCTTTAGGGAAGGAAGTTTGTCATCCTTATCTGGTCTGTCCTAAGTGTGGCTCCAGACCCACAGCCATGTCAATGACTTTTAATGGCCCCTTGAGATGGGCAATTAATGTTGGCTGAGCCAGAGATGCCCACATCTCATGAAAGAATACAAGCAGCCATCACTTCTCCACTCATCACACCATTATTATAAGTGTTAATGAAGCCATAAATATGACCAATTGATTATCTTGTATTCTAATTTTCAGCATGGCACTGTGACTCAGTGGTTAGCACCAAGGCCAGGGACCCAGGTTCGATTCTACCCTCAGGTGATTGTATGGAGTTTGCACATTCTCCCTGTGTCTGTGTGGGTTTCTGTCACAGCCCAAAGATGTGTAGACTAGGCGGATTGGCCATGCTAAATTGCCCATTGTGTTCAGGAATGTGTAAATTATATGGGTTATATAGATCTAGGTGGGATAATCTGAGGGTCAGTGTGGATTTTTTGTGCCAAAGGGCCTGTTTCCACACTGTAGGGATTCTATGATTGTCTAAATAGAAGACTCTTTCACCAAGCTTTCTTAATGCACTCATAATTAATCTGTTTATTATAAATAAAACATTTGGAAAAGCTGACAACAATTAAACGATAAACCAGAAGTGGAACCATGTCCTCTTAATCACCAAAATTGGTTGTTTAGTGGACAGTGAAGAGCACTATCTCAGAGTACAAAATGGGACCTTGATCAGACAGTCCAGTGGGCTGAGGAATGGCAGATGGAGATTAATTTAGATAAGTGTGGGGTGTTGAATTTTGGTAAAGCAAACCAGGTCAGGACTTATACACTTAATGATAGGGTCCTGGGGAGTGTGGCTGAACAAAGAGACCTTGGAGTGCAGGTTCATATTTCCTTGAAGGTGGAGCCACAAGCTAGTGCAGAAGGCATTTGGTGTACTTGCCTTTATTGGCCAGTGCATTGAATATAGGAGTTGGGAGGTCACGTTGCAGTTGTACAGGACATTGGTAAGGCCACTTTTAGAACACTGCATGCAATTCTGTTCTCTCTGCTATAGGAAGGATGTTATGAAGCTTGAAAGGGTGCAGAAAAGATTCAAGAATGTTGCCAGGGTTGGAGGGTTCAAGCTATAGGGAGAGGCTGAGTAGGCTGGGGCTATTTTCCCTTGAGTGTCAGTGGCTGAGGGGTGGCCTTATAGAGGTTTATAAAATCACGATGAGCACAGATAGAGTAAATGGAGAAGGTCTTTTTCCCAGGGTAGGAGAGTCCAAATCTAGAGGGCACAGGTTAAAGATGAGAGGGGAAAGATTTAAAAGGGACCTCGGGGATAACGTTTTCGCGCGGAGAGTGATGCATATATGGAATGAGCTGCGAGAGGAAGTGGTGGAGGTACAATTCTAAAATTTAAAAGGCATCTGGATGGGTATATGAATAGGAAGGGTTTAGAGGGATACGGGCAAAATGCTGGCAAACGGGACTAGATTAATTTAGGATATGAGGTCAACATGGACAAGTTGGTCTGAAGGCTCTGTTTTCATGCTGCATAGCTCTATGGCTCTATGATTCTATTTGCACTTTAGGAGAAAGAAGAGAGACTGATGCAGAAGAACACTGATTGCCACATGACTAGGATGGCCGATTCCTGAGAAGTCACAATTTCTCATTATTTTATCATCAGGTTTCTTGTATGACTGTCATAATTTGTGCAGATAGATAAGAAGTAGATTTGGAGCTGGAAATGCACACAGATATAAAGCACATCATTATTGTGATAATACCCATTCCGATGGGCAGAATGTTCTTCTCCCTTGGGTGGTGTGGGTAACAGGAAGTAAGTTGGTAAAATGCAAAAATAAATAAAAAATCAAATTGGATAAGCGTTTTCAATTCTCCCTATAAGGTCTAAATCTTACTTTGAATCTTACTGGTGAATGATAGCTTCCAAATTGACATAGATGTGCTTCCTATTTGTATGCAGCTCTCAATTGTCCTCTCCATCCCTGAGAAAGGCAGTCACCTGGTAGCAGCAGCTTGCCATATACTTCTCCAGGTCAGACACTGCCCTCCTCCAAATGGCCATGGCAAACCACCAGCCTCGTTATGGTAACTTTTGGACCAACTCACAAACCATTTCAGCCTCCCTGGAGCTCAGAAAAACTTAAGATTTGCATTTTTCTGCCAGGTTGCTTTGGTCAGAGCACTAGATGCATCTCATGCATCTACACAGGACATAGCTTATGGGCTTTTGTCTTACTTTCTTAGTGATTGCTTACTTTGTAATTACTCAGAAGCTGCCAGCCTCTGTGACTTGCATTGACTTTTCATACATGACTGGCAGCATGCCATGGTTCAGAATACTGGACTGTCAATGGGATAAACATCTGGCTATACAACACCATGCAATGTCAATGTCATACCTACAGCATGTGTCATCGGCTTAATTAAACAAATGGCCATATCTGAATGGCCAAAGGGAATAGTCCTTTATGGGGTTAGGGAGGACTCTGGTCAGACAGGGTTTACCACTGCAGTCAGTCAAGACGCTCATCCAAATTCAGTTCAAGGATTGGGCACAACCGATCAGGAACCTGGTCTCACCAGACTCCGATAATATATTTCCTTGCAGTTTCGGGTTTTGGTCACAGGTGAAGTGAAATCAGTCTAGGGCATACAAGATGGATCCTTGTGATATCTGCTCGGAGAGTTGGCCATTTTTTTCCTTGAATGTTACAAAGGGAGGTATTGAGTATCATGGGAGTGGATGCAAGAGCAGTCAGTGGTGATGTAGGAGCAGGAGAGATGATGAGGTGACCTCCAGTGAATGAATAGGAAATGCAGAAAGCAGGAAAGGTCAGTAGTTTGGAAGGATGAGATGGGTGAGGGGGCTGTTGAGTGAACATGATGCATGCAGAATGTTGACAGTGAGCTTTGCTGAGTTGCAAATGCAGTGGCAGAGTTAGAGTAAGGGCTGCCCTGTGACAGTAAGGCAGCAAAGAGAAGACAGGAACACTCAAACTTGCACATTGCAGGAGATCAATAGCTTTCTTTATGAAAGCTGTGCATTCCTATTTATCCCTGAAACAGAACTGAAATGGGTTATCATCTTAGTGCAGGCTGGTTTGTTTTAATTATGTGATCTCCTTTGTTGGTTTGCAAAAAAAAAAATAATGGATGTCCTCTTTCCCATCCCACCACCAGTACATCCAGATCTCTGTCTGTGCAGTCAGGAGCAAATTTCAGTTTCTGGGTCATGACCTCAGTGATGATGATAGAGCAAATTCAATCCAATGTCTCACTTCAATACAGCTTCCCTTCAGATGAAAAAAATAAGTGAAACATTCATGGACAAATGACAGACACCAAAACATATTTCATTAGTTGCTCAAAGGCACAGTATCTGTTGTAACAAAACAAGCAAAGGCTTCTGGTCGGACGAGGGGTTAAAAGATTTCGAATGAAAATCAAAATAATTCCATTTTTTGCCTCATTTGTCATGCTTTTGTTCCTGTGCATTTGATGAGCAAATGTTTTCCATGTTTAGGCAAGTGAAAAATAAAAATAATTGTCAAGTGAATTATCACTTAATGCTCAGCAGTGCAATGTGAGCAAAATGTATTAAGCCCTGCCTCAAACAATGTTCAGTGTTCACTAGAACGAACAGAATATCATTCCTGTCAAATGAGAGTATATTATGGGCATTCTTTTACAATGAGTCAATCTTTAGAAACTAACCGCTATGGATGATTTACATGACTTGTGATTTATGGGTCTACATCATACTTATGATCCAGTAAAAAAAATACATTTTCATCAGATTTCTTTATCTTTGATTTATGAGAGTGAATTGTTAATTTTCCAATGAAAGGGCTATCTGGAGAATTTATTTTATTTGTGAGAATTTAAATTCAAAGATATGGGTTGTCAATTTGATGATTTAACGATGAGCACAATCATTGATTCCATCCTTTTGAATCTATATTTATAATTATTTGTAAAAAAAAGTTTGTGAATTCTATGATCAAACTCTAGAGAATGGAGAATGTTCCATTTTAGCAATGCTGTTTTTACAGATTACATGTAGCAATCTGAGCAATGTTTCCTATACTTAATGTGCTTCCATTCATCTCTTTAAATGCAAGAAATGAATATCTTTCATTTTATGTAATGACAGCTTTACCAATCTCAATTAAGTGTAAAGTATTCTGCTGATGCTGTCTCACGCCCTTTAAATCTTCAGAATGATGGCTACACATTAATGATACTTCATTCAATCAGCTGGACCTGATTCTTTTCAGAGAAGGATTTGGCAACAGTCTAAGAACCATCACTGCTCTTTGTTAAATTTTTAAACTTCGACAAAGTGTGGGATGCCAGCATTTGGCACAGACATTTTTTCATTTCAAGCATCTCAAGAATTGTTTTTAAATTGACAAGAATGTGATGATTACGATGGAGATTAGACAGTTTTTGTCATGCCAGCAAGTGTGTGACTCGAAGAGACCCTAGTAGGGTAATAAAATCCTTATAGTTTTGGTTTCTTAAAGGTTAAAAGAAAATGAATGCCTTCTAGGGCCAATAAAAAGTTATTGCATCCCCTCATCCCTCCTCTGATAAAGATCGCCATTGGCTAACTGTCTCAACATTTACCTGAGAGCTGGGAACTGTTCCCTTGAACCCCAACGTGGCCTCCACTTAATAGGCAAATTGCTTGAGACAAGAATCCATTCTGATACATGGCACTGAAAGCAGGGAATTAGAATTACATAGGCCTTACAACCAAACCCAGTGAATTTCTTGGCTTCCCAACCCAGTAGACTGTATGCATCGATGGATTGAAAAATCAGGAGTTCCATATCACTTCAAGGATTCCAAGTGCCCAGCTAACCAGTGACTCCACTCGGTGAGATTGTCAATAATTGCCAAATATAAATAGTTTGGTGTTGTAGGCCAGACCCTAGATTGAAACTGCTTAAACTCACTTCATAAAGGATTCTGACAGCCTTGAATAGGAATCCAAGCCACAAAAGGTGAAAGGCAAATATCTAACACATTGCAGCATTCAGTTCCCCAATGTGAAAAAAGCATGGGTGAAAGGTCATTTAAAAAATTCAGTAAATCCACTAAAAGCAATCTGATATTCAACTTATAACCCATTTCTAAAGCTTTCTGAAATAGTTTGAATTTTTTAATATAGTCTAATGGTGAGGCATTCAAGTAATGGCTTGGTCTTAATCCATTTCCTTGAATAGTACCATATTTACTGATTGTTTTTCCCAAGCCATCATAGTCAGTCTATTCGTTGTATAAACAAGAACTGGCTGTGCTGTTGATCCCTTTGTACTTGCCAGAATGTCTACATGTGCTGATTACAATATCCTCAAGTCAAATGGAAAGAAAATACAAGCAGTGGACACACACACAGCCAATAAACAGGAAGAGTAATGATCATTTTGTGTGCATGTTGACAGGGAGTTGGAATGGTCATTGAGTGATACATGAATCCCAACTTGTGTTACAATAAAAAACAATTATATATAGGTTTTACCAGCACTTCCATGGACCAGAAATAGGCAACTAGCACTGTGGCATTGGGATAGATCAGTCTGAAAGTGGATAAGTCAGTGATCCAAACAAATACAGCTGCAGATTTTATCCTGGCCCAGTCCTTACCACTATCCTCATGGATGATGTTAAACAGTGGATTTGACCTTTGCTGTAGATGCTGAACCAGCCCATGGTGGCTTATCACTTGTGAACAAGGAGAATGGTTTCCCATTGATACATTGAAGCATCAACTCCAAGAGCAGATTCCTGCCTTTGCTCACCTATGGGAGACTGCTTCTCTTCTCGGGTGAATGTAAAGGATCCCGTGACATATTTTAAAAAAGAACAGAGCCACATGGGTAATGATTTTTGGGTTACTATCTAAACCATGTATGAACTAGTGCAGGGCAGATAAAATCAGAGAGATGAATGTGTGGCTGAAAGGTTGGTGTAGGTGGAATAAGTTTTGATTCATTAAACACTGAATTTTTATTTATTTATTTATTGTCACATGACAAAATACAGTGAAAAGAATTGTGCAGAGATGCTACGCTCCAGCACTATCTTAAATTACAGAAAAATATCAAACATAAAGGCAGAAAAATAAACAAATGAGGAAAAAAAGTGTTTAATTTTATAGTCCTTCTTGTTAAGTGCTCTGTCTGGCGACCAGGCCTGTGTTCCCTTCACTGATGGAATCAAAGTCACCACTCCTCAGTGCTATCTCACTTCCACTGATCCCCTTGCAACTATGAATCCTGACTGGGCCTTGCCAGTGCAGACACCACCGATGCTGCCAGGTACCGTCCCGGCCCAACCTTGACTCAGCCATTGCCATGAATCCACTTCAGGCTCATCTTGCTTTTGCAGCCGCTGCAGATGCAGCCCAGTCTTGTCCTGGGCCCAAACTTGCTGTTGCCCTCTCCTCCATAAATCTGTACTGGACGCAGATGCCGCTGGGAACCCAAGCTCACTGATACCAGTGCTGGGCAAAGCAAGAACTGTACATTTGAGATGGTCTTCACTTTAACCCTGAGAGGACCAGAGTTCTATTGAGTCATGTAACTATGGCAGTGAGATGGTTTTTAAATTATGTAGTGGTATGCTGGTAAGGCGATGAACATGGGAGAGGAAATTTGGTAAATTAAAGAGAAGGAACAAGCTAATAAAGCTGTATAATGATATGGATAATGAAAAGCAGAGTGTGTCAGGAAGGGAAAGAGCTTATGGACATAAGATAATACTCACAGTAAAGGTCAGAGTTGGTAAGAATGTTAGGAAGGCTGAATTAAAGGCTCCGTGTATGAACCTGTGCAACTTTCATAATAGAACAGATGAATTAACAGAATCAATAGAATTAAATATATATGACCTGATAGCCATTTCAGGAATGTGGCTGAAAGGTGGAAAACTTTGGGAATAAATATGCAAAGAGCTTTCACAGTAATCAGAGATTACTGCAGTCACTAGATCAAGATGTTAAGCAGTATGGGTAGAGATATGAAATTGCAAACATTAGAAATTATTTGTGGGAGTAGTTTATAGTTCCTGCCAAAAGTGGCTACATCAAAGGATAGAATATACAAGAACAAATAACGGAAGCCTGTATGAAAGATTTTACAAAAATCATGCTAATTTTAATCTTCATACAGAGTGAACAAATCAGATTGTCAAAAATAGGTGGGAAAATGAGTTCATAAAGTTTATTCAAGACAATACACTACAACATCCTATTCTAATGCCAACCAGGAAGCAGGCAATTTTCAACGTTGTAACATACAGTGAAACAGGACTAATTAATGACCTCATAGTAAAGAAGCCTCTAAGCAACTGTAATTATAACATAATAAAAAAATCACATTCATTTTGAGCATGAGAAATTTAGGCCTAAGTCTGAAGTTTTAATCTAATATAGAGGCAACTACAAGGGTATGAATTTAGAGTTGGATAAAATGAACTGGAAACATAGGTTGAAAGGTAGGACAGTAGATGAGCAAGACATACAAATACAAAAACAAATGACTTAAGAGTAGATATAGGTCATTTTAGCCCTTTGAGGTTCTACTTCTATTTGTAAGATCACAGCCAATCTGACTGAGGTCTCAAATCTGATTTCCTGTCTACCCTCTAAGTTTTGATACTCAAGAATCTATCTATCTATCTATCTATTGAATGACCCTGCCTCCATTGCTCTCCGGGGAAGTAAGTTCTCAGGTGAACAACATTCTGAGAGAGAGAAAAAAAAAACCACATCTCTGTTTAAAATGGAATGCCCATATTTTTAAATTCAGACACCTAGCTCTAATCTTTCCTGTAAGGGGAGGCATCACCTGAGCATCAATCCTGTTAAGACAACTCCATAATTAAGTAATTTGCTCATTATAAGTTCACTTGTGAAGAATATCAACTGAGAAAGGCATTAGCAGTGGCCACAACTATTTAATCATAATCTGACATTATCAGCATCAGACAAATGTGAGTTGATGGATTTTGAATCTCAAATACAAGAGAATGTATACAGTAAATGACAGAGCCATTTGGAGCATTGATATATAGAGGGATCTTGGAGTGCAAGTCCATAGCTCCCTGAAACTGGGAACAAAAGTAGGTAAGGTGATAGAAAAGACATCATCGGGCTATTGAGTATAAAAGTTGTCAAGCCATGTTCCACCTGTATCAGAATTGGGTGTAGTTCTGATCGCCAGATGATGGAAAGGATGTGGAGGGTTTGGAGATGGTGCAAAAGGGGTTTAGCAGGACGTTGCCTGAATTGGAGTGTATTAGTTATTAGAGATTGGGCAAATTTGGATTGTTTTGAGTCAGAGGCTAAGGGGCAACCTGATAGGAGCATGTGAAATTATGAGCAACACGGATAGGTTAGATAGATGGAGTCTTTTTGCCAGGGTGGAAGTCTCAAAGACCAGGATGAATGCATTTAAAGGTCAGAGGGGAAAAGTTTAAAAGAGATGTTCAAGGAAAGTTTTTTTATCATTTAGGATGGTAGGTACCTGGAAGGTGCTGCCAGGGGATGTGGTAAAATCAAATACAATAAGAACATTTAAGAGGCACACACAGGAACAGGAAGGGAATAGATGTATACAGATCATATGCAGGTAGATGGGATTAGTTTAGAATGGCAACATGGTCAGTGTAGACATGATGGGCTGAAGGTTTGTTCTGTCTTGTTATATGTCCTATCAGGGAAAGGGAGGAAATGATAGAGGAACAGCAGGTTGTTCAGTGCACCGTCACAATACTGACAATGAACCAGCTGCCATACGCAAGGAGGAACACTGAATCCATTGTTTTGAAAATACATTAGATTTAATTGCAATGCTAAGTTTACCAGTACAATTAATTAACATACTGACTTCACAAATCCTAGAGAAAATCAGTTTCCCCTCAAGGAAACTTTCGCAGAGCATTCTCTCTCTTGGTATGCTAGCATGCTGACAGATTGATTGACCTTTACTACTTATCTTGCGCATTACATCCTCTCAATTAGAACATTCTGTTGAGAACTCTGCAATAAACATTAGCGTCCAGTGAAAGGCATGCATTAGGCAGAATTTAAACTCAAACACTGTACTATTGGTCAAGAGTGCTACTCGGGCAACTGGAACTTTGTTCCATCTTGGAGTTCAGAGCTAGGATTTTGTGTTTCCAACAATTCATTCAATCAATGTATTTGATCAGAAAAACTGATCCTATTGAACATCCAAGATAGCAAAATGTGGGGCTGGATGAACACAGCAGGCCAAGCAGCATCTCAGGAACACAAAAGCTGATGTTTCGGGCCTAGAGAAGGGTCTAACTTTTGTGCTCCTGAGATGCTGCTTGGCCTGCTGTGTTCAACCAGCCCCACACTTTGTTATCTTGGATTCTCCAGCATCTGCAGTCCCCATTATCTCTCTCTCTCCATTGAGCATCCACTCAGTTTGCACCATAACAGGGTTTCAAGGAACTGGGACCAGCTGCATTAGGCAGCGAAGGGTATGCAGATGACTTGCATTCCAAATTTCATAATTTCCCATATGACAAATGTTAGAAACAAGTCATGATCTTGTACAAGAGATAACAGGGTGGAGAGCTGGATGAACACAGCAGGCCAAGCAGCATCAGAGGAGCAGGAAGGCTGACGTTTTGGGCCTAGATCCTTCTTCAGAAAAGAGTTGGTTCTAGGCCCGAAACAGCAGCTTTCCTGCTTCTCTGATGCTGCTTAGCCTGCTGTGTTCATCTAGTTCTACACCTTGTTATCTCAGATTCCCCAGTATCTGCAGTTCCTACTGTCTCATGATCTTGTATAAGTTCTCATTAATTTTTGCTAGATGGCAGGCAGAATCGAGAAATCAAAATGGTCAAGTTCCATTCAGTTACTATTTTCCTTTATTTATTTTTATCTTACTTTCAGTCTTTATCAAAATTGTTATAAATCAACATTTCTTTTATTCTTTTCGTTAATTGGTTCTCCTTCAATTCATATTTGGAATTAAAAGAGAACGAAGCGGTAGAGGGCAGGTCAAGCTGCCTAGAAGAACCCTGACGTGAAAAAGGAGAACAAAACTCACTTTGGCTTGAGATCAATACTGAAGGTTCCTTTCTCCAAAAGGGGACTGTAACCTGTACACACTGATGCCTTTCAGAAATGTGACTGCTGGACTCACCATAATTCTGGACGTATTCTCAGATACACCCTTCACACAGCAGCATAATGTGGTGTGACTGCACAAAATAAGTAGGGTGAACAATAACCGGTCCCTGGTTATTGGCTGCACCCATCAAGATGCTGCTCAGTGCCTGTAATTATTGGTTCTGCAATGGAAATTCAGAAAGTGAAAATTTTAAAAGTAGAAAATTAGAACAAATGATGTTGATTTTTACGGTGGATCGAGATTTCCATTGGATTGTTATCTTCACACTGATGAACCTTTGTCACTAAAATAATTTTAATGTGGTGACATCCTCTTCTTTACCAGGAACCCTTGCCCCGCTCCCGACCCCCACCCACTCTCACCAAAGATCCCTGTCTCTGTATGCCTACAGCATTGAAACAAAGTCCCAGCAATGAGAATGAAGTGTTCTCACAACACTTCCTGAGCAATGTATTAAGAGCAACTTAGATATAGCAGAGTTTGCAGTGTTTCAAGGTCAACTAATGTGGAGTCACCCATGTGGAATGCTAGCTATAATGCAATGCATTGTCGGCCCAAGTGAGTGTGGATAGCCTGTTTCATACGGCAACATGAACTTGTGGAACAGGCATGTCTTCCAGTAGGGATAAGTGGGTAACAAACCTATTGGAACTTTGTGTGATCTTCCCTTCAAGCCCAATGAGGGCAATTGTAAGACTGCTACTATCACTCTATCTGAGATCAAACAACTGTAAACAGACCAGGAATTCAAAACGGGGTCCTTTGGCTTTCTGATTCACTTATTGTAGTAAATTAAATTTGGGGAGCTAGTCCTCTCAGCAAGCTAACATTCTCAACTTCATTATGCTTTTGCTGTGATTTTCTGCAAACAAAGCTTTTAAAATTGACACTTATAAATTATAAACCAGGTGAACAATTGTCTTTCCCTGAATCCCATGCTCCAATCAAAAATGTCCCGTAATTTTAGGCCACAGTTATGTGAATAATGCATATTACCTTTGACTATTAAATAAAAACAAGCAAACACTACAAACATATTGATCAGTTGACAGTGAAAAGAAAATTTTCACTTAAAATTTCAGGCAAGACCCAAATGTTTTTCTTTTATAATGACTGACCTGCTATCCTTTTGTAGTGTTTCTCTTCCCTAATTTCAAATTTCCATCAGACATCAACTTTAACAAAAATCTCTTTAACAGAATCTCCATTATTTTGTTTTCTGTATTTTATGTTTTAATTTATACTTATCTTAACATTGGCAAACCTTTGGGCTTTCTTTTGTTGGTGTACATGGAAATCTTTTACTAAACGTGCCACTGAGTACGAATTGACTAGGGAAGGAGTTTTAAACTGTAATTGAATCAATAGTGAAAGAAAAACAGGCAACTTTCAAAGGAATATTGTAAACACTCAGGGCAAAACACAGCAGATCTCCGGGTTTGTTTACTAGTGCACTGTCCTGTACTAAATTACATATTCCATATGGACTCCTCTGATTTATCTTCCACCCGCAATGAGAAACTGGAGGGTCCAGAGAGCATTCATCTAAGACTAGGCTGCTGATTTACTACTCAGGGCTGGCAAATTCCTTAGGGCTTTGACCTCTGCCCTGTGGCTATACATTATTTTCGTTCTGGGGAAACGACACAGCAAGAGTCTCCAGTAACATAGCAACATACAAACTAACTATGTTTGCAGGGAGCAGTAGGAATGACCTGATCATAAATGTATTTTGTGTATGCAAATGATGTGCAGAATGATGTAAACAGCATTTATTGTTGACTTACTTCATTGTGCCTTGGATTTGCCTTTCATTTCTCGGCTGGTGATGGGGGAAAAGTGCAACTAAGCTTCAAGCCCGTTAGCTATGAATAACAAACAATGACGAAGAGAGGAAGAGAAGAAAGGAGGAAAAGAAAGAAGAAGCAAAAGAGACTACCAATGACAATGACTGTAAAAATTACAGAAATGGGACTGAACTGTGCCATGGTTCAAGCCCATGTCAGTCAACATCTCAGGCTATGGACTGTGCTGAATCTTGAGACAGAAAGGCACTACTTGTGAGATTCTCCTAGTACGCCTGGTTAATCCGCACTGCATGCTGCCCTCGAAAAAGCTATAAGAGAGTTAAAAGCTGTCACACACTTCCTTCTGGAATGTACCTTTGCAAAGTAAATCTGGAAAAACATGCAGTGGCTTTTGTTGAGGTTTGTCCCAAGCAGCTCCATGACATGGGACTCTGTGTCCTGCACGCTGTTCGCTGGGATGCATACTGAGACAAATATCCACTGTGCATAGACGACCATCAACTCAATAGGGATGCTCTTTGGTCTGCCTGAAACTTTTTGGTCTTCCAGAACAAGGGGTTGACCTCGATCAAGTATTGCAGACTGGCACAGTCCAAGGTCTAGGAGTACAGGTTGAGGGATGCACTAATTTTGGGCAGCTGCCGCTAAGGCGCGGTGGGGAAAAACCCCTGTCTGAGATCTTCCTGCCAAAGTACAATGGGGCTGTCTGCTCAGTTATTGGACCATCCCAATGCCTCAAATGTATGTAAATATAATCCAGTTCAAGTAAAAGTTGCCTTTGGATTGTTTAGATTGAGTCAAATTCCAATATTTGATGTTTCTTTGATATGATGCAGTATAGAACCAAGCTGAATTTGTGATGAATAAAAGTATGTTTTGAAATAATAAAAAAAGAAAAATTCCTCTTTCTGAATTTGAAAAGTAACTAAGACCAGGGCCTGAACTTTAGGGGGTGGCCTAACTATTTTCCTCTTCCCAGATGAAAGTCAGTCCTGAGCCAACTGACTTTAAATGAGGCCATCCTGATGCAAGAAGAAGCGTTGAGGACTTCAGGAGGTGAATGTCAGATTACTGTCCTTTAGTGGGAGAGAGTTCCATTCCCATGAGTTGTCACTTAAGGGTCTTGATAGGCCCAATGTCAGGTGCCACTTTTGTTGTGTTATGTCTTGCAGCACATATGTGATGTATCTTGTCATCACCATTTCATGGCACATGGCCTGGTGGTGTAACAGTCCCAGTGTTCATTTTACAGAATCCTCTTGTAGCATAATATGCCGAGGGAAGTGATCCATAGTACATTTAAATTGCTTAGCTTGAACTCGGACACAGGCTCCTGTTACTGTGGTGTGCATATGTAGATATTAAGTATTGTTGTAAAAGATGATGGAATTTTTCAGTACTAGGTGATCTGTGTCTCATTTTTGTATCATGAAATCTAACATAAATATTGCATTACAATAGTTGCAGATCATGAGTTATCACATTATGGGGGCAGTGTAGCATCAGTAACTATTCATGACAGCCTCCTCACGAAAGATTATACAGCTCTGGATTGTAAATCATTTAGATGACCAATTGCAATGTATGTGTGAGGGTAGAACTCCAACTTAAATAGCTAAGATGCAGATTTACCTTCTTTCTACTTCAAGTTCATGACCGATTAGTCTAGAAACATTTTATCTCTGTCAAAAAAATGTTTCAATCTGCTTCCCACCATAAAAGTTCACGTTCAGTGGCTTAGAATTTTTATCGATTTAAAAAGAAAAATTGGCAGTCAAAAGGCTTTCTACAGGCTTAGAAGTAACATTAGTAGTCAAAAGATATTATTGACTAAAAGACCACCATTCCTATTAAACAAAATGACATTTTAAGTACAAAGAAGCGATTTTCAAATCTGAAGATTTTGTACACTAATCAGATGGCTCCACCATTTTGTTTCCTTCAATTGGGTGCCAAACCTGATGTGAAATCATTAGTTCAATTCCCTGAAGTGGCTGAAACCAGCTTTAATGGGTCTTTATCTCTGAAAGAAATAGATCCACGCTGAGCAAGAATTCTTAAAGGGGCCACAACCATGAAAAACAAAGTAAAATAGAAGCAAAATAAGGACAACTATAACAGCAAAACAGCAAACTAAGAAAAAGAAATGAACAAACGGGTCGTGAGCTCTACTTCTGCTCTAAGACGAAAAGCCACAGACTTTCAACGAGAAATGAAAGCAAACATTTAATTAAGGATTTGACATTTTCTCTGAGATACAGTATTGTAGTAACATATATGGCTTTATTTTAATAGATCATACCATAAATGATCCAGCGAGGAGGTCTCTGCAAGTATTATTTGTTCTCAGTAAGGAAGGGCTTTGCAGAATAAATGCATTCCAGTCCTTCTAATAAGGTGATAAAAAAAGATCCAGAGGAAATTTGAGAGTACATGATGACCAGCTGAAGGAATGAACCAGATTAACAGACTTTAGCTCATGTCAATTGATGAGTCTGTTGCCAGCTGCAGCAGTAAAGAGTATGTGTTTGGTTTGCTGACAATCTCGCAGAGTGGCTAATTGAATGGGTAATTGCCTGTATCATCAACAGATTTAAAAGTCCTGAGTATTGCAGTCTAATAACAGGACAAATCAGTGTCCAGAGTGCGATAACGTTTAGAATATGTCCACATTTCTTATTCTCTTACTTTTTCTTGCACAGCTCTTTTTCTCCCTTTTCATTCTTTACACTTGGGCATGCCTTTGTCTCAATAGACTCAACTTACAAGCTCAGGCTATCAACAGGAACTGCAATGCTATGTGTGCACACTGATGAATTAGTGCTAGACTGTAGCAAAGTATATTTCTAATCTATATATGTTTAGTTTAGGACTCAATGTGTTGCTTACCTTTGGCTTTTATTTTGCATCTCTTTTGACTCCATGTGCCTAATGTACCAGGTTTTGCTGTGAAGAGAGATGGAATAGATTTATTGTTAGACACAGATGAAAAATGTTGTCGACTGTAAAAAGACAATTTTTTTCATATAGTTGACACCCATTCGTTGAAATGAGTTTTAAGAATATATTCTCAGGAAGTAAATATAACTTCCTCTGGTAAGATTTGTTGCTTATCCTTAGTTGCCCCAAGAATTTGATAGTAGATTTCTTCTTAGTGTCTGTTTGTACAGCTGACTGACTTACTAATCCAGGCCAGGGAGTATTAAGAATTCACTGCATAACCTTTGCTAGAATGTAGACCGGATCGGTGATGGTTGGCAATTTCACTTTGTTGAGAGACAATTATCCAATTTCTTTTAGAATGATCTGATAATTTTAAAGATTGCCAGTTTTTCTCTGGAAGTGGTCCACAAATTAACAGAATTACTAAATGTGGCCTCATAACTTGCTAGCAAAAGATTTAAACCCACGACTTTTAAGATACTAATCCAGGATTATAACAAGCATATCACAATACCCCCACTCTATACACTTTATTAGCAGCTACTTTAGGTTTGATGTGAGGGTGGCTTTAGGCCTGAGCTCTAATTATTCAATATCCTTGTCTTTTCTTTGCCAAAGATTGAGGATGAGCTGAGCTTCAGCAGTAGATGACTGCCAGTAGCTGTTCAGAAAGGTGGATAATTTATTTGCTGAATCCCAAGCCTTGGCAGCGAGGCTGGCAACTGTTACAGAGACTGAATAGAAAAGATGTGTTTTACAGATGGTAGCACATCTTTCTGGGTCTAACTGTTTTTTAGGTTTGTCTGCCGCTAATTCTGGAAGAAATCTCAAAACCTTACAGATCCCTTGGGATCCCACATGTACTTACGGGAATGAGCAGAACTGAATTTGTAAGGCTATGCTTTAGAGGACTGATTTCATGGTTGGATGGTCTCCAGGAAGATCAGCATTCAGAGTTGTGAAACTGTGTGTTTGCCTATTCTTTCCCATCCATGTAACAGATGGAAAATCAGGAGCTGGAGAAGGAAATTTCACAATCAATACTCACTGTATGCATTGTTCATTGGGAGGTACCCGATCAGGGAATTTGCTCTTAAAATGATAGAATAAATTGAATACGTTTATACTGATTTATTTAATTATATTTATATTTATCGTTTATGTTTGTAATTTAATTATTTATTTACAATATTTATAATTACTTTTATAAATACAAATCTTACATTTATAACCTATATCTGTCATGTTAGCAACTCTTTTAAAAGGTTTTGCAATGGTGGGAAAATCGCCCACAACCATCTCAAACACTTTGAAACTGAATGGTTTACACCTCATACATGAAGGATTTTTATCACAGAAACAGCTCTGTTAATAATTCAAGTCAGAGTAATAATTGAAGTCTGCTTCTAGTTTGTACGAGCATGTTTTTCATAAACTCAACAGTGCTGTTTGTCCCCATGCCACATTTTTGAGGAGAGGCTTGTATGTTTCTCCATCTGAAGGCGGGGACCGGAGCAGCCTTAGTGACTCCCAACAGGGAAAAAACGGTTTTTGCTCCCAAACTCATTCTATGGAAATTTGAAGCCACAATAAATCTTTGAACAAGCTCAGTCCTGACAAGAGATGCCAAAACTGTGTGCTTTCAAAGGTTTCTGCATTTCTCAAGTGCTAATGTGGTTGTTCAGCAGTGGCTGCTTAATTCGTGGTTATTAAAGTCAGCAAAAATAATGACTTACTGGTTTTAATGATTTCTGTGGCTTGAATAAATAGTGATCTGTAATTGAGTTCTGTGGAGTTTTTTTTGGCCGTGTTTTCCAAATGTCACAATAGTGATTTAACCTATAGCAGGATCAGTCCTGTTTATTGGTGTTTGCATAGGTGTCTCCAATTTAGAAGAGGGTAAATCCAGTTATCATTTAGCAGAGAGCTGCTCAGAGAGATGCTAGCCGATAAAGATTTGATAGTGATCCTTGCTACCAATAAAAGCTCTTTAATGTACAACATCGACTACATTTTGATGTGACTACATCAAGGCAATGTAATTCTACATGTTGAATTTTTTCTGGAAGTGAATGACACTAGAAATTATTGAGCATAGTTAGTTCACATATTTGACTGTAGGACAAAGAGATTATGGTCTGTAGGTTCTTAATAGCATGACCAGGCATGTTAGATTATCTTGGCACTGTAAACAAAGGAAAATTGGATGTAGTCTTCCTTTTTCAACTTCCCTTGAATATTTGATGAGACATTGTTAGCTCTGGTTGAGCTTATTGATAGAGGTCTCATCACATGATTTTCTGCCTCAAACTGGTTAAGTTGTGTCAGACTTTCTGGGGAGTGACAATTATGTGCAGATTGCTAGTCTACTTTTAAAAAAAACATAACGAAAGAGTTCCAGTCCTTCAGAAATGCAGAGCCATTTTTTCCTTCTGACAGGCATCTCGTAGTGAAGGGCAGTTGGAGAAGACAAACTGTTCCCACATTTTCACATCTGTTGCTGTGTTCTCATCCAAAAAGTCCAATATCACAGACAGCAACTTTGACGGCCCCCACAAAGGGTCAGCACAAAATGCAAATGTGAAGGCGGGTGAATGCCAGGTGGGTGGAGAGTATGGAGCCTGGTGGATTCGGGTAATGTGGCATATGGTTGGGAATAAGCTGCCAGGTCAGTCAGGTATTAAGTGGGTAGGTGCTAATGTGTCATATGGATAGAGTGCCAGGTAAGTAAGGCATCTGGTAACAAAGGGGACGCAGTTAAACGATGGAGTGAAGAGCATACTTCAAGGTGGATGGGAGATATTGGTTCTGGCAGGTGCAGGGCTGTCAGGTCTAGTGACATGTGAGGGTTGCTGGGTCCAAGGCAGTGGACAGGGCTTCGGACCTAGCAGCAGGTGTGGATCTGATGATGGGGTTAATGGTTTGGTGGATAGAGAACGGAGTTTGATATCAGGAGGAAGGTGGGGTATATGGGGTTGTTGTGACTTGCGGTTGGGGAGGTAGTGAGTGGCATGTCCCTGGGGTGGGCTGTATCATGTCTGGTGGCTGGGTGTGTTTGCATCTAAGGATTAGAGGGATGTGTTTGGTCAGAGTCTGGGTGAGGCATAGTTGGGAGTGGGAGTGGCATCTTGGATATCAGTCCAGTTTCATGGTTACTCAGATACTATTTGCTTAAATGCAGCAGAATGCTCCAAATTTAACAATTTAATCGGATACTGTCTTAGTTCCAAGCCAGGGAAATTGCCCAGTCAAACCTTCAATTTCCTGTGTAATTCCGTCAGAGGTTGCTGTGTAGGGGATTCCATGCAGTCCCAATATCTGACTCCCATCCACACTGCAGATGCTATTGCCTGGCCATCAGAAAATCTGGGCCTAGGGAATGTCTGTCATACAATTGCAGATCTAAATGTAGGCTCCAATACCATCCTTACACATTAACATTTGTCCCCAATTGTGTTTTCTTAGTTCGTTTTCTCCCTTTCTGAGGATGATGAGTTCTTAATCTGGTTGACTAGCTGCTCATCTTCTGTGAAGTTTGATTTCGCACCTAAAGATAGGAATGTGTGCCAAAGCCCAACATTATAATCCATTTAGTCCTTATTTCTTGCACAATAAAATTGTCCTCTCTTTTTAGTAAAACATGTTATTCCATTTGATTTCTCCAACATAGAACTAAAGCTTCCATGAATGAAAGTTTTAATTTATGGAATTGCAGTCAAAAGGCTAATTCTTACTTTTCGATCATTAAATTGTGAACTTCTGATCACTTCAAAATTGATTAGAATGATAACTAACATGAGAATGCGAAAGGGAAACTAATGGCTTTCCCTTCCTTCACTGAATTACACAAGCAGCTACATTTGCAAGCCCTTTGTGCCACCCATCGGCCCATATACTCAAGAAGCTGTACAAACACTATTTTTTTGATTGTGGACTTAAATGGGAAAATGACTGCTTTAAAAAAAAGATGGCTAATTGATAATTGCACTTTTGAAAACAAGTATCCTGTCACTCATTGTAAACGTTTACACAGCTGCTTGTAGTTGAGGTATAGTTTGCAGATGAGCCGGAGCCAAATGTACACATATGTACACATGGAGATTCAGCTGGCAACATGTAGCTGATTGGTCTGTGAATTAGAAACTGTGAACTAGGTAGTGAGAAGCCTCCGGGTCGCCTATCAGATCCCTTTGTTCTCTAAAGTAAAAGCTATGCTAAGCCTGAAGAAGACCACTTTATCTTTTCTTCAACAGTTGATGTATGTAGGGACTTTTAAGTAATAAGTACCTTTTGTAATTGTAAACCAGCCACTTGTGTTTCTTGCAAGCCAATGAATGAATCCAGAGAAGGAAGGCTGAGAAACAATGTTCTGATCAGCACAAGAAACATCTTTAGTGAAGTTAAGTTTCAGAAAAAATTATGTGAACAGAGATCACTGAAGTACTTGGCTTATTTACCTCTGACCGTAACAGTAAAGATTTTGTGCGTGTGTGTGTGTGGCTGTATGTAAGTCATGGTGAATTTATAAGGGGGTTAGAAGTTTAACAAGTAGTATTATATGCTGATGGTTCATAGTTGTTTACCTGTGCTTAGAGTCTAATTACTTGTAATAAATAGTAATGCTTGTTAAGTACAGAAAACTGGCCAATGCTTTCTGTCAACCTGGGTCCAAACAATCAGTTAAAATGGGGAATTTTGTGTACTTCTTGAAAATCTTTGGTTTTTGTAGTGACTCTGGGAATACCAGGGTTTGATGTCCGGTGCATGACCCCAGTAAGGCATGACAGTTGTTTATCTGAATATTACAGGCTGCACTTCCAGTACATTTTGTCCATTCACACCGATGGGTGGAATGTTTCTGGCAATGTACCTGTGAAAGTAAGTTATCCCTGCATGCGAGATTCCATGAATGGCATGAAAATATGGCTCACAGATCCAGAAAAGCCCAAATTTCCACTGTGGAAAAATCCTTCTTAGATGGCTTCCATAAGCTATGTGGTATGATCAGAAACCTAACAAATCTTTTGGAAAAGTTTTTGTTTAGTTTCCAAGCCTCTTATTGGATGCAGTTTATGCACAACTGGGGAAAAAACATACAGCTGTTGCAATTTAGGCATTAAATATAGTACCTTCTCCCACATCCTTCGTTCGTCATTGCTCATTGGCTCCATTCCCAGTTTGTGATCTACAACCTCATTGAACCCCTTTGTTTATCTGGTTAACTTTTTGTATTATCATAAAAGCAGCAATGAAAATGTCAAACTTTACAGAGCAGTTTGAAATAGTGAGCACATATCAGATTGTAGATCCGAGGTTTCATGAATTTGGTTAACAGTGTGTTCAACCCTGGATTCCACTTGGTTACTGGCCAATGTTTCAAATCTGATTTTGAACACGTGGAATAGGTTTCCAAAAAAGTTTAAGAATACTCCTGTGATCCTATTGGACTCTCACATATCATGGCTCCAAGCCTGAGATGAAATCACCCACATTTATGAATTATGTTCTCTATGTAATACTGCCAGTATGATAAAACAGTGATAACATACCTTCATAAATGCTGCAAAAGGGCAGTGATAGTTTGGCTCACCTTCAACTCCCCAATATACCCTCATATTAATAGGCAGTGAATTATATTTTATCATGTAGAAAATGTATATTGAGCATTGTTGTCATACAAAAAGTAAAATAAACTCATTTTCCAGTGTCTCAGTAGATTTAGTTTATTCTGCTATGATACCAAACTATATAGACCAGGAAGTTTCAGCACTTAATCCTTAGTCAATGCTGAGTTCAAAATAATTGGCCTGAATAGTGAAAGGAAGAAATCAGCCAGTGTTCCTGCTGTTGCCTGCTCACCTTATGCAAATATCTCAAATTTAATAGAAAAAGGAAACAACAAAGTTGATGACTAAAAGACTACGGTTGGGCATGGTGCCATCTTGAGAAAGAACAGAATGTGTCTCTTCTTTAGCATCAGCAGTGCTGCAGGATAGCTGTCAATAGAAGCTCCTGTGAGTTGTGAGCTCTGCTGACTTAGTTAACCACCTGCTCCGCTCACTGGTTCAAGTTTTCCATTGGCCATTACAAGGATTCCAACACTGGTTGAATCCAACTGTTCCATAATCTGGATCAGTATGCCAGGCCTCATTCGGAATCAACTCAGAACACCTATGAGTTGCTGATATAATTAGTCTGCTGCTATTGTCTTCTCCATCAATGTTATCAACTCAGTTGTTGAGCTCCTTCCTGTTATTTCTTAGGTGATCTCTACGTACCACCCTTTCTCCTCTACCCTAAAGCTGTGCGTAATTTCATTAGAGCCATCTAACCCAGCCTCTGACCTACGCATGGAGCCTGTGTCTATGCATGAGCATAAATGCTTCTCCTTCAGTAAAGCTGTCCTCCTTTTCCACTGCTCAGCCAAGGCATAAGTGGAATAAAGGAACAGATTGTCTTGGGGTAAGCACAGAGAAGGCCTGTTGCAAGTGTTGCATTTGGTCATATGAACCACTGCAATTTTACAGCTTCTAGATATGTACTGCAATTTTAAGATATGGTTTTTTAGTTTGAACATATTTATGCACACAACAAATGAACTTTAAACTATATGACCACATCTGGAGAACAATTAGATACATACTTTCATCGGAAGCCAAATCCACTTACCCAGCTTCATGTAACCAATTTTGTTGTACGAATGGTTTTCAAGAAACAGAATTTTACTTCAGCTGTCGCTTTTATCAACAGTACTGAGACAGCTGCCTTCATGCTGATAGTAATGTGACTAATTTCCACTCTGAACTGCTGTTCCTCGTAAATCAAGTTAGGGAAGCAAAACAGTTACAGGCTGATCGCGTTAATCTCAAGAGTTTACAGAGTAACAGAAGTGGAAAGCTGTTTGACGTAGAATACGGTACCATTTGATTTATTGTGACACAGCAGAGTTTGCAGTAACAGACTAAAACAATCCACAGCTCTGTATATGTTCACATTATGAGATGGGCACCATCACCAGAGAGACAAACTGATAATTGACAGACAGAGAAGAAAGATTTGCATTTTGACATAGAGACAACACTTTTGGAGCTAGATTCTAATGCTAGGCCCATATGAGGGCCTGAGCTCACCAAGTGTGCTGACCACTACAACCTCCCTGGATGCTGTGTGTTCTATCAGAGGACCAGCTATATTGGCAGGCTGTCAGGCCTACTGAGGAAGGAGGTGTGGCCAAGACAGGTTTGCAGCATGAGGCTCTCTCAAGCTGTCTGCATCGAAGTGATATTATACTTAAAGAAATTTGAAGCTTGAAGAGTCATTGGGATGGAGGGAAAACACTTCACAGACACATTCATTGGCACAGCTGAAGCCTGTTGCCCCTGTGGCCTTGTCATTATGGCCAGATGCTATCAGTTGCAATTGCCCCTGATCTGCCATTGGAAGGCTACCTCAACTGTGCTGACAGCCCTTCACAAAAAAAATCACGAAGCAGATTCCCACTAATTTTATCAGTACCCAACGCTCCAAACTCCACCATCCTCACCTCCAAACCTCAGTCCCTGGGACCAGGAACCTACAACCTCAGTGTCTGCAGCTTGCTTGTTGGCATCCTTCCAAGAGAAATTGTAGCATCAAACTGCTTAATTTACAAATATGTGGGAAGACAGAAAATTTTTACCATTTACAGTGATATTAAAGCCTGCAGAAAATGAAGCCCCTTTCACAGACAGTAACTGTGTTTTCATTCATTTGCAGTACAAAATGTACAGTGAAGACAATGGTATTTTATATATTTCTTAAAAATATGCACACGATGACCAATTCGAATAAAAGGAATAAAATCTGGGAGATGATAATCAGGTAGGTGAATAATATCGATGACATAGCCTCAGAACAAAGTTAAACTTCTGGCTGGATGATCCATCACGTGTACAAGCCAGTATTAGCACTTCGACAAGAAGGCAAACACAGAGAGCACCTTCATGAACATCTGAATACAGGGTTTTAAATTTAAAAAAGTTTCATGTCAATGTGGAGTTCCTGAAACTCAGTACTCACTTGTGCCCATTGGGATAAAAAGAGCCTTTTTTGAAATGGCACTATTTTGTTGTTTTCTGTCTTCTTTTGAATTCATCATATTTAGGAAAAGATTTAGTTACCCATTCCCACTAACTCAGACTTAAGCTACCATCACTTGTTTCATTTCTTTAGTGGTGGCAATACAATGGATTCTGAGCTTTGGAGTTCCCTGTCTAAACTTTTGCCTCTTTTAAGACCCTCCTTAAAAACCAATTGGTTCTCCAGCCTAGTGATCATCCCTTCCAAAATCTTCTTTGATTTGCTACCCATTTTCATCTACCTGGACTTCTCTGAAGAAACATTTTGCTACATAAAAGCCGGTAAGATTGTAGTTGTCAATTCAGCATTGTCTTCTTCTGTAAAAATAGCAGAATAGAATGGCAGATTAACTTTTGTGTATAAATATACACAACATTTCTCCCGAGTTGATATGTCAGTCAGAAAGTGTTTGGAATGGAATCCTTTTAAAAAGGTCAAGATAAATAACTCTTTGCAATAGAGTTAGGAGTTCCATGGCTAGCTGCAAACTAAGATAATCAAATAATTTGCATTGATCATCAGAATCATTGAGTCATAGAGATGTGCAGCATGGAAAAAGCCCTTTGGTCCAACTTGTCCATGTTGACCAGGTAACCTAAATTAATCCACTCCCATATGCCAGCATTTTGCCCACCTCACTCTAAACTCTTTCAATTCATAAACCCATCCAGATGCCTTTCGAATTTTGTAATTGCACCAGTCTCTGCCACTTCTTCTAGCAACTCGTTCCATATGCGCACCATACTCTGCAAGAAAACGTTGCCCCTAAGGTCCCTTTTAAATCTTTTACCTCAACCTGTGTCCATTAGTTTTGGACTCTGCTACTCTGTGGAAAAGATCTTGTCTATTTACCCTATCCATGCCCCTCATGATTTTCTAAACTTCCATAAGATCTCTGACACTCCTGGGGAAATAGCCCCAGTGTATGCAGCCTTTCCCTATAGCTCAAACCCTCCAACCCTGGCAATATCCTTGTAAATCTTTTTTGAATCCTTTCAAGCTTCACAACATTTTTCCTATAGTAGGAGTCCATTAAAGGTATAATTTGTGTGTGTCGCAGGCTAGGAATGATGGGCTGGTATATTCTGTAGTGTTGCTTGATTTCCCCCAGGAAATGGTGCAAGCACTGGTTTCTACATCTTCGATGAAGGAGAGGACTTGTTATGCTCATTGCCTGTACATCACTTGAAGTCCTGCTATACATGGCTGTTTTTCAGCTGGACTGATGAATAAAATGCCCCAATTGTTATGGGAAATTGCTTTAATTGAGATTGTTGCCAATCAGATCGTAATTGTAGCCTATAGGATCCATAAGATCTGCAGCAGAAGACAGGGAAATGCAAAGGGTATACCAGGTCCCACTCCCTCCCAGCATTTGCGTGCAGTCAATAGGGAAGGGCTATTTCTTTCCACAATTGCTTTCACTCTGCTGCCTAATTAGGAGTGATTATATCTATAGAAAACTATTGCTTGTAAGCCTTGGTTAGTCATTATTCTGCATACCTTTAGATTAATCAGAAAAGGAGGGAGCAAGAGCTTGTTACATATGTCACACTAACACATCTCCCAGGCATCTAAAAAAGTACGTTGTATGCAGTGAGTTAATTTGAATTGTTGTTATGTGTGTAAATCCACCAGTTTTTATACAGATATATTCAGAAATAAAGCAAAGGCTTGTGGGATCCTAGAAATCTAAAACAAAACAGAATTTTCTGGAGAAACTCAATAGGTCTGGTAGCATCTGTGGACAGAAAGCAGAGTTAACGTTTTTAACCCAATGAACCTTCTTCAGAACTGAGTCATATACAGACAGTCAGATTCCATAAACAACAATGAAAGGACTCATTAATTAGCTGTTTTTCTCCCCCATGGCACTGGTTACAAGAAGATTTCTTATCAGAACAGCTGCAAAACCATTACTTTTCTTCAGAGATAATGGGAACTGCACATGCTGGAGAATCTGAGATAACAGTGTGGTGCTGGATGAACACAGCAGGCAATGCAGCATCTTAGCAGCACAAAAGCTGACATTTCGGGCCGAGACCCAATGAAGGGTCGAGGCCCAAAATGTCAGCTTTTGTGTTTCTAAGATGCTGCTTGGCCTGCCGTGTTCATCCAGCTCCACGCTTTGTTATCTCACCTTTCTTCAAATACCGTTTCATCAAAATGATGATCATTGAAACACACACTTGGTAGGATATTGAAAATTCTGAAATGGGATTCAAACCCATATCTATCTTTCACCTCATGAGATAATCTGACAGGAGATTGTTCTGTGAGGTTATTTAGCAAATCATTTTGCATTTGTAAGATACTTTCCTCACTGGAGAGTCATGTTGCTCGGGGCAGCAATGTGTTTCAATTGTTGGGGGTGGCTCAGTGGTTAACTCTGCAGTCTCACAACAGCGGGGACCGGGTTCAATTCCATCCTCAGGTGACTATCTGTCTGTGTAGAGTTTGCACATTTTTCTCATATCTACATGGGGTGTCCCTGAGTGCCCTAGTTTCCTCCCACTGCCCAAAGTTGTGCAGGGTAGGTGGATTGGCCATGCTAAATTGCCAACAGTGTCCAGGGATACATATTCTAGGTGCATTAGCCATGGGAAATGCAGGGTTACAGAGGAGCTCTTTGAAAGGTCAGTGTGGACTCAATGGCCAAATGATTTGACTCCACACTCTACGGTTTCCATGATTCTGTTTGCTTTCATGTCATGTTTCTTCTTGGAAGAAATGTACTGTTATGATTCTATGAAATCACAAAGGCGACAGGGAGCAAAATCTGGCATTGCAGTTTTCTTGCTGATCTTGGCAAAGTATGCTTGTCCCATTAATGCCAGCCGTGAGATTAACTTATGGCCAACATATGTTCAGTTCCCCAAATCATTGTAAACCGCGATATGGCTGTGTTTAATTGGATCCACTGATAATTTAATGGATTTTATTGCTCTTTTCCATGAACTCCAGAATCCAGTTTTTGATATTGTGAACCTTTTCAAGGTTGCAATGATGATGATGGTTTTTTAAAAATGGGGACAATGCTGGAGGGCCTGAGGCTGGCTTGGATTGCTATTTTTCGCTTCTCAGAATTTGGGTTAAAAGGCAGCCTAGACTTCTCCACTATACAGTTGTCTCTAAAATTGTGGTAATTGTCAAAATTGTCCTTGGCTTCCATATTCACCAGTTAATTCTGATCCAACAGAACATGACAAATACCACATGATGGGCAAAAGCAGTATCTTTGAGTATGGCGTGGGATCAGCACGTTCTGGCAAATATAACTTTTTTTTAATGTTAGAAGTACAGAGCAGAAGGCATCAGTATTTTTATGTTGTACATGATAGATTCTCTTATTGTGCATTTTACAACTTGGCATTTGGCCTGTACTTAAAAGTAAAGGTATTGTCAGGATCCTTAAAGGAGGAACTATATGTTCAAACTGCTTAATTGACAAATTTGTGGAATGGCAGGAAATTCTGCGATTCCTAGGCATTTTAAAATCTGTAGAAATTGAAGTCCATTTCACAGGCACTATTTCTGAGGAAGGGTGTCTTTTCTGAGGAAGGTTGCTCTTGTCCTTGATGAAATGCAACAAAGGTTTACCAGGCTGATTCTGTGGGTGGTGGGTCTGACATATAAGGAGAGATTGACTAGGTGGGGATTGTTTTCACTCAGATGAATGAGGGGGGATCTCACTTGTAAAATTCTAATAGAACTGGGCAGGGTAGGTGCATGGAGGATGTTCCTGATGGCAGGTGTGTCCATAACCAGGCCTCACAATCTGAGGATTCAGGATAGGCCATTTTGGATGGAGATGAGGAGACATTTCTAAAGGGTGGCAAGCCTGTGGAATTCATTGCCACAGGAAGTAGTTGATGCCAAAACATTGAATGTATTCAAGAGGTGACTCGATAAAGCACTTGGGGCAAATGGGATCAAAGGTTATAGGGAGAAAACAGGATTAGGCTATTGAGTTGGACAACCAGGATCGTGAAGAAGGGTGGAGCAGGTATGAAGGGCCAAATGGCCTCCTCCTGCTCTAATCTTTTCAGTTTTGTAGTATAAAATGTACAGTCAAGAAGTGGATATGACTGGTGGCAGTTAATATTTAAAACCGAAATAAAAATGCCACAGTGATATTGACAGTGGGAAAATTGCTCAGTTGTGTGTGATAGCATTTCAGAGTATAATAGAAAAGGGTGAAAGAGTAAAGAGAACGCTGCCTCTAGAGAGACATGGGCACCACATTGGATACAGTGCTCTATTTCCCCCTCCAAATCCCTAACTGCCCCTCATATTGTTTATGGCTTGGATGGTTTGTATTGTCGATAATGGGCTTTGTTTGTAAATAACTAATTGACTACAATAGGTGTTTTCCTGATGGTAGTTAATGTTCAAAAAGGAAAAATGACTAAGTAAAAAGTCAGCGATAACAAGGTGTAGAGCTGGATGAACACAACAGGCCAAGCAGCATTTTAGGAGCAGGAAAGCTGATGTTTTGGGTCTAAAAAGTCAGGGTGATTTTGGTGCAGAAGTCGTTCAGTTGTATGTGATAGCACCTCGGGGCATTAAAAAAAAACCTGAGTCGGGCCAGACTCAGTGCCACAATGGGTCAGTTCATTCAGCTGTTAAATGGAAGTTTGATGTTTCGTCACCATCCAAGGATAAGGACGTGAGGATTCCTGTGGTGCAGTGGTTAGATTAGATTAGATTCCCCACAGTGTGGAAACAGGCCCTTCAGCCCAACAAGTCCACACCGCCCTTTGAAGCATCCCACCCAGACCCATTTTTACCTACTTCTGAACCAGGAGACCTGGGTTCATACCCACCTGTCCCAGAGGTGTGTAATAACATCTTTGAACACCTGCCCTCCAAGCTCCATTTTAAACTTAGCTCCCTCCCCCTCTGCCGACCTCTCCCTCAACTTTCATGCTTTGCAGTACTTGCATGTAAATTATTTAGTTGGATACACAGGTGATTTACTGAAGAAATGGTAATAAAAGGGAAAAAATTCACAGTGATTTGATGATAAGAAAATTACATTCAGTTGTGCATGATAACAATTTTGGAAACAACAAAAGAAGATAAAATGGGCCCAAGGATGGATCTACAGAACTGTCTTTCCCAGGCTGGGACTAGCCTATGTGCACCCAGAGTAGTGGCTCTATTTTGGTGTTCAACAATGAATGATATCCCTTTCTAGTCAGGCTTCCCAAGTTATTACTGTAATATCCCCTCCAATCCACATGTAAGGAGCAAAATCTGGGAGACAATAATCAGACAGGTGAACATTATTGATGACATAGCCTCAGAACAAAGTTAAACTCCGGGGCTGCATGATCCATCACTGGTACGAGCCTTAATAATTCAAACACAGACAGCACCTTCATGGGCAACTCAATACAGGATTTTTCAAAAAGATTTCTTCTTAGGATCATGGCTGGTCTGAATACTCTATATTACAAAAAAGAAATTTTCTTCTTTTTGCAGCAATGTTAACTTCAGACCACCATATTCTAAGTTTTCCTTAGGATCAGCAACACTTGGTATTCTGCACAGGGCAGGGTTGTGTGAATAAGTCGCAAGTATAAAAGTATTTTTATAATATTGGATTGCATCCAATAGGAGATTTACGGTTACCTCACTCTTTAGTGAATGATCTGTCATTTGTAGAATTAAGCATATCACGAACATGATTGAAAGTGGAGAGCAATGCATGGAATGCACAATTTTACGGATAATTTCAAAAGCATTTTAAATGTTCCAAATGTTTGCGTGAAGCCTTCAGAACTGACTGCTAAAGACAGCCCCAGTGCAATCCTTAAATGATTAAGGATGAATGGTTTTGAAATAAACCATGCAGAAGCCTCTGGACCCCTCGGGGTGAATCCTGCCCACAGCCTTTCTTCTACTCACTGCTTGGAACCAATTTTCTTTTTTAACTCCAAGAAGCTTTTTGATATGAAGGATCAAAAGTTGGACATGTGATCCTGAAGCCTTACAGTTTGAATCTTACAGTAATCCCACAGGACAATTGAACCTGCTTGACCCCAGTAAGGGTTCCATATTGTCAAGGCTGAATTGCAAATGAGGCTAACCTGTGAAACATTATATAAAAAAAAGTTAGTTGAATGGTCCTGAAGGGGGGCTTATTGTCTTGCCTGCATGAGTAGAGAATCCATAACAATAGTAAAGGCATTTCACAGTAATTACTGCCAACTTTCTCACCATAATGTGTGAAACTAGACAGAATGCTTAATAAGAGTAATTAGGCTTTAGCAGATTCAAGATAATAAGTTTCAGTTAATAAAACCCTTTGGGAAGGTCATTTTTCCGTTAGCACCTTGGGACTTTCTATTAACAGTTACTAAAAAGACCAGCAGGAGAAAAGTTATCACACTGACTGAAAGACACATCAGTACAAGTTACTGCTAATAAAATCCCTCTAAAGTGAACAATTGACCTTCCGTGACCCTTGATTAAGTAACAAAATATTCTTCAGTGCAATCTAAAAAATATTTTATTTTCCAGCCAAAATGCTTGATTAAGCTTGATGAAACTTCAAATGAAATATTTTACACTGAAATGAACTGAAATGTTTATGGTTGGGTGGATACATTAGTGGTATAGTATTGTATTCCTTCTTTGGGCCATAGAGGTCTGTAGCACAGGAAAAGGCTCTTTAGCCCATTGAATCTTTGCCAGAGTCTTCTGGTACAGAAAGCCTGGGTTCAGGGCCCACTACTCCCAACATGTCTTAGCAGTTTAAAAATCTGTGACTGTGTAGCTATAAACAAAATGTTTGCTTTTTTATGTGATTATTATTTAAATAGAGACCTTCTCCTATTGTTAATGTACACTTTTACAAATCAGTGCTTAAGCCATTCTCCCCATAGCCAACAGTATTAAATAAATTAAGAATAAACTTCTGACTATTTTGATTAGTTTGGTCACTTAGAAAATGAGAAAAAAATGGTGAAACAACCACATGACGGATGAAAACAGATTATTATGCAGTTATTCATTATAATCTGTAATACAATATCTGAAAAGCTGACAAAAGTAGATTTAATAGCACCTTTCTAAACAGAATTAGATACATGCCTCGAGAAAAAAGAATTTGTGAAATAAACAAGGGAATGGGATCAATTGGACAGTTCTTTTGAACAGCCAGCAGATGGGCTGAACTGCCTGCTACTGTGTTGACATTTGTGAGTTAGCATAATAACCATTGTTGTAAAACTGATTCACTAATGCTCTTCAAAAAGGGTAGTTTGCCACCCACATCCTGCTGAGCCTACAAAAGTTCTAGACCCACATTATAGGCTGTTTTTAAGTGGAACAATACGGTCCCAACCTTGTTGTAGCTAAAGATTAGGGATGTGTGGGGAGGGGCTTTGAGAGGCCATGGAATGGGAAGAGGAACCTGAGCTGGAAGTGTACCTTAGGTGATCTATTAGGAAACTTACTAGGTGATCATTTGATGTGGATCTGGCCTGGCACAGTTCAAATTCCATTGGTGGAAGAATGTTCTTTAAATGCCCATATAAGGATCTCAAATACTCCATGGTTGAACTGCCTGACCCTATCAAAATTACAGTGAAGGTTGGGGTGGCTGGGCAAGCAACAGATAGGTAGCCTGCTGGATTTTACACAGTATCCCGACCTTCAAATGTGCTGGTGACTGTGTGAAATCCAACCTTATATTTCTAATTCATAATGTGTTCGGAAATTGACTAGCAAGCTGCTCACTGATTAACAATTGTGAGCATTTCAAAGAGAATGTTCAGCAATACCTTATCAGGGCAATAACATATTGAGAATGAACCTCATCTTAACATTGTCCCCACAGAGAAGAGTAACATCAGAATGTTTTTCTGAACTGTAGACATTTATGAATGGCTTTTAAATTAATTTAAAATAAATAAATTTGAAATACATGAAACATTATTGTCTTATGCTAAAATTAGGTATTTACTGTAAATAATTACTTAAAGTTATGGTGACACTGCTGAAAATCACAACTCTAAGCGTAGAAACTAATGCTAAATTTGTAGTTAAGTTTTATACGACCTTCCTTATGAGAATAAAACAAATATCAAAATATTACAGCCTATATATTGAAATATTTTGCATTTCTAAATTCTTAGATTGGTAAATGAATACATTTAAGAATAAAATAAATTGAAAAATATAACAGAATAATGCAACTTGCAGAGATTGTTCACTTGATCATTCCTCGGATAATGGAGTAATCTAAAGAGGAAATGTTGGACAGTTTGGACTGTATTAAGTGGAATTAGTTTTACTGAAACACATAGACCCTGAGGGGATTGACAGGGTGCATGCTAAAAGGATGTTTATCACTGTAGGAGATATTAGAATAAGGGGAATTTTAAAAATAAAGGACTTCTTTCAAGTTGGATATGAGGAGAATGTTGGAGAAGTTGGAGGTGAGGAGATCTCTCAGAGGTCACGAGGATATGGAATTCTCTCCTTCAGAGAGCAGAGGATACAGGCTCCTTGATTATTTTTAAAGGCTGAGTTAGGTAGATTCCTGACTGACAAGAGACACAGAGGATATAGCGGATGTATTAAAAAGTAGGGTTGAGACTGCAATCAGATCAGCCTTGATTTTGTAGAGATTCAAACGTACCACTGGGAATTAATGGAAATAAGAATGATGATAATATTCTTCGATCGGTGCTGAAACTGGGCCTTGCTCCTGGCTTTGACAATCCTACGTGTATTAGCCTCTCATGTATTTTTACATAGAATATTTTCTGTTAGCATCCCTAGAAAATGTTTCGATTGATGCCCCATGTAAAGTCGCCCACAACTCTCTAGAAATGTGATGAAATGTGCTGTCATTTACAACATTTGCCTCTCAAGATTATATCTGTGGGAACAACTTTATTTCCTAGTCATGGATTTAGCACGTAGATGAAGACCAGTGGTATAGGTCCTCCAACTAATGCCCTTTGATTCAAGTTCTGTTAATACATTTGCCACTTGACAAAGATCCTGACTGTGTTGAGGTATGAATAGCTAACTGGATTCACCACTTCAGATCATGAAGCCTGCTTGGTTTTGTCATAACAACGCTGCTCTCTGCAGTCTTAATTGCCAAAGGATCTTTTTTCATTCTGACTGCTTGAATAAACATCTCCACATTCTCTCAAGACAAAAAATGCATCAGCGTCTGGGTGTTAAAGTGTCTTGACTGTATGTGACTTCTCTAGTGTGGCTCTGCATTGAATCACTATTATAGACTGTGTCCAAATATTTATTCAGTGTAAAGTAAAAAATGGCTGTAATTGATTCCTGCCTTAAGGAGTGGTGGATCAAAGTGTACTCAAACAAGTAGCCATTGTGGTATGTTGACTAATCATGACAATCCTTTCAGCAAACAGAGATATCAAAGAAAATTGCGCAAACCAAAATTGAGACCACTATCATGTGAATTTCCAGAGTTTGTGGAAAGATTGTAGCAAGTATATTTTGAATAGGAGGATTTTAAAAAAAGTTATGGATGAAAGTTGCTGGAAGGGAAGTTTAAAGTAGTGTCAGGTACATGCTCCTTCAGCAAGAGAAATGATCATGAGGACTGATGTAGAGATAGTAGCCATAGCTGTATTCAAGATAATGTGATGATGTATTAGCCATGACTGCTAACTTTTTAAAGTATGTTCAAATTGGGCAACATAGGCTTAGCTTTAGCCATCTCTGCCTGACAGATTGATGTGTTGTTGTGTATATCAACAAGTTCAAATAAGTAACACAGTATTTAAACAAATATTTCAGTTCTACATAGTGAATGATGCATTTGAAATTAACATAAACGGATCATTCCTCCTGTTATCTCAGCACAGGCAGCAAGCCTCTGCCTGCCTTGACCCCAATCTCTGTAAATTTCTCTATAAGGCCCTGAGCTTTCTTTCTGATTTAACCTTTAAAATCTTTCCGTAAAACCTGGTAAGCCTTCCAATTCTCTGGTCCCCAACACCTCATTTTCACCATGGACATCCAGTCCCTATAACTTCCAATTTCTGGTCCCCAACACCTCATTTTCACCATGGCTGTCCAGTCCCTATACACCTGTACTCCTCATGCAGATGGCTTAAAGGCCCTCCGCTTCTTCCTGTCCCGCAGGCCCGACCAGTCCCTCTTCACTGGCACGCTCATCCACCTGGCTGAACTCGTCTGCACCCTCAACAAATTCTCTTTCAATTCCTCCCACTTCGTACTGACAAAAGGGGTGGCCATGGGTACCCGCATGGGCCCAAGCTATGCCTGCCTCTTTGTAGGCTACGTGGAACAGTCCTTCTTCCGCACCCACTCTGGCCTCAAACCCCACCTCTTCCTCCGTTACATTGATGACTGTATCGGTGCTCGAATAATTCATCCACCTCACCAACACTTTCCACCCCAACCTCAAGTTCACCTGGACCAGCTCCAACACATCCCTCACCTTCCTGGGCCTCTCTGTCTCCATCTCAGGCAACCAACTAGAAACCGATATCCATTTCAAACCCACCGACTCCCACAGTTACCTAGAATACACCTCCTCCCACCCACCTTCCTGCAGAAATTCCATCCCCTATTCCCAATTCCTTTGCCTCCATCACATCTGCTCCCAGGATGAGGCATTCCACTCCCATATATCCCAGATGGCCTTGTTCTTCAAGGACCGCAACATCCCCCCGACAGTGGTCGAGAACGTCCTTGGCTGTGTCTCCCTCATTTCCCGCAACACATCCCTCACACCCCGTCCCAGCAATAACCATCAAAAGAGAATCCTCCTCGTCCTCACATACCATCCCACCAACCTTCGGGTACAACGCATCATCCTCCGACACTTCCGCCATCTACAATTCGACCCCACCACCCAAGACATTTTTCCATCCCCACCCTTGTCTGCCTTCTGGAGAAACCACTCTCTCCGTGATTCCCTTGTCCCCTCCACACTCCCCTCCAACGCCACCACAGCTGGCACTTTCCCCTGCAACTGCAGGAAATGCTACACTTGTCCCCACACCTCCTCCCTCACCCCCATCCCAGGTCCCAAGATGACTTTCCACATCAAGCAGATGTTCACCTGCACATCTGCCAATATGGTATACTGCATCCGCTGTACCCGTTGTAGCCTTCTCTACATTGGGGAAACCAAGCAGAGGCTTGGGGACCCCTTTGCAGAGCACCTACACTCGGTTCGCAACAAACAACTGCACCTCCCAGTCGTGAACCATTTCAACTCCCCCTCCCATTCCTTAGACGACATGTCCATCCTGGGCCTCCTGCAGTGTCACAACGATGCCACCCATAGGTTGCAGGAACAGCAACTCATATTCTGCTTGGGAACCCTGCAGCCCAATGGTATCAATGCAGATTTCACATGCTTCAAAATCTCCCCTCCCCCCACTGCATCCCAAAACCAGCCCAGCTTGTCCCCGCCTCCCTAACCTGTTCTTCCTCTCACCTATCGACTCCTCCCACCTCAAGCCGCACTCCCATTTCCTACCTACTAACCTCATCCCGCCCCCTTGTCCTGTCCGTCCTCCCTGGACTAACCTATCCCCTCCCTACCTCCCCACCTGTACTCACCTCTACAGGCTCCATCCCCGCTCCTTTAACTTGTCTGTCTCCTCTCCACCTATCTTCTCCTCTATCCATCTTTGATCTGCCTCCCCCTCTCTCCCTATTTATTCCAGAACCCTCTCCCCATCCCCCTCTCTGATGAAGGGTCGAGGCCCGAAACGTCAGGTTTTGTGCTCCTAAGATACTGCTTGGCCTGCTGTGTTCATCCAGCTCCACACTTCATTATCAAGCTTTCACTTCTTTTAGTTCTCCCACTGTGTCTCCAAATCTACACTTCTTCAGATTTTTTCTTAGTACATTTCCAAGAGACATTTTACAATGGTAAAGGTGCTAATAGAACTGAAGGGGTTGTTGAATCTGATCTCAATCGTCTCTGGATTCAACAGCTGTCTCATTTTCTGCTCAATCTCATTTTTTTACTAATGACTTGAGCAGTTAATTATATCATTAGTGTATATACCATAATATAGATCTACCTACATTTCTAAAGTGATTTAATATATAAGTTATTTCTAACTGACTGTAATAGATATAGGATAAATTGTACTTTAATTGACAATTTAGATATTTGGGCAGTAATTTTAAACTAACCTGCTAAGCTGTAGGATTCGAGCCGGCACCTGTTTTACTCATCTTTCAAATGCATCTTCCACTTAAGCCAAACCCAAATTCTACCAGTGGCAAAGGTTGCGTTATGATGAAAGTCTCGAAAAACTTGAAATCTTTAACTTTGAAAGAAGATACTGGAGAGGCCACCTTGTAAAAGTATACAGGTTAATACAGCGCACCACTTCAAGGTAAACCACAATACGACTACACAGAGGTACAGATGAAAGTTGCCGAAAGGAAGTTTCAAGTACATATTCCTTAAGCAAGAGAATTGATCATGGAGACTTTTGTAGAAAGTAACGATAGCAATATTCAAAAGTCAATGACTTGACATATTAACCATGACTATTACCTTTAAAAGAATGTTCAAACTGGGCAACACAGCCTTTGCTTTCGCCATCTCTGTCTTTGACAGATTGAACGCCAGAATGGAGAAAGGCTTCAGATGAATTATGGGGCTTTTAGTGTCCGTAAGAGACCTCAGTGCTGGAGGTAGCTTATTGGCATGAATAGAGAATTGGTTCATGAGCAGGATAAAGAGTTTTGTTTTAGGTTGGTGGACCATGATTGGTGGGGACTGAAGGATGGAAAGGAATGTATTGTAGCCAAATTGGCAGATGATGTAAAAATAGGTGGAAGGGTAGTTTGTGAAATTAATCAAACAATTTGCAGAGAGATAGTGATTGGTTAAGTAAATGGCCAAAAATTTGTCAAATCAAATACAAAGTGGGAAAATGTGAGGGGAGAACAAAATAACAGTAACAAAAACAGAAGTTGCTGGAAACGCTCAACAGATCTGGTAGCATCTGTGAAGAGAAATTCAAAGTTAACATTTTGGGTCTGGTGACCATTCCTCACTGGACCTGAAACATTAATTCTGATTTTCTCTTCACAAATGTCACCAGATCTGTTGAGCTTTTGCAGGAACTTCTGTTTTTGTTCCTGATTTGTAGTATTTGCAGTTCTTTTGGTGGTTATTTAGAACAAAATAACAATATTATTTACATGGAAAAAAGCTATAGAAAGCTGCAAAATAAAAGGACTTTGGGTGTGCTTGTACAAGAAACACAGAAAGCAAGCACTTTGTTCCAGCAGATAATCAGGACGGCTTAATGGAATGTTAGCCCTTAGTTCAGAAAGTTTGGAGAATAAGATTAGGAAAATTTTCTACAGATGTACAAAGAGCTGGTGATCTGGAGTATTGTGAACAGTTCAGGCCCCCTATTCAAGGAAAGGTAGCATTTCATTGGAGGACCTCAGAGAAGTTTCTCTAAGATGATCCCAGGTGTGGAGAGATTGTCTTATGAGCAAAGGTTAAACAAGTAGGACTCTATTCACTGCAGTTTAGAAGAATGAGAGGTGATGTGTTTGGGAAACATATCAGCCATAATTGAATGGTGGAGCAGACCCAATAGACTGAATGGTCTAATTCTGTTCCTTTATCTTATACTCTTATGATCTCACTGAAACATCTATGACCCTTAAGGGCTTTAACAAGGGTAAATTCTTGGAGGATTTTTCCCCTCATGGGAGAGTCTAGGACCAGAGGCATAGTGTCAGAATAAAGGGCACCAAATTAAGAGTGACATGAGGGAGAATTTCTTCTCTCAGTGTTGAGAGTCTTTGAAACTATTTGCCAGAGAGCTCTGGGTGCAGAGTCTGTGCGTATTTTTAGGGCTGAGATAGGTAGATTCTTGTCAACAAGGTAATCAAGATTTACGGGGACTTTTTGTCATTGGACTCCAAATGTTCACTCTGCTTTCTTTCTACAGGTACTGCCAGGCCTGTTGAGTTTCTCACCAATTTCTGTTTATGTTTCAGATCTCCATCATCTGCAACTTTTTGCTTCAATTTACTGTTTAAATTTACCTCATTAGACATTGGTAGTACTGCACAACATAATGTAAGGTATTCTCAAAGTGAAGACAGGATTTTGTCTCCACAAGGACTGCATGGTGGTTACTTCAACTGATTTTGTCATGCAGGGATACATCAGAACAAGATATGGTCAAATATATTTTTCCTTCAATTTGTTTCCTTCACCACCTGTTGCAGACCCTTCAATGTTCTTTAGGACTCAACTGGCTTGGTTTGTAGTGGTGCAGCTGAGGCACTCTTGGTGGTGGACTTTGAGATCCCCCCCCCCCCCAGGATACATTCTGTGCCCTTACTACACTCAGTGCTTCCACTAAATGGTGTACAATGACAAAGGAAGCTAATGCATAGCTACAATGTTTCTGGGAAGGCAATCTGTCAATAATTGTATCACAAGAGCTGAAGATCATCATGGCACAGCACTGGAATCTTGTAAGCTACCACTAATTGAATAAGCCCAACAAGTCAACTCGTTTCCGTAGATGTATCAAGTCAGTCTTAGACCTTACTTTCAAGGGGAAATATGTTAATTAATTTCTCTCTGGAAAGGAGGCAAGAGGGTGACAGGACATAGAATGATTTTAGGTTGGCAGAGATACGTGAGTTTTAGATGATGCCAATACATGATCCACAACATTCTGCATATTAGCAACCTTTTATTGTCATCGGGTCTGGATGTCCTGCCATGTTAAAACAGGGGAGGCTTTATCAAACCTATCCCATGCAATAACCCACCCACTTTTTCAATGGATGTGAGTATTGCACAGCATTGTCATGCTAATAGATGGAGTTTTATTTCTCTGAAGTAACAATTCCCATTTCATTAAAGACCAGTCTGGGTATACTGCAAGGAGATCATATGCAGCATTCCTGATAATCTTCTACAAAACAAAGTTGTACTTAGAGTTGACGTTTAATTGTCCTAACTATTAATCCTAGCATCCTTTTCCTTTTACATATATAATGATTGTTATATTCCAAGTCTGTGATTTTGGTGATCACATTGAAATATATATGATCCTGGGGATAAAATAAGATAGATGCTTAAAAGATGTTTCATCTTGTGGATGGAACCAGAATTAGGGAACTCAGAGATTGAAATTATTATTTTCCTCATGGAGCACTTGAGTCTAGGGAACTCTTCTCCAGGGGTAGCGGAGATAGAATTGTGTAGAATTGAAATCATAACCATTAATCATAAAATCCCTTCAATGTGGAAGCAGGCCATTTGACCCATTGAGCCCACACCAACGATCTAGTGAGCTTCCACAGAAATTATCCATTGAATCAGCATCTATCCCTATCCCTCTAATTCTGCATTTCCCATGGCTAAACCACCTAGCCTGCACATCCCTGGACACAATGGGCAATTTAAAATGGCCAATCCATCTAAACTGCACATCTTTGGACTACGGGAGGAAACCAGAAGATCAGAAAGAATCCCCTGCATTCACAGGGAGAATGTGTAAATTCTACGCAGACAGTTGCCGGAGGGTGGAATCGCACCCAATCTCTAGCATTGTGAGACAGCGGTGCTACTACTGAGCCATCATGATGTCCATGACCTGATTCAATGACAGAGGAGCCAAATTGCCTACTCATACTCCTAATTCATAGTTTGTATGTTTGTGTCTTTAATATAGTGCAAAATGAAGTCAGTTGATCTTTCTTGACACCTGCCTGATAACAGGCCTGCGTGACATAGCTGTTAAAATTAAAGGAAAGGCCCATGTTGTTTCATTGGAAAGCAAAGTTAAGGTGATCAGTGTTAGGGGGAAATGTGGGTATGACCTGAGTTAACCCCACGCCCCCAACTCCAAAAATCTACATATAGGTCCACTTGGAATTAGAATGAGTTAGAGAGTTTGCATCTTCATTTATTCATTTTCAGGAAAGTAATGAGTTGAAAAGAAAGATTAGTTAAACTGCAGAAACACACTCAGACGCTGATTCAATGGATAATTTCTGTGGAAAAGCAAAGGGGACATCAGACAAAATAATCTACTACAACAATAGCACAGGGAGACAATACCAGCAGCATCTTTTAGTCTCTAAAATCCCAGGAAGGTTTTGGAAACATCAGGCCAGAAGTAGTTAGGCTTTAAACTGCCCATTTACTTCTAAGATAGATCAGAAGTTGATGGCGAAAGTTGGTAGCTAATTAACATTTCTACCTGGATATAAGGCCCATTTGTCTCATGTTGCCATGGAAATGGGCATTGAGGTTGCTGGGGTTTATAAGATGTCGCTGAAAATATACAGGCACAAACAGTTGTTATGATGTGGGAGACAGAGACAGCGGCTAGAGGTCAAACATTTCCGTGGTTCACCACATAGGAATACAATTGGGAGATCACACTCAGATTGAAGAGATCAAATTTGCTTGGATTTGAAATGAGGCTGCATAATTCACAAAGCTTGCACCAGAGAGAAATATGCTTGTCAGAGCCAAGACTTCATCAGGCAGTTCTGGGGTTCACAGTTATCAGGATGCAAAAGGAGGAGAATGGAATAAATCCTCAGGAGCTAAGAATCACTTTGGGCTGAATACAGGAGAACTGAATACTGACCAAGGATCAATATGAAGTTTTCACGTATAATGGGATTATCAATTGTAGTAAAAATAAAAATTCTGTAGGTTACAAAGTAGCCTATAAGAATAATATTTAGCCAGTGGTTAATTTTGTCTGTTTGTTTAAAACAGGAAATCTTGTCCAGTTATTCGTTTAGCTATCAAGTGGAAATTCAAATGTTATTGTAAAGCTATCAATTTTTATGGGGATCATAACAGTTTTCACAACACCTTTATCTCACTTGTCATGGATTATCCACATGTCATGAACAATAAGCCAGACAGGTTCTTTCTCCACTGAGCAACAAAATTATCCCCTCCTACATGTTTTCCCTCTCTTTGCTGTTTCCCTTCTAATATGTCTTCTCAAATGCATAAAATAGAGATTTAGCTCTCAATATTTCACAACAGCTTACAGCTGATAGTATAAAATAATTAAATAAACTAAGCCCACAAGTTAGATCCAACAATGCTTGGATAAGCAGCTCACCACGCATTCCAAAAGTGGAAGGTATTGGCAGTCAAATACCACGCCCTTCGTAATATAGCCAGATAGTGGCTAATGAGATTGATCTGCATAAAACAGCTAATGTTTTTCTGAACAATGTGTAAATCTTCATGATACGTATATCTTGTTCTCAGCGCCCTTGAATGCAAATCTGCTGCATCTGTTTACGTTCAGTGGTTCAGAAGAAATATTAATTCTTAAATCGTGAAGCTCTTGCAAATAAACTACATGCAGCATAACCAGTTAAATGGCCTGATGTAATTTATGCTTTTATAAGCACAAATGTAAAATTCTCAAATGACACTTGAACAATCTTGGCTAACTGATGATGCAATTGCAAAGATTTCTTTGTTATAGCAAATTATACCAGGAGTGGAAATTACTGAATAGAATACTTCCATTAGTGATTGACACCATTAACTACCTTCATAAAAATTCAAGAAGTGTCAAGAAAATAACAGAAAGACAGATACATACTGCAACTGAAACCCCCCTAGCTGGTGGTCCCCTCAGAAACATGGCCGGACTTTGAGGTTGCGTGAAAATTTCACACACCTTAGTGCACATTGTTCAGAGAGAAAAGTGTCTCGAGTGAAAAATGGCCAAAAATGCGGCTGTAAAAGGAATAAAAGAAAGCAGTAAAGGGCACTGAAATAACTGCACAGAAGCAGTCACTAAGTCACTTTTTATTTTACATGTGCACAGTGCATAGGCTCTGACCCGCCAGCTCAGAGCCAGTGCCTAGACCGAGGAGACCTTCTTAATCTCCTGTTTACATCTGTCAGCCAAGGCTACCTGATCAGCCCAGGTAAACAACACCAATCAAGAATCTTTTAGTCAATGAGACCCATCTAGCCCTAGCTCCACTCACTACAGGTATATTACAGGGAATTACCCCTAGTTTGCAAAACCAGAACAGGTAAAACCAGAACAGGTAATTTGGCATAACATGTATTTTTGTTTATGTTTCACAATGAACTTTATCTCACTCATTAACTTCATCTTAGGCCATCAACATACTCCTGTCCTCCTCATGGTCCTATTTAGACTTTCCTTAAGTATATCCTTGCTTTTCATCTGAACCAAAACAGCTAGGAGGAAATGTGGAGTTGTGACTGTCAGAGATTAGTTTGCTATCATAAATTCCAAAATGAATGCTTCCAAGCATATTCCAGTCAATCAGGATATGATTAGAAATCCAAACTCGTTTAAGACGCTTTTTCCCTCTTTTTACTTTCATGGTCCTTTCACCATTTGCAGAGTAAAAACTGACTAAATGATTGAGTATAACCAATTCCTAGATAATGCTATTTAACTCAAATGTGTGCCAGAGAGCTTTAAGTGAGCACACAAGAGAACAGTGAAAAAAGGAATAATCTGCTGCATACATCATGACAATTTTGTTCCAAATTCCAAATTCATTGGAGGTGAAATACAATTGAAAACAAGACATTGGTGTAATGAATGAATAAAGGGAGCAAAATTCCACTATCATTAAGCTGCATGTCTTCTCATTTAAAAAAAGTTGCAGTCTTCAATTTTTTCTCAAAATTCATTTTCATGATGTTCCTGAAAGTGTCATTTTATTGCCTGTGCCCAGCTGAACTTAAGTGAAAGTGACATGCCTTCTTGAATCATTGTAATTTTTGTGATAAATTTGCTGTTTACACCTGTCCTTCCGTCAGTTTCTAAACAGCTCTTATGTTTCATTTTATTCATTCACGGAATGAGGGCATCATTGGCTAAGTCAGCATTTATTGCCCATTTCAGAGTACAGTTAAGAGTCAACAACGTTGCCATAGGTTTGGAGTCATATGTAGTCCAGACTAGGTAAGGATGACAGTTTCCTTCCCTAAAGGATGTTAGTGAGCCTGATGGGTTTTTCCAACAATCAACAATGATTCAGGGTCATGATCAGACTCTTAATTCCAGTTTTAATTGAATTCAAATTCCACCAGGTGCCATGGCAGGATTTGAGCCCAGGTCCCAAGAACATTACCTCGGTCACTGGATCAATAGTCTAGTGATAATACCACTAGGCCATTGCCTCCCCAATTCCAAGGCTTTAACCAAGCGATTATAAAATGTGCTATACTATATACGTTCTGTTTTGTAGTGCACCCATTCGCTAGTCAATGCAACAGGCCCAGCATATTAGTTTCAGAGTCATTGACACTCTCACAATATTAACTTTAACGTCTCCCTGTGGCTTCATTGTTAAAAATTTCCTACATGCCTCTCTTTTAGGTCTCAGTTTTCACTGGGCAACATTTGGGTTCTCTGGGTTCCATACCACTGGAATTCACTCCCTAAAACCTTGCTGCCTGGCATCGATGCATGTTGGAAGGATTACATATGCATTTTCCTTAGTCATCAAGACCTGGAGTCTAGAACCTGGAGCTTCTAGTTCAGGGACAATGACACTTCTTATAGCCGTAAAACATTCACTTACTTCATAGGCATGGTCAAAGAGATGAGCCCTTCAACTCATTTTTGCCATCAATATAATTTCCAGCATTGTTCAACCGCAACTCAAAGCAGTGAATGCCTTTTAAGAAGTACATTCATTGCTTAAACAAGCTTTGGGAGTCACAGAATCATATAATTCCTGCAGTGTGGAAGCTGGCCATTTGGTCCAACAAGTCCACACTGACTTTCCAAACAGCATCCCACCCAGCCTCCCCCTATCAAGTCCACAGCAACCCTTCGAAGAACATCCCACCCAGACCCAGCTTGTTACCTTTCCCTGTAACCCTGCAATTTCCATAGCTAATCCATCTAACCTATACATCTCTGGACACTATGGGATAATTTAGCATGGCCAATCCATCTAGTTTGCACAACTTTGGACTGTGGGAGGAAACTGGAGCACCTGGAGGAAACCGACGCAGCCACATGACAATGTGGCAACTCCACACTGACTGCTGTCCTTGGGTGAAATATTCTAATTTGCCTGTGAGTGCACCTTCAATTCTAACCCAAGAAGTTAAAAGTCATCCAGGACAAACCAACCTCCGGATACAACGCATTATCCTCCGACACTTCCGCCATTTACAATCCGACCCCACCACCCAAGACATTTTTCCATCCCCTCCCCTGTCTGCTTTCCGGAGAGACCACTCTCTCCGTGACTCCCTTGTTCGCTCCACACTGCCCTCCAACCCCACCACACCCGGCACCTTCCCCTGCAACCGCAGGAAATGCTACACTTGTCCCCACACCTCCTCCCTCACCCCCATCCCAGGCCCCAAGATGACATTCCACATTAAGCAGAGGTTCACCTGCACATCTGCCAATGTGGTATACTGCATCCACTGTACCCGGTGCGGCTTCCTCTACATTGGGGAAACCAAGCGGAGGCTTGGGGACCGCTTTGCAGAACACCTCCACTCAGTCCGCAACAAACAACTGCACCTCCCAGTCGCAAACCATTTCCACTCCCCCTCCCATTCTCTAGATGACATGTCCATCATGGGCCTCCTGCAGTGCCACAATGATGCCACCCGAAGGTTGCAGGAACAGCAACTCATATTCCGCCTGGGAACCCTGCAGCCATATGGTATCAATGTGGACTTCACCAGTTTCAAAATCTCCCCTTCCCCTACTGCATCCCTAAACCAGCCCAGTTCATCCCCTCCCCCCACTGCACCACACAACCAGCCCAGCTCTTCCCCCCCACCCACTGCATCCCAAAACCAGTCCAACCTGTCTCTGCCTCCCTAACCGGTTCTTCCTCTCACCCATCCCTTCCTCCCACCCCAAGCAGCACCCCCATCTACCTACTAACCTCATCCCACCTCCTTGACCTGTCCGTCTTCCCTGGACTGACCTATCCCCTCCCTACCTCCCCACCTACACTCTCTCCACCTATCTTCTTTTCTCTCCATCTTCGGTCCGCCTCCCCCTCTCTCCCTATTTATTCCAGTTCCCTCCCCCCATCCCCCTCTCTGATGAAGGGTCTAGGCCCGAAACGTCAGCTTTTGTGCTCCTGAGATGCTGCTTGGCCTGCTGTGTTCATCCAGCCTCACATTTTATTATCTTGGAATCTCCAGCATCTGCAGTTCCCATTATCTCTGATCCAGGACAAACAGCTGTTTTTGGCAAACCATCTACCATTTTAACAATTCACTTTCTCTACGACAGCTTGAAGTACTACAAGGTGCCTTGCAGTAATTTTCCAACCTCCTCCAACAATATAGCTCATAACTTCTACCACTTCGAAGGACAAGGGGACCAGAATACCCATTCCTATAAATTACCCTTAAAATCACTTGCAACCCTGACTCGGAAGTACAGTGCCATTTCCCCATCATTAGTGGACTTCAAACACAGGCCTCCTTATATGTGGCACCATGCAATATATTCACAACACAAAGTGCAGTTGTTCAAGAACATAGCTAATCATCGTCTTGAGGGTAATGTAAGATAGCCAGTAAATGCTGGACTTTTGCAGCAATGTTCACATCCGGTGTATCGATTAAAAAAATGTTCTGATACAATTGAGCATACAGTTAATCAATCATTTGGAATTTGGAAGTTAATACTGCTTGCGGTCCACATTTTCTTTGGTGAGCGGCTTTCTGTTTGCCGCATTCTCTCATTTTGAACCAGCTCAATTTCGAGGCCTAATCAACTCCAAGAAACCAGCATTAGGTCTTTACTCATTTATGTACAAGTGGGCTTATTGCATTCCAAGAGTACTGATCATTTTTGCCAATGCTTGCGATGTCACAAGGTCCATTTTTTCTTTGATCCTTTTTGCATTATTTTCCAGTTTAGCTCCATTGCTGATATTATTGCCCAGAGTTATGAGCTTACATTCTTCAGCCAATGTTATTAACATTGGCAGTGACCCACTTAACATAGTTTTCATAGGTGAGCCTGTGTTCTCTCTGAACCGAAACAGCTAATCTTAAGACATGCAGTGAATATTCCAGACTTCTTTGATAATATTGCAATGAGATAGGATTCCACTAAATTAAGTATTGTTGCACATAGTTGATAATGTCAACTATGCAAGTCCTTTTCATAGAGACTAATCAACTTATCAGATTTAGTAACAAATTTAATTCATCACAGAAGCATGCAATAAAGCTGAGGTATTCAAAAACAGAATACAACATAAAAGATCTGAAAGCAGTGAAAGGTCTGGTAAAGTATAGCCTAAAAAGGGAGCAGGGTATCAAAAAGATTTGCTATGAAAATACCTGATTTATGTGTGGCAGGCCTCTTAAAACCTACCCAATGTATTTCAAGAATGAATACAAACTGCAATATTTTAATGATAGGAAACCTCAAAAAGATGTGCAACTTACCATGTTGATGTAGGTGGCAGAAGCAGCCCTCTCACCCCAACATTCCATAACAGCATTGCAAAATACATAATTATACAGTAAGGGCAGGTTAGGCAAAACACTGGCCATTCTTTCTTTTCTTTCTTGAGAACCAACACACTCTTCAGGCTAAGAAATATAAAGCTAACCCCTCATCACATTGCACTCTATTTAATGTGAAAATTCGTACAAGATCTTTCAGATGTGTCATCATCTCCCTTAACAGCAATTTGCATGAAGATCCATAAAACTTTGCTTCACTTTAACAGCAAAACACAGAGACATGGCTGCCGGGTGACAATAGATTGGATCCTGAATATTGAAAGATACATATAATTTATGGAAGACATGAAGCTGGGAAAAAATTGTTAATTAATGATGGTATTAGCATCACAAAATGTGATAATCCAATTTCAAGAATCTAACCATCGCTAGTCCAAATCAGTTTTTGGCCAATGGCAATCGCCCAGGATGCTGATCATGGGGAATTCATCAATGTTAATACCACTGAATATCAAGGGGTGATGGCTGGATGCTCTCTGACTGCATGTGATAATTGGCTGGCATTAGCGTTACATGAACATATCTTTTCTCTTCTCAGCCCAAGCCTGAATGTTGTTCAGGTCTTGCTGCACATCAACTTGAGCTACTTCATAAATGGTTTTGAATATTGTACAATCATCAGCGAACATTCTATTCTTGATTTTATGGTGGAAGGAACTCACTGAGGAAGCAGAAGATGGTTGTGTCTAGAAAGCTTTCCTAAGGAATTCTTTCAGTGATATTCTGGAAAAAAAAATTGACATCCAATAAAGACATTCTTCTTCCTGTGTACTAGTTATGGCTTCAGCCACCCAAGAGTTTTCCCCAATTCAGATTTCAACTTTGTTAAGACTCCTCTGTGTTGCACTCAGTTTAAAGTGACCTTGTTGTCAAGGACAGACACTCTCACTTCATGCATGGAATTCAAATTTTTTGTCAATATTTGAACCATAGCTGTAATGAGTGGACCTGGTGGAACACAAACTAAGTATGAAATTATTGCTGAACAAGTGCTACGTGATAACACTGTTGTTGACACTTTCCATCACTTTGTTGATGGATAAGAGAGGATCAGCTTCCTCTACATTGGGGAAGCCAAGTGGAGGCGTGGGGACTGCTTGCAGAACACTTCCGCTCGGTTCGCAATGAACAACTGCACCTCCCAGTCGTAAACCATTTCCACTCCCCCTCCCATTCTTTAGATGACATGTCCATCATGGGCCTCCTGCAGTGCCACAATGATGCCACCCGAAGGTTGCAGGTACAGCAACTCATATTCCGCTTGGGAACCCTGCAGCCCAATGGTATCAATGTGGACTTCACCAACTTCAAAATCTCCCCTTTCCCCACCACATCCCAAAACCAGCCCAGTTCGTCCCCTCCCCACACTGCACCACACAACCAGCCCAGCTCTTCCCCTCCACCCACTACATCCCAAAGCCAGTCCAACCTATCTCTGCCTCCCTAACCTGTTCTTTCTCTCACCCATCCCTTCCTCCCACCCCAAGCCGCACCTCCATCTCCTACCTACTAACCTCATCCCACCTCCTTGACCTGTGCGTCTTTCCTGGACTGACCTATCCCCTCCCTACCTCCCCACCTATACTCTCCTCTCCACCTATCTTCTTTACTCTCCATCTTCGGTCCGCCTCCCCCTCTCTCCCTATTTATTCCAGAACCCTCACCCCATCCCCCTGTCTGATGAAGGGTCTAGCCGAAACGTCAGCTTTTGTGCTCCTGAGATGCTGCTGGGCCTGCTGTGTTCATCCAGCCTCACATTTTATTATTTTGGATTCTCCAGCATCTGCAGTTCCCATTATCACTCATTGAGCAGTAATTTGCCAAGTTGAATTTGTCAATTTTTTCAGTACAGGACATACCTGGTGATTTTCCATATTGTCAGGTAGGTGCCAGCGTTGTAACTGTACCTGAACAGCTTGCTTAAGTGTGTGTCTAGTTTTTGGACATAAGTCATCCGTACTATTATCAAAATGTCAGGGACCTAACTTTTCATTATCAAGTGTCTTCAACCATTTGTTGTTATCACAAGCAAAGAATTGAATTGGCTGAATTCTGGAATGTGTGATGCTTTGGACAGCAGGGCAAGTTGAATTATTCATTTGACATTCTAGCTGAGGATGCTTTCAAATGCTTCAGAGTCATCTTTTGCATGATGAACTCCCCCAGATGCATCATGCAGTCACGTAGTAATGATACCTTTTGGGTTTGAGTTGACATGTATAGTATTTGGACTCAGAAGTGGGATTAGAAGAATTCATCAACATTCTTAAATTATCAACACTCCAGTTAACTTAAAGCTGCAAGATAAATGTAAAGTCACTATGGAGAGACAGATGACTAGTGGTTAGTTTAATGTGACAGGCTCCACATCTCAAGCAAGGGATATGGTTGAGAAGGCAAGACCTCAGCAAATGGAGGAATTCAACCTACACTGTTAGTGTCACTCTGCATTATAGTCCAGGCATCCAGCCAACTGAGTTTATCACCCAATATACAGAGAAAGCAGCAACTCCATAAACACATAGCACAATTTGGCAATAGGCATAAGTTAGCGACCAACATATTTTAAAAACACCACCACAAAAAAGCCATCATCTTAGCCAAACATACATTGAGCTGGGCATGTTAGCTCCCAGCTAATGTGTTTCCATTGCCAAAGCAGCATAAATTTGGAAGATTTAGCTATATATTTACTACTATAGTTACTGCATCTCAGCTCTCAATTCCAGACTTAAAGTTAACAATTCATTACAATTGCATTCACTACATTTTTCTACTAGTGGTAGATTCTGAAATCGTGCAGTCTTAAGCTGGAGATTCTCCATTCATCTTCAACTAATTCATCCCTTCGGTAGTTCAAGTTTTTTTTAGGCTCTCAGTTAGTTGAGTTCCACTTTAGTGATGTGGTTAAAATTGTTCTGTGTATGCAGCTTCTTCTCCCAATGTTTAAGCCTCATTGTTCCTCCATTGAAGCCTTCTTCTTCTCAGCCTGCTTGCAACCTTCTTCTTCTCTCCCCCTTGCAGACTTTTTTTTTCGATCCATCATTGCAGCCTCCTTCCATGCATTCTCTCAATACTGGGAGCCTCCATCCTTACCTCCCTGTAATAAGCATCTTCATTCATCTACTACCTTTACAGCCTCCTACCGCCTCCTTCTTCCTCCTTCCTGCAACCTCACCTTTCGTTCACTTGCAGCCTTCTCCTTTTCCCCTCTCCTTGCAGCCTCCTCACTTGTGAGCCCAACAGCAGCAAATGCAGATGAGAAACAGCTTAACTGAAGAAACATGAAAGAGACAGGATCTGTGAATGGAGCAGAAGTTCTTCAAAGATTCTGCATCTTTCATGTATGGGTTGGTGGCCTTGTTTTGATTGGTTGCCACTTAAGAGAGGGGCGGTACTGCTTGTCTCAGGGCCCTCCTGAAAATGTGGGCGCTGGTGATGAGCATCAAATACATCAGCCTTTCCTGGACCTTAGTCACTACCTCGCCTTACATCATCCCCTTCTTTGGACATTTTCTGTCCAGCAAAGAAAACTAATGGGTGACCAGATGGAGTATTTTAAAATGATTTAAGTTCATATAAGGTAAACAATTCCATTGATAGAGGGGATCAAAAGTAGAAGATAGGCACCATTAAATCCAGTAGGGTCATCAGGCAAAACTGTTTTGCTCAGAGTGCCTAGAATATGGAACTCACTATGACAGGGAGTGGTTGAGGTGATTAGCATAGATAAATTTAACGGGGAGCTAGGTAACAGATAAGGGTGAAAGGAAAATAGCGATATGTTGATTGGCTTAAAGGTAAATGGGTGGCTCATGTGGAGCCCATATGTCACTCATTGAACTGGAGGACATGTTTCTGTGCTGTCACCCAGTTTCCCATTCCAGCATTTCAAGTCAAAGTCTACAGAAATTATGAGCATATTCGCAATGGCATATGTCAGGTCATTGTTTCTTCTTCTGTTTGCTTCACATATTATATCAAACTCAATCATTAAGGATGGGTAATAAATCTTGGCTTAGTCAGAGATACGCAGATCAGGTGAAAGAATAGAAAAAATTGAATGTATATAAATACTGATGAAATAGTGCTCAAAGCAATATTTCAAAAGCAAATAACTGTTTATTAAAACATTTTGAACTTTAAGGGAATTTAAAGTATTGATGGCATTAAAAAATCCTAAAAGGAATATAATACTTTGTAGTTGATCTCTGTGGGCATTTTTGACATTTGTTTTTCTCAGAAGGCTGTGGAGGCAGGATCGTTAAATATTTTCAAGACAATGGTAGGTTGATTCTTATTAGGCATAAGAACCAAAGGTATGGGGGGTTTGCGGGCAGATGGGAAGGTGGAGTTTGATACATCAACAGATTAATTAAATGAGAGAGCAGGCTAGAGGGACCAACTGACCCACTTCTGGTCCTATTTTGTATGTTCATATGGGTTAGTTGCTCTCTGTTTTACCAAAAAGTGGCTCAGAACAACTCGAGATGTTATAATTTTACTCCCAGAAGGTCAGCTAAACTTCATGAAACCAGACAAGTTTTATAATTGGAAAAAGCCTAAGAAGTGAGTTAAGCTACAAAAGTTGAAAATAAAAAGCCATCTTAAGTGAAACAGATAGCTTGAAAAGATCTGAAATGATTTCAGTCTCTGAGTTGTGTACCAACTAAGGAGGATATACAAGCTGTAATTGAAATGTAAGAGGTGTTTTCTATAAGGGAGGATTCCAGAGGAAAGACTTATCTGATTTGATAACCTCCCTGGAGTTGCACTCAGCCTTCAAGATATAATGGTTCTTAAAACATTAATTAAATGCTTTGCTTCTTCTGAATACACTTGGTATGCAATAATTGGAGCTGCTGACATAACAATCGAACAGATTAGAGCATGGTAAACAGATTTTTGATATGCTGATGAACACAGCACAATTGTAACTGTGGGTTCAGTGGTCCAGTTGAAAGCTGTCACTTCTCTCACTGACGGAAGGTGTTTCATCACCTTTTTCCTTTCAGGATGGTATAATATTTCACTAACAATACCCCAGCTTGTCTGCCAGGTTTGCAATTTACCTTTTCCCACCTGTTTCCAGATCATGATGGAAGCTGTTGCATGTGGTTCTGGCTAAATTTTAATTTTTATGAAATAACACCTTAATTGTTTTTTCATATATTTTTGTGTCAAGTCACACTGAGTTAGAAATGTAAATGAGCCCAATAAAGGGTGACTAGGAAGTAAGGGTGGAAGGTAGGGGCCAAAGGGGTTGTGTAACAGGAAATGTAATATACATGCCCACAATTTTCCAGGAGTGTGCATTTAAAATGATCAATTCAATGGTAAAAGAGACTGAAATTTTTCAAATTTCATTGGAGTCTGTCATTGTAAAGGTCAGCAGCATGCAGCCTGAACTCTGAAAAATCTGCAAAACAGATCAGAGATCAAATGTTTTCTTTTAAAAAAATTCCCAGTTTCATGGGGACACTGGAGACAGCAGCTATTCAGGTTTTGCAACATTATGATCATCTAAATGAGCTTAAGCCTTGAACTTATCTCTTGTTTTGCTTTGATGTGGTTCCCTGGCCATTTTTGAACTCAGAAAAATGTGGCATGTACATGTGTCTGTAATGCATTTACATACATATGAGTTCACATGCATGAATGTTGAATCTTTCGATCTACATTCAGACACACACATAGAAATGCATAGCTACTTAATGTGCGTTGCTTACGAAGATAAATTGATTAGTTTCTCTGATTGATTCAGTTGTGTCAATGAGGCAACAGTGCCAGCTCCATCAATGAATGAGTGATCTGTTACTGATGCCATTTCAACACAATCCAACAAGTGCAGTGCAAGGAGACATTCTGAGTCCACACAACGTAGATGCTGTTTGAAATGTCTTCACGGGTAGAGATGGAGAAACATTTCTGAAGTAATTACTTATTCTAACACACCTGGCAAGTCCCTCATCATTCTCATGAACTGAAGCGTGACCATTAACAGCTGGAATGCATGCCTTCCTGAGCTGTATTCGACACTTTATTGAGCAATGGCTTGGAACAAAAGAGTCTTTGGAATGTAATGATCTGCTCAACTAATAAATTCAGATAATGGAAGCTTGTTGAAAATTTGCAACAATCCAAGAAGTCAAACAAGTACCTAAGCAAACCAATCATGGATCCTGCACCCAGTGTACAAGATGCCTTCCTAACCATTTAACTAGAATTCAGCTGATTGTTGGAGTAGTGTATTCTGTAATGTTTATAGGAGGTATAAGTTTGGATAAGCCAAGCATATATGTCCAAGCTCAACATCTCACATCAACAAAACCAGTGTGAATAAACACAGGAAATTTAATGCTACATAATGTCATAATCGATTCCAAGGACACAATAGGAGTACAGTCAGGCAAAAACTGAACCCACACCAAAGAGGGATGCTTAGGGACATGTGTCTAAAACCTGGGTTAAAGTGCCTTGGTTCTAAAGGCCATCCAAAAGGAGGTGAAGGTTAGAGAGCGGCCTTGATGACTGAAGGCACAGCTATCAAGTTGGAGTTCCATTAAAAGCCAGGGAGGAAGAAGACTGAGCTCTCCGGTACTTATAGGATGGAGGAAGGCACAGAGATAGGGAGTAACAAATCTGTACAGAGATTGAAGAACAAAGCTTGGACTTGAGTGTTGGTTTTGCCAGCAATGTCCTTATCCTGAGTGGAGATGAAATAATGTCACTAAATCTGTGCCATGGAGGCCCAGGTTCAAGTCAAAATGCTCCAGAAGTATGTAGAAACATCTCTGAAAAAGTAGGTTAGAAAATATTCAGTGGAACAATTCAATTCCTTTGTTAATTCCAAATATCACACACCAGAGATTTTCAGTATAATTTGTAATTGTTTAATTGCAGAAGTTGCAATAAGCATGCGTGCCTGTGAAATGATCCAATAGTGAAGATATTGCAAACAGGGAGGCGGCCAACCTGCTAATGTTTAAACCTATCAGTGCGACAGCAAAAATCACTAGAGAACATGTTTTCAGAGCTTTAGCTAATCTGCTTAGTTTAATGCTTGAGCCTTGAGGGCTGGAAATAAACGCATAACTCCACTTGAAATCAGGGGTAATTGGTTAAGTAATGGGACAGTGAGGCCTGTAGTCCCCTTTTTCCTAATCAGTTGGCAGTTCCTTTCCTGCCTACCATGGGGAAAGTGATAGTAGAATCTAGGAAACAGTTATAAAAACATTAAACTGTCCCAAATAAGGAAATGCCTTTTATTTAAATTAATCTCTCCCTCCATTTCTGCTAAAACACTCACTGTTGAAAGTCCCAGTATTAGCCAAGGTCTTCAACGCGATCAGAGAATCATAGAAACAGGCCATTTGACACATCAAGTCCACATTGCCCTTCCGAAGAGCATCCCATTCAGACCCAGACACAAGCCGATCCTTGTAACCTTGCATTCCTCATTGCTAATCCACCCTCACATCCCTGGACCCTATGGGCAATTTAGCATGGTCAATCCACCTAACCTCAAGATCTTGGAACTGTGGGAGAAACTCAGGGCACCTGGAGGAAACCCATGCAGACATGGGGAGAATGTGCAATCTCCACACATGTAGTTACCTGAGGCTGGACTCAAACTCGGGTTCCTGGCGCTGTGAGGCAGCAGTGCTAATCACCTCCAAGCTGGAATAGCCATCCTGCTTTCCACTTCTGCAGATCATGCATCATCCTTTCTGATATCAAATTTGCCTGGTAATCAATGTCCTTTCAAAGATACTGGCTTGGGGTTACAGGGTGGCCAGCACAGCAGTTGAAAGTTACACCTTGGAGGGTCACCACCAATATGACAAGAATCCAGACTGAGGTTTCTAATCTATAATAAATGTCTGCAAATATTGTAAAAAGCATTTGATCTTTTGGACTTTGAGGCTGAAATGGAATCCAAAATGATGGACATATACCAGGATGCAGACAGAAGGGGACATTGAATTTCAAGCTACTAGAAATTTGTTTTGCACAATTTTTCTCACAACATATAATATTTAATCAGCCTGCTGTTTGAGTGTCTGCTGTGATTTAATTGGCAGCGATCACCTGACAGAGAGGGGAACTTGTGGGTTCAAGGCCATTTCCAAGGTTCAGCTAGAATAACCAAAGCTGTCACTACAGTGTAATGCTGATGGAACTGTTGGAAGGATTGATCGTTGGATGAGAGTTTTAACTAAGGCTCATCTCATTCACTCAATGTATTTATAAATGTCTGCAACCTCATTATATCAGCTTCAAAATTTACTTTGCTGCTTACCTTTGAATCTTTGTTTCCATCATGTAAACCATTGATGCAAATTGTGAAAAGCTGAGAGTTCAGCATTGTTCCCTACAGGACTCCAATTGTCACATCCTGCCAATCAGAAAAACTCATTTTAAACCCACTCTGTTTCTCTCAGCCACCCAATCTTCTACCTGTGCCAATATGTTCCCCTATACCAAGTGCTTCTAGTTTGTGCAATAGCCTGTTTTGAGGGACTTTGTCAAATGCTTTCTGGAAATTCAAGTACAGTACATCTCCAGGCTCCCCTTTATTAGACTGTATATTACTCCTTTAAAGAACTTCAATAAATTAAGTAGAAATAATTTCCCATTCATAAAACCATGTTGAATCATCTGGTTGCCCTGAGGTTGTCTGAATGCCAAGCTATAAATTCCTTGCTAATAGATTCTAATAACTTCCCATGATGGACATCAAGCCACCTGGCTAATAGTTTGCTGTTGGCTGTTTCACTTCCTTCTTGAATACAGGTGTTATATTTATTATAGATAACAACGTTTTGAGCTGGATGAACACAGCAGGCCAAGCAACATCTTAGGAGCAGGAAAACTGATGTTTCAGGCCTAGACCCTTCATCAGAAATGGGGGAGGGGAAGGGGTGTTCTGAAATAAATAGGGAGAGAGGGGGAGGTGGATCGAAGATGGATAGAGGAGTTGCAGTGGGAGAGAGATCCCCTGAGGTTTGTCCAGAGGGAGGAGGGTAACTTCTTCAGGGTAGGCATCCTTAGAAGAGGCTTCGCAGTGGGGTTAAAATTATTTCAGAGATAGTAGGAACTGCAGATGCTGGAGAATCTGAGATAACAAGGTGTAGAGCTGGATGAACACAGCAGGCCAAGCAGCATCTTAGGCCTCCTCCATTTCTGATGAATTGTCTTGGCCTGAAACGTCAGCTTTCCTGCTCCTAAGATGCTGCTTGGCCTGCTGTGTTCATCCAGCTCTACACCTGGTTATCTCGGATTCTCCAGCACCTGCAGTTCCTACTGTCTCTATTATATTTATTACTTTTGAATCTGATAGTACCTTTTTTCGAATCTGGCAAATATTGGGAAATGAACAACAAAACATTTGCGACCTCGTTAGACAATTCTTTTGAGAGCTTAGTATGAAACTCATCAGGTCTCAATGACTTGTATACTTCAGTTCCATCATTTTGCTCAATATTGCTTCCCTAGTGATTAAAATTTCACTAAGTTCTGCTCTATTTTCCACCTCTTGGTCTATAGCACCTTTTTTTTAATATCCTCTGTAGTGAAGACAGAAATCTGCTATTTCCTTATTATCTACTATTAACTCTCCATTCTCACCCACTAGAGGAACAAGACTCACTTTGTTTACTCTTTTCCTTTTTAAACACCTGTGACATGCTTGTTATCCATTTTTAGCTAGCTTCCTCTCAAACTCTGATCTTTTTTTCCCAATTAATCATGGAGTTATTCTCTGTTGTTCTTTATTTTCTATCTAATCATCTCACCTGTAACTCACCTTTGTGTCATCAAATGCTTTTTTGTCCCCACCTGAAGTCTGCCTTTTAAAACTTGTTTAGTCAACCACAAATAGTGGGTGTCCTGCTAAGATTTTTCTTTGCCCTAAGAATATATTTGGGAATGATGAGATATCCCCTGAAAGGTTTTCTGCTGCTTCTCTATTCATCAATCGCCAGCCTAATATCCCAGATCACTTCTTCTGGCTCAACTTTTATGCATTTACTGAAGTTTATAATACTAGCTTAAGACACACACTTGTCCTTTTCAAAGTAAATGTAAAATTCAATGGTTTTGTGGTTGCTGCTTCCTGGGGGCCTTTACTTTGAGATTATTAATTATTCCTACACAATACGCATATCAAGTCGAGTACAAATTGTTCTCTGGTTGTGCTGATTGGACTACTCTAAGAAACTAAATCTCTTCCCCTTCAATCTCAAAAACATTGTATGAACACCTCATGCAGGCTATCATTGCCAATCCAAGTTTTCCTGTGTATATGTAAATTAAAAACACCATGATTATTGCTGTCCTTTTATCACGTGTCCAATATTCTTCTATTATATTTCACCCCTCATTGTGGTAACTGTAGGCCACTCCCATTGATGACTTATTTCCCTTGCTATTCCTTATTCAAGCTGATTCTGCATCCTGTTCTCCTGAACAAAGATAATTTCTAACCATTGCACCAATGCTATCCTTGAGTAACAGTTCAATCTCTTCACTTTTATCTAATTTCCTATGTTTCTTGAACATCATATATCCTTCAATACTCAGTATTCAATTCATATCTTACAGCCCATCTCTTGTAATGGCTATTAGAATATATTTATTTACTTAAATATGCACAAACACTTGTTAACTTCATTACAAATGCAATGGGTTGGGTCTGGGCGGGATGCTGCAATGGGCGGAGTGGACTTGTTGGGCCGAAGAGCCTGTTTCCACACTGTAGGGAATCTAATCTATATAGAACCTTTAGTTTTGCCTTTTTGTTAGGTTGTAACACCTAGTGTTGATTGTTGGTGTACTATTAGATTATACCTCTGACCACTCTCTGATCTTCATTCTTCAAATTATTACTTAGGTCTCCCTTTTTGTCATTACGCCTTGGACTGTTACATCTGCCCAAGCTTAATCCCTCACCCCAACTGTGAACTTTCAACTCTCACTATCATAACAGCACAGTCTCCACTTTCCCTGGTGACAGTCCACATGACTCAGAACATTCTTCTTCCATGCAGGTCTTTGTACCTTTTACTTATTTCAGTAATTTTACATTCCCTCCGCCATTTGAGGTTCTGCTCTCCAATTTGAAGCCTAGTTACTCATACTGTCTAAGAAAGGCCTCTTTCCTAGTCCTATCTATGCCTTTGACATGTATATGGACCATGACAACTGGATTCCCACCTTCCACCATCAAGTTCCAGTCCAGCACTAAACAGTTGTTCTGAACTCTTGTGTTACAAAGGCAACATAGCCTCCTGGACTCACTCTCCTCACCTGAAAGCCATCCTGAACTAAGGTACTGTAGCCAGTTCACTCCTCTTCCATTTTTATCTTGAGGTCACCACCATTCGCACGCACCTTGTACTCAGAGGTCTCGATAACCTAATCAGGGCAAACAGGTCATTAGTCATTTCTGTATTGCTGTTTGAGAGCATGCTGTTTGTAACTTGGTTGCTGTCTTTCTTTTATGTTACAACAGCAACCATACTGCAAAAACACATCATCAGCTGTAAAGTACTTTGGCTGTCCAGTGGCCGTGAAAGGCATTACATTAATGCAAGCCTTTCTTTCTTTTCTACTCCATCTACAATACCTTTTACCAAGCTGTTGAATCTGCATCACAGAAACATTGTCCCAATATTTGATAACAAAGTGTGAAGCTGGATGAACACAGCAGGCCAAGCAGCATCTCAGGAGCACAAAAGCTGATGTTTTGGGCCTAGACCCCACTCTCTGATGAAGGGTCTAGGCCGAAACGTCAGCTTTTGTGCTCCTGAGATGCTGCTTGGCCTGCTGTGTTCATCCAGCTCCAAACTTTGTTATCTTGGATTCTCCAGCATCTGCAGTTCCCATTATCACTGTCCCAATATTTAACGTTGTGCTTTCCTGAATAAACTATTTCCACATGGAAAACATCCAAATACCAAAGTGAGCCATTCCCCTTTAATGTGTGGCTTCCTCAAAATGTGGAGCATCATTGTTGACTCAATGTGTCTCTTTGGAAACCTATTCATAATACTAGCTACTTCAAAGAAGATTTGCTTGATTCTTGTGCAGTTAGTCTGTAACCATAGGCTTCAGGGGTCACATAGAAGAAAAACTACTTAAAATACATGTTTCGCACATCTTAAAGTGTTTATCCTCATTAGACTCAGCTAATGACTGCCTTGAGCAAGTTTTGAAGACAAATAACATGGACAACACAAAAATCATGATGGGATAGCTAACTGGGATGCTAACACGATCAACTGAGACAGAATGTGTTGCTGTACATCCTCTTAAAGGTCTGCAAGATTAACACTTTTTCTTTTTGCACAATGACTATCCAAAAACTAGATTGCCATTGAAGAGATAGTAGAGTGCCCCAAACACAAACAATAGTAGCAGAGATCCTGAAAGACTGCATGTAGAATCTCATCTGAGTTGGTAAGTCATTTCAGACTGTCTCTCATTGACAACTGAAGTGACTTTCGTCAAATAATGTGTAGTTATTCCTTAATGGTGCGTAGTCCTTCAATATCATCTGTAAAATTTGTCCCTAGGTAGTTGTAAAATGATTGAAACTGCATCATGGGTGTCTTAATCCAATTATCAATCATAATGATTGCAAAAAAAATCTTTGAAGCTCAAGGCCTTAACTCCTATTCAAAACATTCTACAGGCAAATTACGTTTGACCTTAGGAACAAATTGGCCTCACTATATTGCCCTACTGTAGCCAGGGTCTTCATGCTGGTCTGTAGATTTTATTGACCACACTGCTCAGCTGCAGCGGGTGGATTCTTTCATACTTGTGCCCAAAACTTTCTTGCTGGTTGACATGCACTCAAAACACTGCGATAAATGTAATTGCACTAATATCAAATTTTAATAGCAGATCCTATGAATTCTTAATCCTTGGATTCTGAAAAAGCTTCTGCATTGACTATCCAAGTAAAGAAAGTATGAACTTGCATTTATGGCGCATTTTCACAATTCCCGAATATTCCAAAGTGTTTTTTACCAATGTAGCCATTTTGAAGTGTTATCACTTGTCATAAAAAGAAACATGGGCATTAATTTGCACATTGCATGTTCCATAACCAACTATGAGATTAATGTTTAGTGTTGCAATGGCTCACTTTTCTTGACCACTTGCATTGAAATCAGCATTATGCATCTTGCACTTCAATTGCCAGGAAAACTCAGGCCCTGTTTCATTTAGAGATAATGGGAACTGCAGATGCTGGAGAATTCCAAGATAATAAAATGTGAGGCTGGATGAACACAGCAGGCCAAGCAGCATCTCAGGAGCACAAAAGCTCCGGAGGGAGGAGGGTAACTTCTTCAGGTTAGGCATCCCTGGAAGAGGCTTCGCAGTGAGGTTAAAATAGTATCAGAGATAATGGGAACTGCAGATGCTGGAGAATTCCAAGATAATAAAATGTGAGGCTGGATGAACACAGCAGGCCAAGCAGCATCTCAGGAATAAAATGTGAGGCTGGATGTTGTGCTCCTGAGATGCTGCTTGGCCTGCTGTGTTCATCCAGCCTCACATTTTATTACCCTGTTTCATTTAAATACTGAAACTATGTTCCACAGAAATTTTCCATGTAGGTTATTGTGTTTGACTTGTTTTTGAGAGTGAATTAAGAAACTCCTTATTCTTACTTATATTGGCTGAATGCAGGTGGGCAATAAATAACATTTAAATTACTAATATCAAATTCCATAAATAATAAAGCATATTACAATGAAGTTACAGGGTTATTGTTCAGAAACATGAAGATAACATGTAAAGCAATAGAAGTACAAGAAAGTTGATTCCAAAGGAGCTGACAATATTTGCTTCAAGAATGCTGACATTAGTAACTTTATGATTAAAAATATAACATAAAAACTGGTATCGGTTAATTTATTTCCCTGCTTGTGCCAGACACTATGTAGTCATTCAAACAAAACCTCTTTCATGTTGCAATGCAGCAACGAAGAGATCTTTCCTTAAAATAATTTAAAAGATGCATTTCTAAGGCATAGAGGTGCCAGTGACCTGTGTGCATCAGGCTGCTGACGATGAAAGGTGAGTAAACTCCAGGCACTGAACAATCTGGGTGGGCAGCAATGAAAATTCTTACAAGATAAGAAGAATAGCTTCATGCATTCACCATTAGCAGATCATAGTGGAGTACTATTTCCACCCTCCATTAAAAGTAAAGAAAAAGGAAGCAGTCCCCAGGTTAAAGAGCAGGAAAGTGAATCGCCTGAAGTGACATAAACATGTGACATTTTAAAATATCAGTTTAGTGTCAAGGCCTACCTGAAAATATCCAGGCCAGAATGCCTGAGGTTAAAAGAAAAGATAATCAAATTCTACCAAGGGGAGGAAATTCCGGTAAATCATTCACTTAATGAGATCAGTGTGGAGTGGAAAAAATTGTTGGACATTGACAGAGTCAATATTAGTACTTTGTTATCTTAACTTAAACTTTATTTTTGTGTCTGTGTTTAAGGCCAGACGCCAGTGAGCTTTGTACTGTATATTTTCATGACCAGCTACCAGTTTTCCCCAGTGAACTGATCCAAATAAACGTGCAGGTTTTCATCGCTTAAGAAACAAAATATCTTGAACACTGCCCTATAGCCATTAAAACAAAGGCCATTGCTCATATGCAAGTATATCCAGCAGAACCAGGGTACAGCGTATCAAATGTCGGTGACATTTACTTTCTTTGACCATTCTCTAGTATTAAAATATTTAATCAATGACTAGACTGTCATGTACTTCATCATTTGAGCAAGGCATCGTGTTCAAAAGGAATAATCCAATCCAGTTGGCATTGTTGGTGTTCATTTGTATAGTTGCATTGGTTCTGCATGAATCAATGTTTTCATAAGCATTTCATTACATAGTAATGTCTTGTAGCTTAACTCCAGGGATGTAAAATAAAACTAAAGCAACGATTGGGAAACCTCCCTGAATATCGACTACTTCTTGGATCTGAACTCTGGATTATGAACAGGCTCTTTGATTCCGTATGTAAGTAAATCAAAAGCAATGTTGATGACAAATTATGTAAAATTCTTGAGATTATATATTGGTTCCGTGTCAATGCAATACAGACAAGCATCCTGGGAAATTGAAATATTATATATTGTATGCACAATGCTGTAATTCTGTGACATATTCTGACCTTATTATGTTTTCCTTGAGTACTTTAATGATTCAAAGTCCACATACAGGCTATTTCAAGGACAGATCCTGAAAGAACAAATTCTGGTTTAGAACAAGTGTACTTCAGTTATTTTTACTGGAATCGTGCTAATACGAATGGAAATAGAAGGATAGGGTTGTACATTTGACAATGCTTCCCTAGCCCCTTCTGCTTTGGAACAGACAGCATTAATGTGACAACAGATGTTTTCATTTGATAATGGCATGCAATCAAGATGTGAATTCAAGGCAACAGGTTCTGGAGAAGTGGCAAAATGATGTGGCTATGTTCTTAAAACACAGAACTTCCTGAAGAAGATTGCAAAATTTTAATTGATTAAAAGGAGATTTGAACATTTAAATTATCTCACAGACATTAGCCTGTATTTTATGTTTAGACTTCATCCACTTTTAGCTGGTTGATGTTGAGTTAGGTGGGGCATGATCATTTAAGTGCAGATTCATTCTAAATGGTGGGAATTGGATCTCATCTAAAACAAGTCATATCAAAACACACTTCATTCTCCATGTAAACACATCTAAATAATCATTTATGCAATACATAAAACTCAAGTATATTTTAGCTGGTAAATTAAAGTGGCCATAATCTTACTAGACCATGGGGCTGCTCTCTCATTAGAGAGAGATGACCAGTGGTGGTTTAACCTAACAGCCACTATATCTCAGGTGAGGGACAGTATGAAACACCTAGTGTAGAAGTGGAATTTAGTGTGAAGGTGACAATAAACAGAGAGGTTACAATAGTGGACAACATTTCCAAAAGCCAATGTGAAGGTTCAGTTGATATGTTTACCCATTAATAACTTTTGTCAAGGCTGCAGGAACTGGCATTTGAGCCCTTTGCATATTATAACATAACTATTCATTGCACAGTGCTATTAATAAACAAGTACAGAAATCGCTGGGAAAACTCAGCAACTCTGGCAGCATCTGTGGAGAAGAAAGCAGATTTGATATTTTGGGTCCAGTGACCCTTCTTCAGTGGGAATAAACATGGTAAGGAAAGAGCACATAAATTGAAAAATAGGAGCAGTATACTATAAAACCCATGTGGTAGATGGCCATAAAATATCACTCAAACAACCTGGGTCTGGCTCCACAGGTTTTTTATTTCTTCTGGATATGTTGGTTTGAGAAATGTCATTTAGAAATCCATTGGTGTCAATAATGATGTTGTGGCAAATATAATCAAAAGGTAACTATAACACAATGCCTGAAAGAACAAAACAGTCTGGAATTGGCTTGAAATATATTATAGCACAACCTATTATAAACACTTTTTGTTTGAAAAATCAGTCACTAGAAATCCTGGACCTGATGCTGCAATTCCTGGGAATTGACTAGACTTGTCACCCAGCAGGAGCACTGATTAAAAACGAACACAAAACCATCATAAGATAACAAAGTGTGAAGCTGGATGAACACAGCAGGCTAAGCAGCATCTCAGGACCACAAAAGCTGACGTTTCGGGCTGAGACCCTTCATCAGAGAGGGCTGCTTGGCCTGCTGTGCTCATCCAGCTTCACACTTTGTTATCTTGGATTCTCCAGCATCTGCAGTTTCCATTATCTCTGATCACAGAATCATCATGTTGCTTTTTCACTCATTTCCTGCTTCAGACCAAGCTAGAAACTTGAGCAGACCAAATGTCCTGAAAGCAGGGCAAAACTGGCTTCTGTTCTATTGCCACCCAGTTCTACTGATTGTTTAGCAAGAGATTTCTCAATTCTAATTCATTTAGCAACATTGTAGATTCTGATGCACATGTTAATTGTCTAAATTTTGCATCCTTCCTTGAAAAGCTTTGGTCCTGATCAATATTTTGTAATAATATAAAATGCCTGGTATCGAGATATTGAATTCATGACAACAGCAGCATCAATATAATGGGATGTAGTGGTTGATCAGAATGCTATTTTCAGCTGTCCACCTTAATTCGGCCAGTTGTCAGACGAACATTCAGTCCAATTGAACCCATGCCCAACACTACTAATTTATAAGTATGGTCACAGATACTTCTGCTGCAGGATTAGGGATGCTGGCCACACGGTGAGGGTGAAAATTATTTTATTATTCCAAAGTTTGCATTAAAGCAAATGTGCATCTGGACATGGTAAATCATTCATCAGCCTCCCAGTTTATCCATTTGATTTGCCCTCAAATGTTTATCGGTAGAAAGACCTGTCAAGAAGCAGCTGCCTAAACATGACTCATGTACCATCAGAGCATTCTGAATTCTTTTCATAAATGTGCCAAAGTCAGCAGATTAATCTCAACTATTGAAAAAAGTTGCTCCCCTTTAGTGGTGAAGCATCGTTGCTGATAGAAGGAATAATTTAACTCCGAACACTGGGGAGAAATTTTACTCGCAGGAGCGAATGGGTTTGGGAGTGGGAAGGGGTTAAAAAAAATTGAACTCAAGACAATGTTGGGAAGTGCACTCTGACCTTCCATCTTCCCCATTTATCTGTGGCACGTGAGACTGCATGCAAGCGACCCTTTTGGGAGAAATTGGATGTTCATTACAATATCCTAACAGCTTGTAAAACAACATTATTGTGAGTTTTAACTGTGATTGCAAGGTATTTGTAGGCTTCTTGGTACTTGTCAGTGAAAGGAAGGTGAGAACACAACAATTTTTTAGATTAGATTCATTACAGTGTGGAAACAGGCCCTTCGGCCCAACAAGTCCACACTGCCCCTTGAAGAATCCCACCCAGACCCATCCCCCTATAACCCACACACCCCTGAACACTACAGGCAATTTAGCATGGCCAATGCACCCAGCCTGCACATCTTTGGGCTGTGGGAGGAAACCCACACAGACACAGGGAGAATGTGCAAATGCTGCACAGACAGTTGTCGGAGGCTAGAATCGAACCCTGGTCCCTGGCACTGTGAGGCTGCAGTGCTAACCACTGAGCCACTGTGCAGAGGAAAACAAAAGTCATAAGAAGCAGAACTCACAAGTGTTTTCTTTCCAAATAAAAGCAAAATACTGTGGATGCTGGAAATCTGAAACAAATATAGAATATGCTGGAGAAACTCAGCAGATCTGGCAGCACTTGTGGAAACAGAAGTGTTATTATTTTGAATACACTCTGGCTCTTTCTCAGAATCTTCAGAAGACCCTTCTGAAGAAGTGCTATCAGACTCGCAATGTTAACCTTGTTTCTGTCTCCTCAGATGCTGCCAGACTCATTGAATTTCTCTAGCATGTTCTGTGTTTGCTTTCTTCCTTAATTATATGTAAATCTTTGAAGAATCCTCTTTAATCTGTTAGCTTGGACCTCAAATGTTGATGTCAGCAGTGTAGGAGCAGCAGCAACCTTATCCTCACAGAAGAAGGGATACAGGGACTGTTTGTGAGAAAAGACACAGGGTGTACAAGCAAAGGGCCAACCTCCTTGACGTACTGGAACATGAGTATTTCAGGAGTCTCTGAATTTGGCATCAGTAGGTAGCTATTTGCAGCTGGCAGGAAGGTGAACTCTCTGAAAGTGGACCTAAATGCTATGTTTTGCTGGCTGCTGTTGAAGTAATCACTATCTTTAGCTGCTTTACCTCTGGCTCAGTCCACAGGTCTGCTAGACACATGTATCGGATCTTGCAGTTGGTTGCCTGTATCTGCATGACACACATTACTGACGACATATTTAGCTGAGGAGAAAATTATGATCGCTTTGCTACCTTTGATGCCAGTCAGAGTGAATGGGAACTTGGATTTGCAGCTGACTACTAACCCTCAGATGTCGGGCATAATTGACTACACGTACATGGTGATTAAGTTTCCCTCGCGTAAAGGCTTCTATTCCAGCAAAGTACAACTGATACGTAATCATGAAAGATCTTTCTGCAGGTAAGCATCTGGTTCCCTGGCAGATACGTTGACGCATTCATCCTATGGTGGTCCATTGTTCCTGATACCTTCCCAGCTCAAAACCAGCTTACTGGGTGGCTATTTGGAGCCAAGGGGTGCCCAGAGATCTAGGAGAAATCCTACCAGTGAGGCCCAGGAACAAGAAAAGTCTTATTTCAATCATGTGTTATTGAGAAAGCCATCAGTGAGCACAAGACTTGGTTCAGGTGCCTAGATAAATCTGAAATCACTCTTCAATGCACAAACACACACCCAATCAAAGTCTACAGTACTAAAATCTGCACAGCATTACACAGCAATGAGAAATTAATCTTCAGAAGCTCAAGGCAAAATACATAGTGGCTGTTTGGTGGAGGAGGTGAAAGAGGACGGAAACGATGCGGCAAATATGCGAGCAGTAATGTAAATTGCTGTCAAGAATGCCATCATAATTGTGAAATTCAGTTAGAGTACCCAGCCGACAGACAGATATTAAGCCCAATTTCCCAACGCCTTCTTTTAATACAAAGCAGTCATACAATTAGCCAAGTAACACTTTCATATCAACTCAATTCTCAATGTTAAATCATCACAATTTAAAAAAGCCATTCACCTGGTTTCAGCCAAAATTGGCCACAGGAAAATATTGCAAGAATGCAACATTTATGAAACTTAAACAGGAAACAGAAACTGAACAATCCAACACAGAGTAACATACCCATTTACATACACATGTTCAATTTCTAAGCTACTCTTCCTTCTCTGGGCAGCTCTACATGGTGAACTCCCATTAATATTAAACGTGGAATCAGAATTGTCAGATCGTTCTGGGTCAATGCCTTTTAGGTTTTAAAGATTTGAAGGCCTTGTAAACGCTTTTTCCAGCAGTTCCTTTGAGATATTGGGTGGCAATTGTAATATTGACTGAAATGGAAATATTGCAAGCCAATTCCCTGCTTCCATATCCCTTTCACCATCAACCCTCTCATGGTACATTCATTTTTCTCCGTTAGCAAGAAGCCAGAAAGCACTTATGGCAGAGCTTAGGGACAATGAATGGTTAGCAGTCCGATTTAAAATGGAATAGTTTGTGTGAAAACCATTTGTTAAAGCGAGCATAAATTTTTTGACTGCTGTGTTTGATGCTTCATCTAGGCAGTTGCTCGTTCAATAATGTTATGAATGTAGGTCTTTACAAGACAACAAAACTTTTACAATCTCTCCCTTCTCTCTTGTGGTCTGGTTGTTATGGACAAAAAAGTCTAATGAAAATGAATCATACCTAGATAGAGAAAATAAGGTAGCTGCTTTTTGGAGACAGGCAGTGAGACATTGAGAGACACGAACAGAATAACTACTGATGCATGAAGAACCAGCAGCTAAAACGCAAAGAACAAAATGGAGAATCTTTGAGTTAATGACTGAACAGAACACTTGTAAAAATTGGGGATAATAAAGTGTGAAGCTGGATGAACACAGCAGGCCAAGCAGCATCTCAGGAGCACAAAAGCTGACGTTTCGGGCCTAGACCCTTCATCAGAGAGGGGAATGGGGAGAGGGTTCTGAAATAAATAGGGAGAGAGGGGGAGGCGGACCGAAGATGGAGAGAAAAGAAGATAGGTGGAGAGGACAGTAGAGGTGGGGAGGTAGGGAGGGGACAGGTCAGTCCAGGGAAGACGGACAGGTCAAGGTGGTGGGATGAGGTTAGTAGGTAGGAAATGGAGGTGCGGCTTGGGGTGGGAGGAAGGGATGGTGAGAGGAAGAACAGGTTAGGGAGGCAGAGACAGGCTGGGCTGGTTTTGGGATGCAGTGGGTGGAGGGGACGAGCTGGGATGGTTTTGGGATGTGGTGGGGGAAGGGGAGATTTTGAAGCTTGTGAAGTCCACATTGATACCATTGGGCTGCAGGGTTCCCAAGCGGAATATGAGTTGCTGTTCCTGCAACCTTCGGGTGGCATCTCTGTGGCACTGCAGGAGGCCCATGATGGACACGTCATCTAAAGAATGGGAGGGGGAGTTGAAATGGTTTGCGACTGGGAGGTGCAGTTGTTTATTGCGAACCAAGCGGAGGTGTTCTGCAAAGCGGTCCCCAAGCTTCCGCTTGGTTTCCCCAATGTAGAGGAAGCCACACCGGGTACAGTGGATACAGTATACCACATTGGCAGATGTGCAGGTGAACCTCTGCTTAATATGGAAAGTTATCTTGGGGCCTGGGATGGGGGTGTGGGAGGAGGTGTGGGGGCAAGTGTAGCACTTCCTGCGGTTGCAGGGGAAGGTGCCGCTGCTGCTGCCACCCACCCCGCTCCTCCCACTGCCCACGGAACCCCGCCCATGGCTGACGCCGACGGAACCACACCCACAGCCGACAACCTCATCGCTCCGCCCACAACCTCCACAGCCAGCAACCCCAGAGACAGGCACACTGAGCCCTACCGAATCTTCACCATCCCCCCAGACTTCCCACTGACTGAGGACGAATGGTCAGTCCTAAGCAAGGGGCTCACCTTTGCCCCCCTCCACCCACACATCAACGAATACCAGTCACGTTTGGACATAGAGCAGTTTTTCCACCGCCTTCGCCTCCACGCTCACTTCTCTAACCGGGAGCCTAACCCTCCCTCCACTGACCCCTTCACCTGCTTCCACTATAAGTCCTCCTCCTGGACACCACCCCCAGGCCTCCTACCCTCCCTTGACCTCCTCATCTCCAACTGCTGTCAACCTTTGGGTGGCATCATTGTGGCACTGCAGGAGGCCCATGATGGACATGTTGTCTGAGGAATGGGAGGGGGGGGGTTGAAATGGTTTGCGACTGGGAGGTGCATGTCAGCCTCTGGGCATCTACAAAGTGTCCTTTTCTGCAGATATTAATTGTGACATTGACAGAGAACCATCTCTGGTTATTCAGCGTCTCTGTCATGCTCTGTGTTCTCATTACCCACAAGGAAAGAAATGACCTATGAAAGAGAAAAGTGGGATGGATTAACTGTATGGAATATTGTCATTTGTCAAGGGTGACTATGAAGTGCGACATGGTATTAAGATGATAATGGCTATTAGTTATGGAGTGGCATTGGGGGATGTGAGGAAATGCATTAAAGGAGGGACACATCTACAAGAAAGCTTAGTGTGAGGAGTGATGTGCAGGTGAAGGCTTGAGATGTGTTTGGGGTGATGTTTGTATCAGGAGGGATCAGCGTATTTGCCTTTTCTGCCCTGATTGCGTGTTAAAACCACCTTCAGATTGAATCCACAAATTCTGTGCCACATTCCTCACTTACTGATCAACCAGCCATTTCATCTTTTCATTTTCATTAGCATGCTTCCTAGTCTTGTCTGAACACAGCAATGAGGCATCACAAAGGTGAAATGCAGACTAGAACATTGGGAATTCTTTCTGATATTTTCTTCTGTCATTAAAGCATCTGCTTAATCCCTAAACTCTCACCTTTACAGTGTCCTGTTAAGTGCTGGAGTCAAACTCGACTTGTGGAAGTTATTATCAGTCTCCACAGCCTCATTGCTGAGGGGAACCAGAAGGCAGATGCAAATTCAGTGCCAAATGTACAAAGCTACCAATGTTTACACACTGCTAACAAAGTGTGGAGCTGGAGGAATGCAGCAGGCCAGGCAGCATCAGAGGAACAGGAAAGCTGATGTTTCAGGTTGGGACCCTTCTTCAGCTCCACACTTGTTATCTCTGACTCCAGCATCTGCAGTTCTTGCCATCTCAATATTTGCACTGTGTTTCCTTCTGATGCTACCAATCTCCACCTGAGGTGGGTCATATATTACGATCAGCTCCCGACCAACAACCCCCACCATCCCCACAGCCCCACCATCAGCCCCCAATATCTCCAAGCATGATGATCAGCTTCGAGGTCTCCTAACTAATATTATTACACATTTTGTGGTCCAATTATGTGATTATCATGAACATTGTAAAATTCACAGATTTTGATGTTACATTGAGGGACTTGAGAATATGAATGCTTAACATCTGCTTCAACAAATACTTTATTAATTTATAAAAGGTTTTAGCCTCTTTAAAATAAGCTACTGTTAAAATATCAGATAAATGAATTGCTTGTGAAGACATTTAAGTGTATGTACATTAGAATTCTGTGATTTAATTACAAAGCTAAAACGTCCTTCTAACTGGAGTAAATGTCACGATCCAGCTGCAGGCCTGGGAGAAGCAAGTGCATTGTGCCCCATCACTGCCAAACTTGTTGGACGTAGGCCACATTCAGATTTCTGCCTCAGTATGTTGAAGCAAACAACTTGTAAAACTCCTGCAACAAGACTGCGGGTGAGAGAGCTGGCATGTTTCAGATTGTACAATTCTTCAGCTACGTTTTAAATGGGGGACATTGGGTGAGGGTGCAATTAGCAATAAAACTGAAGATGCAACAATCTGATGTGATGCATTATGAGGCTTTTGGAAGAAGTATCACTCCAGAGGGCAATTATCGCATTCAGTCAAGGTTTGCAGTCCCCATGGAAGAGTGGTCCAAATCACTAGGATGAATTAGTAATGTGCACAGCAACTCAAACATTGAGTGTTTAGAATAGCAAGGAGTTAGGATACCTTAGTCAGTCTCTGGTAATTATGAACTTAACTTTAGTCAGAACTTTAAGTTCCACCCATGCCTTTTGTTGGCAAATCAAGTGGCATGGTGAGGGTTCTTGTGCCTAACATTCACCAGCCCTTTGGCCAATTAAGGCAATTATGTGACCATTAACCAGCACTTCACGGACTCCTGGTGCCCACCGGCCCTAAGGCTGATGGAAGACAACCTCTGATTCTCCCTCATATTCTACACTGCGGTAGGCTAGGGGTGGGGTCTGTTAGTGGTGTTGGCAAGGGGCTGGCAGCAGCGGAGTTAAGGGGTCACCTGGGGCATCAGCATCATCGTTGTTGTTGCTGTGCCCGTAGTGGAAATCCTTGAGGCCCGGGACACCTTGCAGAGACCTTGCAGCAGCCTTGGTGGAGTGCTTGAGACCCAATTTAAACAGAAGATGAACTCTACTTAAGTAATTTCTTTCTATTCATTTTGTAAGTCAAGGGGTGCTGGAGTGCTGTGACAAAAAACTTTTCACTGGACGTTCCTAAACATATAGAACATAGAGAACATAGAACATAGAACAATACAGCGCAGAACAGGCCCTTCGGCCCTCAATGTTGCACCGACCTGTGAACTAATCTGAGCCCATCCCCCCCTACACTATCCCATCATCATCCATATGCTTATCCAAGGACTGTTTAAATGCCCCTAATGTGGCTGAGTTAATTATGTGACAATAAAATCATTCATTCATTCTTGTCTTGTCTAAGAGTGAAAGCAGGGGCATTTTATGAATGAATGCCTGACCCTGGTGAAATACCCCACTCATCCTCTTACCCAGCAAGGATCATCATGCTCCTGGTGACACTACTCCAGTTGTCACTACTGAAATTGACAAGTTCTCAATCATTTGATTAACCATTAAATTAGCTTGAAGTTTCCTAGCCAGACTAATGAGTTCGCCTTTATCTTTGAACTTGCGCTGTGATAGGTGAGGCAGTGCCACGAGCCCTGTATGAAACTCTTGCTGTTATTTTCAACTGAATTCAAAGCATGGAATGCATACTGTAGACTTTCACTTCCCGTGCACTATTGTCTCACACTACTGAGTGTCGAGAGCTGCTCCTCAGCCCTCTGCCGGTGATGCAGGAACCACCAGTATATGCAAATGGCTGGAGAAGGTCCTGTACCAAACAGGATCCTCCTTCAGCTTGTGAGTGATATCAGGCTTTGGGCAGCCAAGATCATCCCAGCCCAATCATCAACCTCTTTCCACACACAGAGGCAATAACTCTTGGGAGCATACAACAGCTTGCTCAGCAGCACATCTAGACACACACAATGTTTATGGGTGTTTGCACTTGTTAAGCCCTAACAGAGCATTGATGATTACATTTATGCCACAGCTAGTGCTGTTGGCTATCCATGATTCCCTGTTGCTTTTCAGATATCATCTCCAAACTTGCTCCTTCAAAGAGCCAATAGTGTTGGGGTGAGGTAAGCTGTGTTTGCACAATTCCCCACCTTTTCTCAGTGCACACAGTGAAACTGAGTGCTGGATATTGACGTGTGAAATGGAAGTGACAACAGCGGGTTCACATCAAACCAAGTTTTTTTATTGAACTGATGTTGAAACAACATTAGTGTCATGGGAAATGGCTGCCTATGAGATATTCTTGCACTTTGTTCCAATGCCTCTTATTTCGTGTTGCCTCCTGGAGATACTCAGTCTGCGTGAACTGCTCAACCTGTTCTCCATGTCCTCCTTGTTTGATAAGGATGTGACCAATGCTATTGAAGGCATTGGAACCTCCTTGATGCAAGATTTTGCATAACACTGCTGACCAGTATGACAGGTACCAGCCCTTTAGAATCAGGCATTAATACCATGATGGGCTGCAGCCTAACAGCTCCCACAAGTCAGCCCAGTTGATCCCTTGAAAGCTTCGGATGCATAAGTGCTCAGATCCATTAATGCTCAGACTCCACTAAATTCCATGGGTTTCAGCTTCTCCTACAGCAAGGCCTCATTAGTCAGAGGAAGTTTCTTACCGATCTCAGCACTGACGCAGGCGTTTGTACAATAGCAGATCATGGAGGTGAGTCGAGTGCACTATCTGCTGCGGAAAGGCCGTTATTTGCACAACAGGTTGTTGGCAGGTCCTTTCTGCAGACGTTTTGTTGTGCCCAGCCATAGGCTGGCATGATGTGCCACTCCTGATATGAAGCCATTCATGTCTTGCCCTTCGTCCCTCTTGCTTCCCTTCTCACAGCAGCCGCAATGACTGAACACATTAGCCCAAGGCCAGTTAATTCCTCTTCCTCATAGCTCTTTCCTCGCAGTCAACATTGCTTTGGACCTTACCTCCTGAACATGTCCATCTCCACCTCCTTTTCAGATCATCCAACCTCTGATGCAGGCTCCAACCTTAGAGACTCTAATTATGACTCCGTGCCTGTGTTCTCCCTGTCAGCCAACAAAATTTCCCCAATATCTCTTTTCCAGAGGTGGCACTGATGGCTCACCTTGTTGCCGCTATACTTAACCTGTCTGCAATCTGACAGTTAGTAATCCCCATGGTGGTCTTTATTAACTCCATAAAATGACGTTCAACTGCATCTGAATTCATCTTTGTTGCATTCTAAATGAGCAGCAAATCCACGCTATATTTCGCACTCCTTAGAAAATATGGAACCAGTTTCAGGACATTGTTGTTCCAGGCAAGCACATTATATCTTAATTGTTCAATGCACCTTATGTTCTGTCCTACTCTATCAGGTTTGGTAAAATTCCACCCAATATATGCAAATTGATCCTTTCATTTTGAAGACCAACAGCAAAAATGCACAGTTTCCATGTAAACATAATCTGGTGTTTATCCCCAAATTGGATTTCCTCACAGTTGGTTGACACTGAGAGGATAATATTGGTTAATCATCAGTCACTACTTCCAATTTGTTTATTAGAGCACTAGGATCTGGTCAGCCTCTAAGACGTACATTTTCCCCACATCACCTCACAAATGATCATCCCACCATGTTATTAGAGTGTGACAGGCTGATGAATTTCCATCGGATTCAGAATAGACCCAGCTCTGTCCAACTCAATATTAGATTGCTGTCAGAGAGGACCAATAAAAATGGCGGTTTACAAATGGAAGGAAACTCCCAGGGAGGGGGGAGTGCGGGAAATTGGTGGAGCCATGGGCTCTGTCTATTCATGCTCACAGTCTGAATGTGGTGGCCCTGCTCCATTTCCATTTCCCCACCCTTACCCCAGACTGCTACAGAAAGGTCGTATCCGTGAAACTGGCAAGTAGCAAGGAAAGCCCAGCTACGGTCACTAATATGTTGGCAACCATGTAAAATTGTTGGTAAAGGGCCTTTTATGATCCACATTGGTGACCAGTCTCCATGGAACATGCAGCATTTTATACACTAGAAAAATTCAAGTCAACACTTTTAGTGAAATTTTTATTTCTGTTAACCACATCGTCTAAACCTCACACCCACTGATTACTCACTCCCTGTATTTATACAAACAATTCCAACCCAACTAATCACCTTATCCATCGTCTGTGCCCTTATTCCATCAGTTCTTAGACATCCTATCGGATCTTATTCAATGTTTAATGGAATACAATCCTTTTTAAAAGATCAATATACAGTGTATAAAAATGATAATTAAAATCAACAAAGCAAAATACAGAAAATGACAACAGATTAAGCATCCCTATTTTTATTTGCTCATTCACATTCCAAGTGTCCTCTTTCAAGAATGTAAAACTTTTTTCAAAGTTATGGTTTTACAAAGGAAGCAGTCAGAAACTAATGGGTGATAGAAGCAATCAGGTTTCTGATGATTTTTTCTGATGACTGCTCCTATCACCCATTTCAATTGGAGATTTTTCCACTTCAACCCCCAGTCTATTTTTTATTCCCACCCTTCGTTAAGGGTGCATTAACCTATGGTGACTTATTATCAATGTAGCACTCAATGGGTATTTCTGTTAGATCTTTGTGGAATTTCTTCCAACATTTTGGCAAGAAAACACTATATCTACCCATCGCAAAGAGCAAGAGTTTTTGCCCTAAAATGCTTTTTGCTGCCCTTCTGATCTTTATAGCTTCCTAAACTAAAAGGCAACATTTATCTCCCTTTCCACACAAAAAAAACTATAATCCCACCTACTCCTAAGAACTCATCACAAAGATTTGTTTAAGAAACATCACCAAAAGCAAAATGTTTCATGTTCTTGTCATCTCCCAGGGTGGAAACTTCAAAATGCAATGATCCATTTTTATTTTAATTTAGTTATACAATAGGTCTTCACAATCTCTCTATTTCAGTTTTCAAAGCAGCAGCATCTTTTTCTGTGAGGCCTTATTTTAAATAATAGTACTTGGGCAAATACTAGCCAAATAAAATTGCTGAAGTAAAGAGTTACTTCATCCATTCTACCTGATTTCTGATCCAATGCAGTAAAAAGTCCAGGAAGCCTGACCTCCAATTGTGAGTTCTGCTTTAAACCCTTTTAAAGGAAATGTTTTAATTGTATTGCTCCCACGCCACAAAATAAAATATTTACATGCAACATAAAGATGCCTGTGAACTACCCCTCATCATGCCAGTAAAATATGACAGTGTGTGCATTTAATTTAGATGGCCTTTAATGAGAAATACACATCTATTTAACTTCCAGTGTTCCCTCTGCATTTAATGGGCTCAATCGGCTGAATGTTCATAACTGCACACATTTCTCTAAATTCATCATTAGCAAATTTCCACCCCCCGTTATCAGCAGAAAAGTTTGTCGATGGTCCATGTCTGGTCCCTATCCACTGTTCCATTTCCATATCCACTAGTATTTTCTTATTTTTGCAATGTATTAATTTGAATGGCAACATCTGCTTGCCAAATCTATCAAATGTAAAACTAAAGTGCTTACTTTCTTTATTCTATATCTTTAAATCCATAGCCTCAATTTCATTGAAATCTCTTGGTAAAGGCAGACCAACTATTCATTGAAATGGTATGCATTGATATTTCTAACAAATCTCACATCTATCATGATTTTTTTTGATAATTTTAGCATACTCCCCATCCCTTATTTCTGCACCCTTTACTAACATTTTTAATCTTTTAAGGGGCTACATTGGCAAATTGCCTTGTAATTTCCACATTTGACATTTTGTCTTTTAATTTTCTACCCACCAATATAAATAACAGTTCTTTCATGTTTTTTACAGGAGGGGTTATGTTCCATTAAAGGAAAACAATGTCTGGCTGTGACAACTGCAAATTCACAGATTTTCTAAACACAATAGCTTGTTATTTTCCCTTCCCATTTCATGCGTTTTTTTCATCAATGGCTTACTTAATAACAATGGTACTTCACCAGACTCTACATCTGTGTTATAAAATGATTGATTTTGGCTATTTTACAATGAGTGACAACTCTTTCCAGATTTTAGTGTGTTATAATCCCCAGATCTGAAACTGGAACTCTCAAATTCCTTAATGTTGTCCTAATCCTGATAACTCAAACAAATCTAGGTATCATTTTAGTTAATGATAAATGTTCGTCCACTGTCCAATGCTGTACAATCAAAATTCTGTGACATCAGCACATTCATCACTTGATTGAAAACTTTTGTGCCCAATATTGTGCTCTTTCTTTAGTATGTGAAATAACTCCACAGAGGCCATATCCTGCCATCAAGTCGTCCTTTATTTACACATGGAGAGTCTTTGATACTGATCAAATTCTCTCAGAACCAGCTTTCAGAATGAGCAGAACCTCTGACACTTTTATTTAAATCTGTCAGCCAGGGCTCCCTGACTAGGTTAACAGTCCTAGTCAGAGAACTCATATTCTATGATGTCCACCTGGCTGACCGTGTTACAGTCTGTAGTGATTGTATCTGTATTTTCATCCTCTGAATTTTCCATCTCATGCCGGTTTCAATTATTTTACTGTACCAATTAGAACTATTCAGAGTATATGGCACATTGAATCAAACCTGAAACATTGGTTGTCCATACCTTGATCATTTCTGGTGCTCATTATGTTATCGAAAATCCAAAATTCTCTTTTTTTCTCAAAATTATCAACAATATTGGGGTCTACTTTTCTATTAGTTATAGTTCTCCTTTTATGTTGACACCTATGACCTGTTTCTAGACAGTCTGGCCAATTTGTTAGCATCATGAGCTCCATTTTCTATTATATCACTTATTACTCCATTGTGCTACTAAAACATTAAAAGAGAATGCTGTTCTCGGTTCTTGTTTTTGTGCTTATGATATCTGTTCTAGCAAAGTATGCTTATCTGCAAACTTAGCTCCCATAAAATTTAAAGTTTGTCTGTAAAATAAAACAAAGAACTGCGGTTGCTTTATAATCCACTGTTGAGAAACTTCCCCAATGACAATATTGTGTCAGAGAGCCATTCTGGCCATGTTCTCCCCTCTTGTGCTCCCTGTTTCTGTACCTCCCAGAAGCCGGAGAAATTCAGCCCCAGATGTCATAGATGTCATTTTACTCTATAAAATCCATTCTTTATCTGCACTGCTGATTAAAGAACAACAACGAACAAAGAAAATTACAGCACAGGAGCAGGCTCTTTGGCCCTCCAAGCCTGCACCGATCCAGATCCCCTATCTAAACCTGTCACTTATTTTCCAAGGGTCTGTATCCCTCTGCTCCCTGCCCATTCATGCATCTGTCTAGATACATCTTAAATGATGCTATTGTGCACGCCCCTACCACCTCCACTGGCAATGTGTTCCAGGCACCCACCACCCTCTATTTTAATCAATAATCAAAGTAACAGATTTCATTTTCTGGATCACAAATGAAACTGTACGCAATTCAAATTGTGAACTAATAAACAATGAAAGATGGGAGAAACTGTAGAAATATTTTTATGTTATTGCTATAAACGTATTGAGCCTATTTTGGAATCAGAAGCAAGTCTTACTAGCATTTGTTGAAGGGAAGGTTTATAAGCTCATCAAAGGTTAGTGTTATGATCACATCAGCCGTTGCCTCAGAGCAGTCCATGAACTGAAAAAATTGTATACGATCACGTATTGCTCTCTTTTTAGTTTTTCAATGTTTTAGATTAAAAAATAATCAGCAACCCAGCTTTCTTCTTTGAATGACGTAAAATGTTAAGGCATTGCACAACAATTGTTGAAAGATATTTAAGTAAAGAATGATGATGTTATTAGCCTAAATACAGGCAAACGATATAAAGTAAGGATACAACTTGCATATGAAGGTGAAAATGAGATCTGTTTCTGCTATTCTTGCAGGCTTGGCTGCTTGAAGATTCTCTTTCTGAAGTGAAGGGATTAGAAACTTGAAGTTAGATACAGCAGCTGCGATGACTTCTGTAGTCATATAGTTGAAGGTTCCTCCCACAGGTGGGCTGGCAGAGTAATCCTTGTTTTCATTTTGTGGCACTTTAGGTTGTTCTGGTAGTTTTGCTCAGTTCATCAGTCCTGAATACCCAGCTACCTCCCTCTTGAGAAGCAGCTACTGCTTAAGATGTTCCTCTCACGATCTCTACACAAAATGGTTGCTAAGATCCAGACTTTTAAGGATATCAAGACTTGAATGGGCTGCTACCCTAAAACTGTTGAGTAATACTTCCATATTTGCTATTGGGTGAGCAATCATTTTCTTTTAGTTGAGGTGGTGAACATTTTTAACTGACTAGACCATTAGATTGGATGTCTCTTATCCTGTCAACTCAGTTGGTGAAACACAAAGGCCTATGCATACTTTCAGAGGAATGATTGTCACAGAGCTTCTGTTTACACTTGGAAATGTTAATTGAATTTCCAAAAGTCTCCTGTGATTTCTTATTGAGGCACAGTATGCTCCCTTTACCAGCTGAATCCACAAGGATAGTCATGTGACAACTGGAAACCATTTTGTAAGATTTCTCAAATCCATTTTAAAGTTAGATTAGATTCTTTGACGAAATATACATTATAACTACACTACTGTGATACAAGGTATAGCCAGGAAATCCAACAAATTCTTTTCACGATACAAAAAGGGACTTGTTCAAAAATATCTTAAGAATCATTTTGAAAAGATTTTATCAGGGTGAAACTGCTAAAATAAAAAAATCCATTTTGAATTTACAAAAAGAAAAAAATGTAAGTGAATTACTTGCACGACAGCACCTGGTCTGCTGAGTGTTTTTGACATCTGCTTTATTTCAGAGTTATACCGTTTCCAATATTTTCCTTTTGTGTGACTAATTTAATACCTGTCATGGTAGGAAATGTAAATAAAGGAGAGTTTCTATTGTTCAAAAACCATCTAGAAGAGGTTGACCAAGTTCTTAGAATTAAATCTTTTTAATGTGTTCACTCTGGGTGTAAGGTGGAAGGATGTCTTCTTTAAATATATTAACTTTATTGCTCGGTCACTGTATGCTTCTTCACCTTCTATAAAATCAAATTTTCAAACTTGAAATGATGAGGCTTGCTGCTTTCAAAGTCTGCATTGATCCAATGGAAATGCAGCATAGCTCCAGCAACTAAAAAGGAAAAAAAAAGTGGGATTTACTGCATGTTTCCTAGTCAGGCCATTGAGAAAGCATCATGTTGATACCTGCAGATAAGAAGTTTGGATGTCACTTGACGTCTAATGTGGACTGCATTATAGTACTTTTGCCTTTAATATAGTCTAGATATGACTAGCAGACTGATTTATGCTATGCTTTCGTTGTTCAATGTTGTTCAATAAAATGTTTTGAATCTTTTGCACAGATAAGCCGATCCCCTGACATCTGGACCCAGAGCTACATGTTGAAAATGGGTCCTCCAGACAGCTTCTGCCTCGACTCACAAATTCTACCTTTGCTCACTTGGGCTGTACATCATTCGCTATCATATAAGTTTAGATCCCAGTGAACCCTGGGATTTTATCATTTATAGTGTCACTGTTGCATCCACCAGAACAATTTGCGGCACTTTGGGGGACTCACTGTCACCTGTCCTTAACTGTATGTGCCCACATCACTAATACCAGGTGGGGGAGGACATCATTTTCGGCCGAAGATTAATTTGACCATGATAAAGAATAAAGGCACGTTTACATGTTAATTAGTAGCAACTTGTATTACATTGGAGTTTGATGAGAGCCCATGGTAACACCTCATTCTCAGTTTAAGAGTAAGTCCACATTACTATCACTGAAATAATCTTACACAGAACTGGCAACAAATATAGAACCGGTCTTGCAACTCCATGCTGACTGGTTAGCTCCTGCCAGGAACTGTCCTTTATATCCTGATGGCAATACTTATGATGTCAGTTCAATGTTTCAGGTACTAACTTGTACAACACGCTTTATTCTCTGCTTTCTCAAAATCAGTCTCCCTGGCGACAGGACGAACATGAGCAAGACCACAGAATGCCACATTTTTAATCGAGTTTGTGTGACAATGAAGTGACAAGTAGTAAGTGAATGAAGCAGATGAAAAGTACAAATGGAATAAGACTTTCGTAAAATGTGTATCATGGCCAGGATTCTTGTTTTTCAACACTGTAGCTCCTGAATATTTTTTTCACTTAAAGTATTGGGGGCTCCTTCTTCAAACATGATATAATTTAGGCATGCTCTCTTAGGCGTTAAGGAAGGGAAGCCTCTGCCTTTTTTCACGCAAGACCATCAACAGGGAAGAGTGTTCTCCTCAAATTGGGAATTCCAGCATTTTCAATTCAGAGGAACTCAGCAATCATCAGTTGTAGGACTACATATATAAGGGAACCATAGGACAGAGACGGGCTTTGTTGTGGGTGCAGACTAAAGATTACAGCTTGACTATCAGAGAGAAATTTTAACGTCTGAACAAAGTGGATCAGTGGAGGAGCCATACTATACTTCCTGCAATTGAGAAGCTGGCCACTTCCTTCAATCAACAATTTCTAACAAAGTAGTGGGGAGCTATAGATATGTCCTGAATGACTGGGGCGTTGCACTTAGCATTCAAAATCCCCCTGACCTTACTCAACTCACATCAGCAGCAGAAATTTGAATAGTTATATCCCCAACTTTCACATTAGGGTGAGACACTTAAAATTTAGATTTAGATTTAGATTTATTGTCACATATAAAAATACAGTGAAAAGGTTTTATTGCATGTTATACAGAAAGTGTTGCCATGTTGCAGCTCCATCTTGAAGTATTGAATAAAATGCAGTGGAGTTCATCTTTCTCTCTTGTTCCTCCTCTGCTGTTCAACATCAGTTGGAGTCTCTGAAATGGTCTCCTAGGTGTCTGTGATGAGTTCTGGGGTCTTGGTTATGGGCCTCCACAGCCACCATTCCTGCTACTGCCACATCTGAACTGAGCCATGAGTCTGGGGATGTGCGGGCTTGGTACCTCCTATTCCCTGTCTGATGGGCTTCTCCAGATGCTGCTGCTGATCCTTCGTCCAACCCCGCTTTCAGCTTTTCAGGAGTCCAGGTCTCGCTGTGGAACTGGAGCCTCAGCTCAGCTGTAGGTCTGGGCTGGGGGAGTCAGCCCAGGACTGCGCCTCACTTGCCGGGAGACCCTGGGCCAGGATAGTGACATGTCTGGCTCATCCTGGCATTGTGGATGCTGCCAATGAAGACTTCCTCCTTTCCTTCACCACCCTCCAGGCTTTAAAGAAAACAAAGAATAAATAAAGAAAAAAATTTTAAAAAACTAAAGTAAAAGTAAGAAAGGAGAAAAAAAAGAAAGAAAGCAGTTGATAGCGGACAGGCCTTGGGCTGACTCCTCCTACTCCACTGCCATCTTTGGCTTTTTTGGCTTTGTAGGTAGATTCCTCAAAAAATATCATAAAGGGATAAAAACATTTCTACTGAGTTTCCATAAGATAATTTATTTTGGGAAACGTTGAGTGGTTTGTTTTCTAGAAATTACACAGCAAAGAGGATTCAGGATAAAGGCTGTTTTCCATTCTAGTTGCTGGTATATAAGATAAGCAGGTCTTGTTCAAATGCTGTTACTATTAACTATTCCTTTAAAACTGCTGTGGCTGTGGAGTTGTGCTTGAGGTTACGTCCATTTCATTATCAATGGTACCGTGAGTCTGTGCCAGCACATTGAGGGTAGGAATGCTACTTAACCCAAAGGTAAACCCGATGCCAGAACTTCCATGAAAGAATTACCCAAGAAAATAAAAATACCCTTTCAAACAAAGTACATGCAATAACTGAACAATTTTGAAATAATTGGTATATTTTGATAATGGCAATGCTCCAAGTGATAAGTTGAAGATCTGGAAAGTGTTAAAATTATCTTGGGAACCTTAACATCATGACCATTAATACATATCAGGCTTTGTTATGTGCAAAATTTTCTCCATTATAGAGGGACCTTATTAAATCAGAGGGTGCACATTTCCCATAATTTAGGAATATTGGAACAGAATGAGGCCATCAAGCCTGCCCCAACATTCAATATAGTCACAGTTGATCAAACACTTCAATGCCTTTTACCCATCCCATCTCCATAACCAGAGGTAATAAGAAATCGATCAGTCTCTAAACTTAACATACTCACAGATTGAGTTTCCATAGGCCTCTATGGTTGGAAATCCCAGTTAAAAACATCTCCTTGTCTCAGATGTAAGTTGCTATTTTGCCAGCCTGTTCCTGTGCAACAGATAATGTGGGAATAAGTTGTAAAAAAAAGGTTAGTGAATTAATGGGAGGTCAGAAATGGTCAAACAAACCAGCAATCATTCAAATAACTGTCTCTTACCTTGTAATATATCAATAAATGCAAATCAGACACATCCTGCTCTTTAGCTTCCACTCAACCATCCACCTTACCCATGATACAGGATAATGCACATGAGATGAAATGAAAATCTTCACTGACTGTTCATTAACAAATGAAAATAAATTTTCAGTGTTTGTTCAGAGGCCACCAAGAGCTTACTTTTTGCACTGCAGAATATTTTCAGTTCAAACTTGTTTAAGGTTAGCAATTTGCAGCTTTCAGGGTGAACTAATTTGTTTCTACAAAAATAGGTCCTCGACCTCTTTTCATATACAAATACCATGTAATTATGCAGTAACAGTCATTGCTGTCGTGTACCATAAACAGCAAAGGTTATAGACAAGGTAGATAATGACTGACCACCACCAACTTTGTGTTAACAGCAATAATAGGTTCTTATGTGAAATTACATCAGTTGCAAACTTTAAAACCTTAAAATTACTCTCAGTCCACTCACCAATGACAGAAGACTGACAGCTCACAGTTTAAAGGCAGACAAACAGGGGTTACTGGCAAAGCACATTTTCTACATAGTGATAATGTCACATTATCATTTCAACACTGGGTTCCAAAGAACTGACCCTGCAGCCTATGAACAGTATGTTATTCCTTTCTGAAACATGGCTTACAGCTCCAGGATTTGGAAACATTCTCCAAAAGTTTCTAAGGCTCAACAAAGGTGAGATTCCTACTAATGACTGCCATAGCCTGGAAACAGTGCATGTTTTGTATCACTGTCAGCTGGACTTAAAAGGATACACTGATTGCAGAGACTGTGTTATCAGTCCAACACTATGTTCATCTTCAGTTACCCTTGTACATCGCACACTTGTAACATAAGAGAACAAGGAAAACATTTGTCTTCAAGAATGTGATAGATTCACATCTTTTTCCCATTTATATTACAACATTAGATCCGGGTGTTGCATTTTGTAGAACAGTTTACATGTTGATGGAGCCATCAAGACCCACAAAATGGGTTGTTCCCTTTTTATAGTCATAAAATTTAATTACCACTCGCCTTCAATTCAAAAGTGGCTGCACACAAGTGCTAATTTTACGGAATTTGATATCCCAAATGGTCACAAATAGCAAACACTGTGGTTCTGTTAAAAATAAAGTCAGAAGCTTAAAAGTTTCAGCCCAAAGATATGATGCAATTCAGCATTGAAACCACTATTTCATTGTAAATAGACAGATTTGCTGTACATCCATGCACAGCACCCAATTTTCCTGTAATGGGAAACAATGGGCTTATGTTGGTTTTAATTTTTTTTTAATCATTTGTGGGATGTGGGTGTCGCTGGCTGGCCAGCATTTCTTGCCCACCTCTAGTTGCCCTTGAGAAGGTGGAGGGGAGTTCCCTTCTCAAACCACTGCAGTCCCCTGCTGTGGGTTGACCCACAATGCCATTAGGGAGGGAATTCCAGGATTTTGACCTAGTGACAGTGAAGGAACGGTGATATCTTTCCAAGTCAGGATGGTGAGGGAAATTGAAAGTGGTGGTGTTCCCATATGCCTGCTGCCCTTGACCTTCTAGATGGAAGTCATCATGGGGTTTGGAAGATGCTGTCTGAGGACCTTTGGCGAATTTGTGCATCCTGTTGATAGTACACACTGCTACTACTGAGCATCAAGTGTGGAGGGAGTGGATGCTTGTGGATACAGTGCCAATCAAGCAGGCTGCTTTGTCCTGGATGGTGTCAAGCGTTTTGAGTATTGTTGGTTCACGAAGGCATGTGGGAAGTATTCCATCACACCCTTGACTTGTGGCTTGTAGATGATGAACAGGTTTTGAAGAGTCAGGAGGTGTGTTACTCACTGCAGTAATCCTAGCTTCTGAATGCTCTTGTAGTTACTGTGTTTATGTGGTGAATTCAGTTGAGTTTATGATCAATGGTATACCCCCCAGGATGTTGATAGTGGGTGATTCAGTGATGTAACACCATTGAATGTCAAGGGGCGGTGGTTAGATTGTTTCTTAAATGATGGGCATGGCCTGGCATTTGTGTGGTACAAATGTCACTTGCCACTTGTCAGCCCAAGCCTGGATATTGTCCAGATTTTGTTGCATTTGAGCATGGACTGCTTCAGTATCTGAGGAGTCATGAAAGGTGCTGAACATTGTGCAATCAGTGAACATCCCCACTTGTGACCTTATGATGGAGGGAAGGTCATTGATGAAGCAGCTGAAGATGGTTGGGCCAAGGATACTACCCTGAGGAACTCCTGCAAAGATGTCCTGCAGCTGAGATGATTGACCTCCAACAACTACAACTATCTTCCAATGAATCAGGTATGACTCCAACCCACATTTATAGCATGGAGCAACCAGGTCAAATCATTCACAGGATGCACATCCCCCATAATTTAAGAATGTAGGAACAGAAACAGGCTATTCAGGCCATCAAAGCCAGCCAAGCCATTCAATATGATCATGGCTGATCAAACACTTCAATGCTTTTTACCATGCCCTCATCTCCATAAGTCTGTAGGTTACTGGCAATCAAAAATCTATCAATCTGTCACTTTAACACTCAAAGATTAAGCTTCTGTGGCCCTCTATGGTCGAGAATTCTGAAGGTTCACAACTCTGAGCAAAAACATTTATCATCGTCTCAGACCTATGTGGCCATTATTTTTGACTACCTGGTTCTAAACACCTCAACGAGGGGAGCCATTTTACCTTTATCTACCCTTCAATCCCTTCAGGTATTTTCAACAAGTTTATCTCATTCTCCAAATCTAGAGAGTACGGGCTCACTATTCCCAATCTGTCTTCATAGGATAGTCCTGTCATCTCAGGAACAAAGCTGGTGAACCTTTGCTGAACTCCCTCTATTGCAATAATATCTTTTCTGAGGTAAGGAGACCGAAACAGCACACAGTAATCCAGATATGGGTCTAACCAAACTCCAAAGCATTTGAAGCAATATCTCCCTTCTCTTGTACTCAAATCCGCTTGCAACAAAGGCTAACATTCCATTAGCCTTCCTAATAGCTTGCTGCGCCATCATGTCAGCTTTCAGCGACTTATTGATAAGATCATCGAGGTTCCTTTGTACATTGACAATTTCCAATCTCTTACTATTTAAAAAATACACTGCACATATTTTTCTCCTACCATATGGGATAACCTGACATTTTTCCATATGACATACCACCTTCTACATTCTTGTTCATTAACTAACCCTGTCCAAATCCATTTGAAGTCATGTTATATCTTCCTCAACACACCTTCTGCTGAAGCTTTGTATTATCCATAAATATGGAAATGTTACATTTGGTCCCCAAATACATTCTGTCTAAGCTGTGTAGCCATGCCACTCACACAGCCTTGTTAGGGGTCTGTGCATGCCCATCAGTATGTCAACACCATTCCCAACACTGACGGCTTGTTTTGGAAGTCAGTGCCACACAGAGACCTCAGATCCATGGAGGAGAAAACAAAATTAGAGAGAACGTATGTCCCCACCTCTAAGTCATTGATATATAAACATATATTGTCAGTAGCTGGGGTTGAAGTACTGATCCTTGTGGCACCCTATTAGTCACAGCCTGCAAATGCGAGGAGGACAATTAACAGACACAAGAAATTCTAGTCCAGTGAGCGCCCTGTCTCTATTGAAAAATTCTGAGAAACAGTAGTATAAAAGTCTGAGCTTGACTTTCACCTTCATTTGTGAAATCATGATGGTGGGTGGTTTGCACGGGCTTTATGGAACTTTCCCAATTTGTACTCCAAATTTGGTATTAGTGATGGAATCTTGGAAAGAAAAATATCCTCTGAGGGCTGGAACTGTCATCTAACCTCAATAAATGACAGGCTAGGGTCAATGTTTCTCTATTCTTCCACTATAGCTAATCAATTTCTGATTTCTGAAGAAGGGTCACTGGACTTGAACATTAACTCTTTTTCTCTCCGCAGATTCTTCTAGGCCTGCTGAGTCTCTCCTGTGATTTCAGTTTTTATTAGTTTCAGAGTTCCAATACCAGAAGCTCTTTGTTTTATTTTCTGGATTCGTTCAATTTATACCATTTTCAAATATCACAACATTTATCATTTAATGCCATGAAATAAATTGGATACCTCCTTCCTTTAGCCTACATCAGAGACTGTGACCACACATGTCATAGGCCAGTGAACTGTTATTGGAGGAGTGGTAGGGCTTGGTATCAATGTCCCTTCAAGACTTGGAAAAACCTCAGATTCTCTTCAGACACCTGGCTTCATTGTGACTCTGCTGTTTCACAGCCTTTCAGTTGTTGGCTTATTCTGACAAGGCAAATGTCATTCGGGGAGTTAAGCCAGCAACTCCAATGGTTGATTTAGTTCAGGGATATCTCTACAGGATCACAGTCTGAGCTAGTGAGGCATTTTAATCTATACATTAGCAGGTTTGGTCCCAATCTAAAATTACACCAAAAGAAACTCACGTTTCCCGAAGAAAACTCCAATTTGATCCTTTATTTTAAAAGTAGGTTAGATTGTTATACCAAGAACCAAAGAGGTCATAGTTGAATTTAAGAGGAGTTGCCTGGACCATCTCCCACATAGCATGGATTCTAGTGAAATAGAGTGGGTGGGTACTAAAGATATCTGATCATCCTCATTTGTAATAAGCTACTCCAACATATTCAACACTTATCCATTAACCCACAATTTCTGCTTCATCTTTAATCCAGCATTTGGTCATCTGTCCTCAACTGTTTGTGAATCAATATCATTTTTATTTTGAAAATAGTCCTGTGAGGAAACGTGGGATGTTGTAACACATTAAAAGGTGCTACATAGATGTAAGTGATTGTTGTTGATGTTGGTATAAGTGTTGTAGGACACCAACAGCTGCAATCCCAGTAATAACATTAGGATCACAGCTTGCTGATTTCCAGGACTTCCATGGTGAAAATTTTCAACATAACATTAAGGATTAAAAAGCCTAGATAGTTGTAAACACATTTAAAAACAGAATTATTGGCAGAACACAATTAAGCGGCACATACTAGTTGATGTTATTATAGATCGAGAACTACAGTTGCTGCAGTGCTATGTAGTCTGAGAAGAGTGCTGCTCTACTTATTAATAGACTAGCAATCCAGAAGTTGTTCCTTTTATGACAACAAAATGTGAGGCTGGATGAACACAGCAGGCCAAGCAGCATCTCAGGAGCACAAAAGCTGACGTTTCGGGCCTAGACCCTTCATCAGAGAGCTCTCTGATGAAGGGTCTAGGCCCGAAACGTCAGCTTTTGTGCTCCTGAGATGCTGCTTGGCCTGCTGTGTTCAACCAGCCTCACATTTTGTTGTCTTGGAATCTCCAGCATCTGCAGTTCCCATTATCTCGTTGTTCCTTTTATGCCTTGTTCTCATGAAGTTATATACCAGAAAAGAATATGAGCTATTTCAAGATCCTTTGCACATCAAATTTATGTTAACTCCTCCATGCAACAATTTCCAGTCAAACTCAAGATTTGCATGCTCCCAATTAAGAACAAGGAACACATTCACAAATGAAAGATGAGAGGTATGAAAGCGCTCTACAGCCATGTGAAATGTATAAATTCTCTTAATGGTACAAAGCATTTGTTTTGCTCGAAGTAAAATTCCACATTTAAAATTAAGAAAACAGCCCAATTTGATCTTTTCATCAAAACATATTTTGTGATTATGTAAATGGAGCAATCACTTGAGACATGTTGCTGCAGAAGAGGACCGAGCTGAGAAAATGATGCGCATGACATAGCTGCCTATATTACATGTTCTACACATTGTGCAAGAGATCAACATGGAAGAAAGAATTAGATGAAACATGATGAGCTTCAAATAGCAACTTTCTCACTGTGTACAGTGGAATAGATCTAGTGATGTGTTTAATCATAGAATCTCTACAATGTGAAAACAGGCCATTTGGGCCACACAAGTCCATATCACCCCACTGAAGGGCATCCCAGCCAGACCCATGCCTCTCTATCCTGTTTCGTGTAACCCTGCATTTCCCGTATCTAATCCACCTAACATACACATACCTGGACACAACAGGCAACTTAGCATGGCCAATCCGTGCAACCTGCATATCTTTGGACTGTGGGAGGAAACAGGAGCATCTGACAGAAACTCACACAGACGCAGGGAGAATGTCTGTGGGAGTCTGCACAGTTGCCTGAGGGTGGAATTGAAACTGGGTGCCTGGCACTGTGAAGTAGCAGTGCTAGCTACCGAGCCACCATCCCCAGTTCACTTTAAAGTCCACTTAAACGCTAAGCTTTACAAGGTGATGAAAAAGAAAAAAGTCACATTGCTAATGACATCAGATGTGGTGTGACTTGGTTGTCCCAAGACAATGTTTGTAAGTTTCACATCTTGTTGATTCATCTGATCACAATGAAAAACACAAAAATTAAGCAGCCTTGAATCTATGATATCATTTATCACTCTGTTCTCCAGTAATGTAAAACACAGAACACTGCCAAAGGAAATGAGAAGACTGCTAAACTGCTGAACACATCTGTCACAAAATATAAAATCTCCCATGTAGGATCAATGGATTGTGAGGCAATGTTAATGATCTTCACAGATGGGACAACAAACAGTTGCACTTAAAAAAATGTTTTAATGCAGTAAAATGTCTCATGGTGTCTCATAGGAATTTTATTAAACTAAATTTGACACCAAGAAACATTAAAGGATGTTAGGATGGATGACCCAAAAAACCCGATCAAAGAGGTAGATTTTAAACCATGCCTTAAAAGAGGAAAGGGAAGGCAAATGTATATTGATCTAAAAGGGAGGCTGTTTTGATTTGTATATGTAATATGTGCATCCCTTAGAGATGTTGGTAATAAGATGTCATCTTGATTTGCTGCAGTCCTTGCAATGTAGGGACATTGACAGTGTTATTAAAATTGTAAAATCCCTACGGTGTAGAAAGACCCCATTCAGCCCTTCGAGTCTGCATTGACCCCCTGAAGACAAACCCTCCCAGACCCAGCCGTCACCACCCTATTCCCATAACCCTGCATTTACCATGACTAACCCACCTAACCTTTACATCCTTGGACACTACAAGGCAATTTAGCATGGCCAATCCAAGTAGCCTGCACATCTCTGAACTGTTTCCTTTGGGAGGAAACTGGAGCATCCAGAGGAAAGCCATGCAGACAGTCACCCAAGACTGGAATCAAACCTGGGTTCGTGGTACTGTGGGGCAGCAGTGCTAACCACAGAGCTATCAAGCCGCCCCAATTATTAGGAAGGGAGTCCCAGAATACCCAATTAAAACTGAGCTGAGAGCAGTAAGATCAACTATTGTGACATCAAGGGAACTTGTTTGAAATAAAGAAGGGGCTGGTCAGACCAGGGGCTAACCGACGAGTGTTCCGAGCAGTTTCTGTAATAACACAGGACATATTCAACTAATTTATAAATAGTTGCAATAATGCAATAAACTCCTTATTGGTTTCTCAAAAAGATTCTTCTAATTTGACAAGAATGGTGGATATTTAAATCTATACTAGACTATTTCAGGCCCAAAGGAATGCATAAAAAGATAACGATAATGTAGGCATCTGCCACAGTATAGCAAGCAGCCGTGACCAGCACTATTTCTAACTAATACCGGGTAAGAATTATAATTTAAGGCTCCAAGAAAAGACATGCTGGAAACTCAGAAAACATCGAGAAACAATTACTGTTGATTGTCAACAGCATTGAACATTCAAACCTTTTAACAATACTAAACTAAGAAGGATGCTGCATGAATGACACAGAGAAAAGTTCAGAGCTGACAGTAAATGCACAGGAACAGTATAAGCCTGCAGCTCCAAGACAGAGAAATTGGTTACATTGCAGGAGGGTGATCCACAGGAACGGTGTTGTCAGGAATTATACTGGGTAGTAAGACAGAAGCTGTAAGAGTAAATATATTTCTGGGCACAATTGGGAGTATCAAGAATGTAGTTATTATTTGTCAAATTATAAATGAGACAACAGATAAATTTAAAGTGGTGTTGAAAGCCTTTGATGCTTATTTTTGTTTCAGAAGGAACAAGATTCTGTGATAGGCAAGATACAATGAAAGAGAGCAGTGTCAAGGTGAACCCATAGATTATTTCATTAATGATCTCTGTAGGCTAGTGGAACGATGTGATTTTGGTGACTTAAAGTAAGAATTCATGTGACCAAATCATTTTAGGCTTTATTGATTAGTCGTAGTCACATTTATTACAGTGCACAGGTGATCTAACCTGAGAGAAAACCATTCAGATGGTGAGTGAAGCAAAGGTCTGGAAAAAATGCAGACCAATCCTAAAATGAGAAAGTAAAACTTGGCACACAAGAATCTGTTCATTTAAAAAGATACACCAGATAAACCCACGCAGCAAGTCTGACAGACATCTGACACAAAGTCCTGATCAGCACTGTAGCAAATATATCTTACAGTGCCCAGATCAAGAAGACATCAAATGTCTCATACAAAGAAGTAAAATACTTCCAGAAAATATTCCAAAACAAGACACAGCTACAGCAATCAAAAGACCATGGTACTACCCATCTAAAGAGATAAATGGGGTAGAATACTCACCGGTAGGGGATAGGTTTTCCTAGGAGCAATTGGTGACCCAGACGAAAGAGTTTGGCATGTGTTTAAGTCAATGGCCATTGCATAAATTTCAGTTTAGACAATGGGAGCAAGTATCACAGCAATGTCAAATAGAGTGCCTTCAGTAACAAAATACTACAAACAGCTAATAAATATCCAGCTTCATGGCCCACGGAAATCAGACTTAACATTAATAGTATGCTGCAAGCATCTTTCCAACATAGTGGATACAAAATATTGGAAAATCTCATGTACTTCATTACCAAGAATTCTCTCCCCGAGTATAAGGTCATGTATCGACTTCAAACTCATTCAAAAGGTGGAAGAAGTTGAGTAACAAAGGGCAAAGAAGAACCAATAGGAAATTGTTGTTGGGATCCATAAGATATACCCTTATAAAGGGTACGGCAAGAAGAAAGGCTAAAATCCAGGTAATTGAAGAAATGAACAAGGTGATTTCACCAATGATTCAATTGTTGAGAGGGGAGGAGAAAGCCTGCAATATTCAACCAGTTGAAGTAATGAGTTTGCCTACTTCAACACAAATACATGTCTGGAATGAAAGAAAACATTCCTTTGACATAAACTGAAGACATGGGACATAGAAATTGATGAAAGGCACCGAGAGGAGACAAACAAGGTGTACAGGGAAACAATAAGGACTGCAGATGCTGGAAGCCAGAATGTATAGGTGTGAGGCTGGAAAAGCACAGCAGTTCAGACAGCATTTGAGGAGCAGATAAGTCAATGTTTCGGGCTGAAACCTTTTGTCAGTGCACATTGCACAGATACTGCACAGATAAAGTCACTTGTTATAGCAGGGATAATAAATTACATTAATGAAATCATTCAAGAAAGAACGAAAGAAGTTAAAGGTCCTTCAGTTTAAAAGAGATCTAAAGACGTCAGAACTAGGAAGACAGACCAGGTCAACTAATTTTGGGTCAACAAACTAACATGCTCCCAAGTTTGAAGAGAACACATTCATAGAAAACAAGAAAATATCCACTTCGTTTGAATCCGTGAAGTCAAAGGCCTGGAGGAGATGGGGTAGTGATAAATGGAAAGAAAAGGAATGTACAGAAAATAAAATTATGCAGGAGATAGAAACTTGGGGGGAGATGCGTAGGTCTCTGAGAAAGTAAGTACTGATTTTGTGCAGTAAGAATCGTCACTGTGATGATAATATGGAGAACTGTTCAGAGTAAATAAGGAGCTTTAGGAGGGAGACCCAAGGTTAAAATGTTCCTAAACAGTCTCTGTAGTAATATTGTTCATATTCATGACAGTTTCAAATAGCTGTAGTAATACAGTAGTGTTCACTCACCAAGACTATTAGTGTTAGGCTGGAAAGGTGGATAACTTGATCACATTGGTCTTTAAGAAACTCATCTTCAAGACACGTAGTAGTTTAATGATGGAATTCCAGGACTTAGAGCTAGGGTCGATAAATGTACAGCCACTACCGATAGACAACTAAAAATGGGCATGTGCAAGAGGTTAGAATTATTAGGATATGGATGTCTTGTAAGGTTGTAGGTTTGGATTAAGTAATAAAGGTAGGAAGAAGGTGGCACAAAAGAATTTCAAAATAAGACAGAGAATTGCTTGACGCAGAGCCAGTGTAGGCCAGTAACCATAGTGTTGATGGTTGAATGGAATTTTGTGAAAATCAGAGTACAGGCAGTATAACTTTGGATAAGGTGAAGTTAATGGACGGCACAATCCGGAAGAGAAGACAGGAATGTGTTGAATAGTAAAGCTTGATGACCATCACCTGAAATATTTCTAGCCAATTTGCCTGTTTGCTACAAAATGATTTGTGTGAAGGGAGAAAAAACATAAATGGGGTTGGCTACCAGCTCAGCTTTTGCAGTGGATTGGGAAATGTAGCTTCTCCATGCTGCTCTGCAGAATCAATTTTTTTTTACAGGTTATAAAGAAAGTAGAACTCGGACTGATAAAGTACCTTTCTGGGCCTCAGAATATCCTAAAGCACTTTATAATAACTTTACAATAAGGAATAGAGCTGAAATGAGACAGAATTAAACAAAATTATAGCTATATTGAGGTTAAAAATTAAGTCAATGGACATTTAACATTACGAACAAACTATGTTAGATGTTCATCAAAGCAATCACTTAACATGTTAGAAAAATCACCATCCAAAAAGGGGAAAGCTTTAGAGTAGCAATGCTTTTAGTTGTAGTTTTGAGTTTCTAATGAATGCAACTGATGCTTATACACCTCTTATCCATTTCATGTCACTACTTAAGATCACACTGGCACACAGCATTGCCATGAATATGAACAGGTTAGCCCCTTTGAGTGCCAAATGTCTTGAACTTGCATGCTTTTTAACTGTGAAAATGAGTTTAATTATTAAAAGTCATAACACACTCAGACAACATTAGAAGTGTGACTTCCATAAAGCCGTTGTATCTTTGTTAGGAATTTATAATATATGCAATATTGTAGCTCATTGATTCATGCATTTTAATGACACAAAAGTAAACTGAGTTCTGAAGAGTTGTCATTGTAACAAATATTTTTAACATTGCAGCTCTCATTAAAAATATAAATTTACAAGTTTGACAAGCATTAATGACTTCATTTTGCACAGAAAATGGTGACACACCAGTAAGCAAAAATATGGATGGAGATATCAGGGTGAGTCTGACAAGGTTATCAGTTCATCTAAAAAAAGACTTTTCAGTTATAGTATATAGTAGCTGAACAGCTAATTTCACACGTGACGTGTGTGTTTTAAAGATATACATGTAGAGACATTTACTCTATCAAAAATACAGAAGTAGGAAAGAAATATTATTGATGAACTTGACAAACAAAATTCCCAGAACTTGAGAAACTAAATTTTCCAATTCCTTATCATTTGATAAAAACCTGAAGGCAGTCTGCTCATCTTCTATTAAAGATCATTACAAAGCTATGCTGCAAATTTAGCACCAGTTGCTGAGACGCACTGTCTCTGTGCTCAGATAAGCAAAATCCATTGATGTTTAGCACAATTTGCAATTACTGATAGAGTTCTGCTTCCAACACATTGATATAATGGACAAACAGATTCAGGGGGTTTAACATTACCACTTGTTGAGCTAAAATCTGGGTTCTTTATTTCCATTCTGAATCAAACTTCAATGTTGTAAAAGCTGTAGGTTTTGAATGGGCATGAATTTCAATTGTGAGGTTGTTGTCAAATGATTTTATTTTACTTCACCTTTCCTTGCAATTTAGTTGATAGTATACATGCTTGAGTTAAAAGATTGTGTGTAAAAGCTCTATTCCCTCTGTAGCAATAAGGCAACGAGATAGGGTCTTTGCAGTGTCTGATCCGAGCACCTTTTCTAGAAGTGAATGGAGATCTCCTAGTGTTGTAGCCAAGATCCCACCCTTGCATAACTGTACTAAAAACAAATGAACTGCTCATTTATCTCATTTGATGTCTATGAGGATTTTTAGTACACAAAGCAACTGTCACTTTCGCCCACATAGTGACAGAATTTGCTTGTGTGAGTAATGTATTGGTTACAAAGCATTTTGGGACAGTTGGAGAAGATGATAATATCAGTATAAATTCAATTTGTTCTTATCACAATGTATAGTCATGCTGCCAGATGGTTTCATTAATAAGGAGGAATTTCCTTTTATGGTATAAAATAACTCCACAGAGGCCAGTCTCCCATCACCAAGTCACCCTTTACTCACATGTGAAAAGTCCATGACACAGAGCCAGCTCTCAGAGTGAGCAGAATGTCTGACCCTGATGTTTATATCTGTCAGCTAGGCTTCTCTGATTGGACCAGATTAACAGCCCCAATCTGGGAACACATTTTCTATGAAGTTCACCTTGTTGACCTCATTACAGTCACTACGTAGTGGTCACCAGTTACTCTCTGACACCTTATCCAAGTGGCTATTCCGAACGGTAATGATCCCATCTCATAGCGAAGGAGTCTCACCAATGACATGTATGGATGAGAAAATCAAGGCCCATTGCCATTAACACTTCATTACCAGCAGTACTACCTCACAAATTTTATGTCTACTGAGGAGGAAGAAGGCATTATTAATTTTAGGCATTAGAGTAAAATGCATTATCTACCATTATTTAGTTTGATTGGCGATTTTAAAGGTGAATGTGCATAAAATAAAATTCATTAATGTGTAATTGGTCTAGATGCTGTATGTAACAATGGAACTCTGAATCTCGCCCTCTTTAGTGTTACTGCTACATTTGGAGAGGACAGGGTTTACTTTGGAAAGGGTTCAGAGTATAACTGTTCTAGCAGTCAGGGAAACCACTTCTGATTCAATTAGACGAGATATGCTTTTCATTATAGAATCACTGTTTTAGTTTTGAAAATGATTTACTGAACTTTTTTCCAGATTTTGACATAAAACATTATGTGAAACTGCAATTCAAGTGAAAACACATATTGCGGAAAATTTCCATTGTGGTAAAATGGAATTTTGTTATTTGAGTGTGTGTCTGGTGTTATAGCAATGAAACAGCACACATTTGTTTCAGCTACTCTCCCTCCGCATTGAGATGGCTGGAAACACTTTTCAGATCCTCTAATCTAAAGAGGTTGAGAGCAATTCTACAGCCCAGTCTTGACAAACAACAGCAGGAGCAGGGAAAAATAATGCTTGGGGGATTGTTTTGTCATCACCCCTGCTTTCTTAGCACTGCATTTGAATGCTTCTACTCATTCCACCCTTTTTGATACAGAACTGCCGTGCATTTCTGTGTACTTACTCTAGTAAAACGTCATGACTCTTGGGAAACCAAGACTAACTTGTGCACAAAGAACAGCACTGCACAGGAACAGGCCCTTCAGCCCACTATGACTGTACCAACACATGATACCTTTCTAAGCTAAAAATCTTCTGTCTCTACATGGTCTATATCCGTCAATCCCTTCCTGCTCATATATCAGTCAAGATGCCTCTTAAATGTTGCTATTACGTCTGCTTCCACCACCTCCTCCAGCAGTGCATTCCAGGTACTTACCACCATCTGTGTAAAAAAACTCACTTCTAACATATCCTTTAAACTTACCCTCTTTTACCTTAAACCTAAATCCCTTAATAATTGATAGTTATACCTGGAGAAAAAGATGCCAACTATCTATTCTATCCACATCTCTCATAGCTTCGTAAACTTCTAACAGGTCACTCCTCATTCTTTGATGCTCAAATATAAACAAACCAACTTTGTCCAATGTCTCCAAACCAGACAATGTCCAGTTAAACTATTTCGGAACCCTCTCCAAAGCAATCACATCCTTCTGGTAGAGTGGCAACCAGAACTGTACGCTTTGTTCCAGATGTGGCCTAACTAACATTCCATAGAGCTGCAACATGACTTGCCAATTTTGATATTCTATGCCCCATCTAATGAAAGCAACCATATCTTATGCCTTCTTGACTACCTTCCACTTGCACTCCTACTTCCAGGGAACTGTGGGCTTATATTCCTAGATCCATCTGTGTATTATTGCTCTACAGGATCTGCCATTTACTATGTAAAGCTGCGATGTTTATATTTTGTTAAAACCCGGGTAAGGAGGGCTGCATTGGCTCCCCTTGGTTAGGCCACTCAGTTGTATGCAGCAAATATTTTAATTTTTTTCAGCATGCTGCTATTTCACACTCCAATTAATATATAGTACTAGGCAAAATTAAAAGTGAAATGCAATGTTTCCTTGAGTGAAAGAAAGAGGAAATTTATTGCTGACTAACACTGGGAAAAATAATAAGACATGACATCAAGCACACAAAGACAGGTAAAAAGTTTAATAAGAGGGAGTATCTACTGTGAAAAGGATGATCAACAGTAGACAGTTTCATATGCACACTACTTAGAGTTTTTGACATGTTTTAACTAAGACCATGACTGTTTAGTTGATCCCTTATATTGTCAGCAGTGGAAAATTTGTAGATATCCTTGCTTTCTCAATAAATATATTTTCCTTCAATTTGCTTTATCACTAAGTGGTGCTTCTGGAGAGGTTAAGAGAAACAAGAAAAAAGAAAGCAAGTTTTCCAGTTCTACTCCTAAGAAACATTTTTTTCCTCTCTTCTCTACCTAAAAGCAGTTGCCTGAAATGCAATATCTTTATGTAATACCGTGTCTGACCTCATTGTTTTATGAAGTTGGAGAATCAGCAAGGCGACCTTCTCTCTAGTATGTCGCAGAAAGGTACAAATCAAACAGGGTATGCAGACCCGAGTGACTGGTTTCAGTTATTTTGGTGACATGCAAGTTTCAGTTCAGACTGGGTCTTATTTATTGATAGTATCACGGCCTGATTCAGCCTGTAGTCAGGTGATAACTGTGGCTACCTTAAGATCAGTGTTTTTTTTTATTTAGAACTATTGGAAGGTTCCAAAAAAATCAGATAATGGAAATCTACAATTGAATGTCCATTTGTACTATGATTGTCATGCCCATTAAGAACAACATGATTAGTGTTTGTCATTTTTGTTTCTAAATGAGTGGTGCATCATAAGATCAGCGTAGAATCACAATTCAGTCATTAGGATGACAGCCCACACATGTTCAACATTCACTGTCATCTTCAACCTAACCTGGCTTCAACACTTATTGCGGGAATGGCAGCCTAGATGTGTACCACATTAATGGGCCTAACTGAGACTGGAAGGCGTTGTTGCTTGTCATTTGTTGTGAACAGAGCTCAGGTGCTCTACAAAGCAGTCTCCAAGCCTCCACTCTGTCTCACCACTGTAGAGGAGTCCACATCAAGGGCAGTGGATGCAGTAGACCACATTAGGAGGCCTAACCCTAACATTCCACATCAGAAAGATGTTCACCTGCACATCTGCTAATGTGGTCTACTGCATCCACTGCTCCTGATGTGGCCTCCTCTACATTGGCGTGACCAGGCAGAGGCTTGGAGACCACTTTGTAGCATGCCTGCGCTTTGCTCGCAACAAATGACAACACATTCTAGTCGTCAGCCACTTCAACTCCCTCTCTCACTCCCTAGACGACACACCCATCCTGGGCCTCCCCCAGTGTCACAGTGACGCCACCTGGAAACTGGAGGAGCAGCACCTCATATTCTGCCTTGGGAGCCCACAACCCAATGGCCTCAATGTTGACTTTACTAGTTTCGAAATCTCCTCACCCCTGGCTTCAGCCCATGTCCAACCCTCCCTCGCATCCCCGCCTCACTGACCAACACAACCGGTCCATCTTCTCTCCCACCAATCCGCTCCTGCCACCTCACTGACCAATCCCCACCACTGCTTACCTGCACTCACCTATCACCATCCCATTTTCCTTCCCCAGCACCACCCGTCCTCTCTCTATTTACTTCAGTGCTCTCTTCTCCCCGCCCGACCTGAAACGTCAGATTTCCTGTTCATCTGATGCTGCGTGGCCTGCTGTGTTCCTCTAGCTTCACACTGTGTTACCACATCCTTCTGGAAGCTTGGCAACCAGGACTGCACACAATATGACCTGATTAAAATTTTAAAAACACTGTAGTGTAACTTGCAAACTTTTACATTCAATGCCCTGGCAGATGAAAGCAAGAGTTGACCACCTTATCTATCTGTGTTGCCATTTTCAGATCTCTGTGGACTATATGCCCAGACCCCTCTGTACGTCAGTTCTCCTAACAACCCTGCCATTTGTTGTATAATTGCACCTGAATTTTGTCATCCAAAATGCATCACCTCACACTTGTCCAGATTAAGCACCATCTGCTATTTTTCTGCCCACAACTACCATCTATCTTTATCCCACTATATCCTTTGACGATTCTCCTTACTATCTACAACTCCATAATTTTGGTGTCATCCACAAACTTACTAATCAGACCACCTACATTTTCCTCCAGATCATTTATATGTATTACAAACGATAAAGGTCCCACCACTGATCCCTGTGGAACACTACAGGTTACTGATCTCCATTCTGAAAAGCACCCTTTCACTGTTACTCTCTGTCTTCTATGTGCGAGCCAGCCCACCCTAGACCCTTTTGTGAGACTGCCTTTTGTGCTAGCCTGTCATGAGGTACATTTTAAAATGCCTTATTAAGGTCCATGTGGACAATCACCAGTGCCCTTCCCTCATCAATTATTTTTCACAACCTCCTCAAAAGCTCAATCAAGTCGGTCAGACATGACCTACCCCACACAAACTCATGCTGCCTATCACTAACCTGTCCATTTGCTTCTAATGTGAATAAATCCTGTCTCTCAGTATCTTCTCCCACAGCTGACTCATCACTGATGTCTGGTTCACTGGCCTGTAAATGTCTGGATTATTTCTGTTTCCCTTCATAAAACAAAGGAACTGCATTGGCTGTTCTACAGTCCTCTGGAACTTCACCTGAGGCCAAAAAGGATGCAAGATATCTGCTAAAGCCCCAGCTACTTCCTCTATTGCCTCCCACAATATCCTGGGATATATCCCATCAGGCCCTGGGGACTTGCCTACCTTAATACATTTCAAGGCACCCAACGCTTTCTTCTGCAATATGTTGACCTGCCTGAAAGTATTCACACACCTTTCTCAGCCTCAAGATCCCCCACGTCCTTCTCTTTGGTGAATAGCAATGTAAAGTACTCATTAAGGATCTCATCTGTTTCCTCTGGCTTCACACATAACCTCCCTCCTTTAGCCTTGAGTAGGCCTACTCTTTCTTTAGCTACTCTCTTGCTCTAAATATATGTATAAAATGCCTTGGGATACTCTTTAACCTTGCTGGGCAAGGACATTTCATGGCCCCATTTAGCCCTCCTAAGCCCCCATTTCAGCTCCTTGTACTTTTTGTGTATTCTTCAAGGGCTTTGTTTTTGGTTGCTTAGGCCTTAGGTATACTTCCTTTTTTTGTGTCTAAACTGATAATTTCCCCTGTCATCCAAGGTTCTTGAATCCTGCTTTTCCTGTCCTCCTCCATTTTCACAGGATTATGTCTGCCCTGTACTCTAATCAACTGCTTTTTAGAAGGCTTCCACGTGTCAGATGTACATGTACCCTCAAACAGCTGCTCCTAATCCACACTCTCCAATTCTTGCCCAAGTTTTTATAGTTGGCCTTCCTCCAATTTAACACCTTCGTCCAAGGCCCATTCTTGTCTTTATCCACAAGTATCCCAAAAATTACAGAATTATGGTTACTATTCCCAAAATGCTGAAACTTTGATCATCTGGCTGGGCTCATTTCCCAATACCAGTTCCACTATGGCTCTCTCCCTCATTGGTCTATCCACGTACTGTTTCAAAAACACTCCTGGACAGACTTAACAAATTTTTCCCCACTTAAACTCCCAGCACTGAAAGAGTCCCAGTCGATATAGAGGAAGCTACAATTAGCCATTGCAACAGCCTTGTTATTTTCACATTCTTCCAGAATCTGACTACATAGCTCTTCCTCTATCTCCTGTTGGCAACTGGGAGGTCTGTATTATTACTGCACCGTTTCTATTCCTTAGCACTAGCCATTATGCCTCACTGCAAGATCCCTCTAGGTTTTCTCCCCCAACATAGCTGTGATGTAACAAGGTGTAGAGTTGGATGAACACAGCAGGCCAAGCAACATCAGAGGAGTAGGAAAGCTGACATTTTGGGCCTAGACCCTTCTTCAGAAATGGGGGAGGAGAAGGGGATTCTGAAATAAATAGGGAGAGAGGGGGAGACGGACTGAAGATGGATAAAGGAGAAGGTAGGCCGAGAGGATACAGACAGGTCAAAGAAGGGGGAGTGGAATCAGTAAAGGTGAGTGTAGGTGGGGAGTTAGGAAGGGGATATGTCAAGGGGGCGGGATAAGGCTAGTAGGAGATGGGGATGGGGCTTGAGGTGGGAGGAGGGAATAGATGGGAGGGCTGACAGGTTAGGGGCAAGCTGGGCTGGTTTTGGGATGCAGTTGGGGGAGGGGAGATTTTAAAGCTTGTGAAGTCCACATTGATACCATTGGGCTGCAGGGTTCCCAAGCGGAATATGAGGTGCTGTTCTTGCAACCTTCAGATGGCACTGTTGTGGCTCTGCAAGAGGCCCAGGATGGACATGTCATCTAAGGAGTGGGAGGGGAAGTTTTGAAATGGTTTGCGCCTGGGAGGTGCAGTTGTTTGTTGCAAACCGAGTGTAGGTATTCCACAAAGCAGTCCCCAAGCCTCCGCTTGGTTTCCCGATGTAGAAAAGGCCACATCTGGAACAGTGGATACAGTATACCACATTAGCAGATGAGTAGGTGAACATCTGCTTGATGTGGGAGGTCTCCTTGGGGCTTGGAATGGGGGTGAGGGGGGAGGTTTTGGATCAGGATTTTGGTGAGGTGGTAAGTGAGGATGAGGGGGGATTCTGTTTTGGTTGTTATTGCAGGGAGGAGGTGTGAGGGCTGAGTTGCAGAAAATGCGGGAGACACGGTCAAGGGCATTCTTGACCACTGAGTTTGGAGGGGGGGGGGTGCGCGGAAGTTGCAGTCCTTGAAAAACGAGGTCATCTGAGATGTTTGGGAGTGGAATGCCTTATCTTGTGAGCAGATGAGGTGGAGGCAAAGGAATTGGGAATAGGAGATGGCATTTTTGCAGGAAGGTGGGTTGAGAAGGTATATTCTAGTTGTTATTCCAGCTGCGATGTGCTCCCTAATCAGTAACAAAACTCCCCCACCTCTTTTCTTGCTCGTCCGTCTTGTCCAAAACATTGATATCCCAGAACGGTAAACTGCCAATCCTGTCTCTTTTTCAATTATGTCCCTGTGATACTAGCAACATCATAACTGTATGCAAAAATTCAGGCAGTAAGCTCATCCATTTTACCTGTTACACTTGTTGCTTTGAAGCAAATATTGTCTACGCCTCCAGTTCAACTGACCTCAGCAACCTCTCCCTGACTGATCTTTCTCTTAGCAATATTTATTTTATTTTGAACTCTTTTTTTCCAAATAATTACAGGAGAAGTAGACATTTGTTTTTATTTAAAAAGGAGATGAGGGGCAACTTTTTTACTTAGAGAGTGGTTTGCGTGCGGAATGAACTGTCAGAGAAAGTGATGGGTGCAGGTAGTTACAAAGTTTCAAAAACTTTTAAATAAATTAATGAATAGTAAAGGTTTGGAGGGATATGGGCCAAACACAGGCAGGTAGGACTAGTTTAGTTTGGGAACATGGTCACTGTGGACTAGTTGCACCAAAGATTCTGTGTTTACGCTGAATGACTCTGACTCTGTGGAGCTACAAAACAACCAAAAAGATTTGTTTCATGAGGATTCACTTTGGATTATGTTGGGATTGCTACATTTCTTATAGATGCTGTCTATATACTTGCATACTTATCTTCTTCCCTTGCAACACTTGCATTCAGTTATTCCATTCTTTTCTTGGTTCCTGCAAGAACACATGAAAATCAGCATTCAGTTCAAATTAATACAATGCATTCATTTAAGCCATTATCCTATGGATATCGTGATCCATTGTGATTGATCAAATGCATCATTACCACCTAAAGCACTTGCCCTGTTATTTCACTGATAGATTGCTGGATTATGTTTGCTCTGGGATTTGAATTACGCAGGCCCTGCATATGAATCAGTCACATAAAATGCTCAGGTGAAAATTCATTCTAATTCCCTCTTGGTATTTCTGATGTCATATGTGCAATGCCGGTTAAGAAAATATATATCACATTGATGGCTGAATTAGCTTCATGATCTGTGTTTATTTCAGACATATTAGTCTGGCAGTACCTGGATATATTCATTCTTTTTTTTTGAAGTATAACTTTTGTCAATTTAGAAATTCTGATTTTCAACTTAATGAAGAACAATCTGCAGGATTTGAAATAAATTGACTTGCAGTTTGTCAATGAATTGTGCATCCTAAATATGTGGCATGAAACTCTGTAATCATGACAACTCTTCATCCATAAATAGTCAGAGGGGCCCACCAAGCTGCTCATTGGACATCTCTGTGTAATTTGCACAGACACAAGTGCCCATGTAGACGATACTTCTCTGATAACTCTCCTCATATGTAAATTTCATCAAATCCCTACAGTGTGGAAACAGGCCCTTCAGCCCAACAAATCCACAATGACCCTCAGAGGACCCCACCCAGGCCCACATAACACACCTAATCTACACTATATGCAATTTAGTATGACCCATCCACCTAGCGGATTTTTGTACTGTGGGAGGAAACTGGAGCCCCTGGAGGAAATCCAGGCAGATGCAGAGAGAATGGGTAAACTCCCCACAGACAGCTGCCCAAAGCTGGAATAGAACTCAGGTCCCTGGTGTAACCACTGAGCCACTGTGCTGTCCAACTGCAAGTGATACTTGAGTTTCCTTGTCAACCCTTCCATTTACACTGTCTAGGATGCGCAAAGTTGGACTGATGTCTGTTAGGGATATTGACAATAAAGTTGCTATCGCCCTACCTGACCACTGGACTGCTCTCTCAGAGAGAGAGAGAGAGAGAGAGAGAGAGAGAGAGGACTGGTGGTGATTTAACCTGAGGGTCACCACAGCTCAGGCAAGGGAAAAGCTGAGAAGGTGAGTTCTTCACAGTAGTCCTTGCTAGTGTGGGAATTGAATCCATGCTTTGGCATCACTCTGCATTGCCAAGCCACCATCCAGCCAACTGAGCATAACATCCCCTCTTGTTAACAGTGACATAACAGGAAATAAGGAAAATCGGGAGGAAGAGCCATTGCTGGGTTGCTCCAGTATGTCTTCTTGACTTTATGACAGAGGCCTGGGTGTAGGCCTCTCAACATTCCCTTAACCAAAGATAAAGAATGCAAACCATTAAAAACATATTGACATGGACAGCTTAGATTGCCATTCAATATATCGTCCTTCACTCCGTGAATGGATTATTTCACACAATCATTGCTTCTAATCTGTTCTTATTCCTGAAAGTGAAAGTATAAGTGTATTCCTCAACAAATGTATAGGTTGATATGGTAATTCGTAATAATTAAAAAGATCGAGTGAATTTGTCAGGTATCCCTAGCTCACTGACTTTGATTTGTGGAGACACAAAAGCTGAGGGAAAACATGGAAAAAAAGTAATTTTCTGACTTGGCATAATAGTCTGGCATGGAGTGCATTGATAGAGCATGTTATATGTCACAATTCATTGACAATCTATGGAATCAATATTTTTCAGCTACATTGAAACAAAATCCACAGTTTATATTTCCTTTATATGGAATCTGTATACATCTACCTACTTATTCATTCGAACCCACAGCTTCTCAGTCAGATGAACACCAAAATAGATCTGGTTCAGCTCATTCCCTTGCTAAAATGATTTGCACGGGTTTAATACACAAAAGAAAAGTTCTTACTCCATTGTATCAATTTTCAGGCACTTCAATTTAAGAAGACCATCAAGATATGGATAAGATTCAGAAGTGATTCACTGATGCAAAACTCCACCTTGCATGAATTCAAAATTACAGTAAGTTTACTTATACGTTTTCAACTATAACAGAATATTCTGCATTTAATAACTAAAGCTCCAGTTTCACATTTGGATTCTTTTGTAACATATTATGCTGTGGTGGCATATTGGGATAATGATGTAATGTTTGATAACATGGAAGCTGTAAAGTTAAGAGACTAGCACATTTATCACATTCTCTGTTTATTTCAGACTTGAACATCTCACGAAATCACTGATTGCTGTTCTGAACAGTTGCACGATCAAAGGGCTAAAGCAAACAGTTGTGATATCTCAGGAAGGAAAATACAGTGAAGGATGTTGTTTGACCTGAGAAATTAATTCTGTCCTTGACAGAATGGGGCTATGACAGCAAATGTCGATCTAAACTGATCCTTATCATGTCTTGGATCCAGTTTGTCTCGGAAAGGGCTTTGTATCTTGTCAACATGAAAGTTATCAGTGGCTAAAGACAGCAATGCGTGTAGATAAAGCCTGCATAGGACACTAAAGAGCTGGAGTTCAGAGCTATTACACACTCAAGTGACATATTATTTTTAGTTATAACTTACTGAAGCCCCTGGAAGTAGAGATGATATTATATAGAGAGAAGTAGAAAATTCAGTTTATTCTATGAGGAGGGAATGGGCTGTAAAACAGTGGACATAAATTACACTTATAATTAAGGTCCAAAGATGACATCATGAGGTTTGAATTGAACTGGTATTCTCCAACTTTAGTTCATCAGCAACACTTTTGTAAATATCGGGATTGTCAATGCTGGGAAATGGAATATCTAAATACCTGAAGGAGATGCAGAGACCTGGTTCAGCAGCAGCCTATGAAATGTATTATGTTTTAAGACAGAAAACATAACATTACATTCATGTAATCTGGGAACCTGTATGATAGAATAGCAGCTATAGCAATGACCAGCTATGCATGGCCTCATGATGATCATCTAGAATAGGAGAGCTAATTCATTTGGGGTCAGGTGTCGGATAGCTATCAAAACTGTGTTGCAGCGAGGGAACAGAATCCTAAAATAGTTATGGAAATTATTTTGCTTTTAATTCCAAAATATATATTTTTTTAAAAGAACAGTTAAAGAGGTAAAAATATATGCAGTCTGGCAAAGTTATGTGCAAATTCCACAAATGTTACACTTATAAAGATTCAGGCAAGCTTCAGGCAAGGCTAAACCTAACTAGAAGAGATAACAAGAGGCCCAACTTTACTTTCGCTCCTAGCAGAAAGTCACCTCTTGCAGACCTGTCTGTTTTACTTTTCAGGAGTAAATAAAAATTGGGTTAAAAACTGACACTAACACTAATCTGAGTGTGTCATTAGCTAAAGAGATAGTAGGAACTGCAGATGTTGGAGAATCTGAAATAATAAGGTGGAGAGCTAAATGAACACAGCAGGTCAAGCAGCATTAGAGGAGCAGGAAGGCTGACATTTTGGGCCTGGACCCTTCTTCAGAAACTTATGAAGAAGTGTCTAGGTCCAAAACGTCAGATTTCCTGCTCCTCTGATGCTGCTTGGCCTGCAGCGTTCATTCAGCTCTATACCTTGTTATGTCATTAGCTGGATGTTCAAGTGGTGGACTTAAGTCCTGTGAGAGCCACAGCTTTGTGAAAACCATTTTGAATAAGAAACAAAAACAGAAATTGCTGGAAAAGCTCAGCAGGTCTGGCAACATCTGTGAAGAGAAATCAAAGTTAATATTTAGGGTCCGGTGACCCTTCCTCAGAACAGAGGTTCTTTCAGTTTTTATCCATTTTAAATACTTCTGCACTGCATGTAAAACACAGGGAAATATAATCTTTCATTTTAAATGCTGGAATTCAACTATTATCGAAAGGAATCCACCAACCTGCGAAACTGAGAATCTTGAAATTGAGTGCTCAACTGCCAACATCAATGTTATTCAATAACAGTCACAACATCATCTGATCTGCTTTTCAGAAATGAATCATACCTTTTTAAAAACACACTTCTTATTTCTACATGTATGTCTTGAGCTACTGTTTAGTCTGATGTTTGGTAATTACTAATCTTATTCTGTCTGTTAGTTCAGTAAACCCTGATTAAATCGGATCATTTTAGAACAGAAGTTCATTTGAGTCCGGGTAAAAGTTATCCACAAGGGATAGGATCCTTTCTAAATTAACCCTATGTGACAAAACAAGGGGGTGGGCAAATGACCAAGGGGAGCCAATTCAATCTTGTTCACCCAGGATCTTAATGATATGGAGTACCCCATCTGAAACTGTAATAATCTGGGGGACCTCACCAGGGTCTGGTTACAACAACTGTGGTTCACACTCTGTGAAAGGAAATGGTTGTAGCAGGATGGTACCACCTTATGGAATTCAAGGGCTTCTTAAAAAGATAGGAAAAAATTTAATTGCTTTTCAATGGAAGGAAAATTCTGAGAAATTTGAAGCACCATCTGTTAGGGCCTGGAGGATCTAACTGATGCCAAGTCTGTCCTTCTGACTATCAGTAGGCTCTCTGACCTAGAGATCAGCAAGTGACATGATCAGAGTCTTTTATCTTCTCCATTGATATGTCCCATGTTTCTTTCTATCCAGCTGCTTGATGCCTGTTCATATAGATTTTATGGTGCAGTCCAAACTGCCCATCCAACAACAGTGGCAACACGTTTCAGTCCTTTCATGACATTTCCCTATAGAAGATAAATCATAGAATCTTAATGTGGGAACAGGCCATTTGGTCCATCTAGTCCCACCAACCCTCTGAAGAGTATCCCAACCAGACACACCACCCTACCTTATCCCAATAACCTTGCATTTTCCACAGCTAATCCATTTAGCCTTCACAAAACTGCGCACTATGGACAATTTACCACGGCCAATCCACCTAATCTGCACATCTTTGGATTATGGGAGCAAACCAAAGCACCAGACGGAAACCAATGTGGACGTGGGGAGAACGTGCAAACCCAATACAGTTGCCCAAGGATAGAATTGATCCCGGGTCTCTGGTGTTGCGAGACAGTAGTGTTAACCACTGAACTTTTCCATACTGTAAAAGTAGGCTGAATTCTGCCCTTCACAAGGGGCTGGACATTGTGTAGTGTCAGTATCACTGGGTAAATAAAGACCCTGCCCCTATAGATATGAACTCATATCCCACTTTGGCAGCTGATGGAGTTTAAATTGAGTTGAAAAATCTGGAACACAAAGCTGGTTTCAGTGATGGTAATGATAAAACTGTCACCAGTTATTATAAAAATCAATTTGGTTCTTTCATGTCCTTCAGGGAAGGAAGTCTATCATTCCTACTAGATTGGGTTCACACGTGGCCCCAGACCCACAGCAATGTGACTGGCTCTTAACTTCTCTCTAACCTGGCCCAGCATGACACCCAGTTCAAGGGCAGTTTGATTTGGTGACAAATACTCGCCATGCCTGAGATGCACACATCCCATCAAATAATTAAAATCAAAACATCTCAAAAACTGCTGGGGGAAACCAGTACAAATGAATTGCTGATTTTCATTTTCCCTGATAGATTCCTCAGCCTCCTGAGGTCAGAGGTCAATTTCTGAGTAATTTGGTTAAAATTCTGAAATCATGTTAAGGTTAGAAATGCTGAATGTATAGAATTGTATTTTGCATCTCATTCAAACTGTTGACACTGGTGTATTTGTATCTCTGGCTGTAGAGAGCAATGACACTATCACATGCTTGTTATCATCACCTGCAAAAGTTCTGACTTTGAAAGAACAGTGTCAAAACCTTGTCAGTGGTAAGTTCACACTCTTGAATATGCTTACAATGCTTGCCTTTTTATACAAGAGAACGTCATAGCTATTTTCACACTGGATGACTTGCTCAAAACGCTTTAATACTTCAATATTAGAATGTATCAAGGGGCTGTGAGAGATGCAGTCAAACAGAGATAGCTGTTGTTCAGCGTCTGAGCTGGTTTTTAAAATATTCCAAGCGTCTTTATCATTGATATGTGATTCCATTGCACTGATGACTGACATGCAGATCTTAAGTTGAGCTCTTCATGCTTTTCAAGTGGAGTGATGTATTAAAGCACTAAGAATCTTTGCTGTCCTGTAGCAAGCAGTGTGAAAAGATAGCATATTTTCAAAGGGGCTGTGTTGTCAGGACTGGCTGTCTGACTCATAAGTCTGGTGCTTTGGTGCTTCAGCCCACTTATCTGTTGCCTTTGCTGAAGGTTTCATTCCTACTTACGATCTGGATTGTTTGCACTTTCGTAGAGAGCAGCAGACAAGTAGGACGGGTGTGCAATTAAGTACTGCTAATAATTTTGGATGCCATAACTCAGAAAGTCAAATTTTTCTCCCTCAAATTTTCTTCCTTCCTTTCTGGGAGATACTTGCTTTCAGTGAAGTACTGACCTGGAAGGTTGGGTGGGATTTTCCCAGCCCAATCACAGCATCATCTCACACTTGTGTGCTGGGAAACTACCTGACATTGGTACCAAGCCAACATCCTGCCTTTTCCATTTTCCCAGGGTAGGATGTAAGCTGGGTAGGGAAGATCCTTGGATCTAGCGTGCAGGTAATTATGAAGTAGTTGGAATCATTAGGCTAGCAATTAATATACCTGGTTTAACCCTAGATTTCCCAGCCAGGGTATCTTGTTACTCAATCTGTAAGTAAAGTCAATAGCCAACCAGCTGGGTGCACAGCTCCAAGAGCTTCTTCAGTGAAACTGATCTGCTTGGGAGTCTTTGAGCAGTTACACTAAAGAGATCAAACCATGGCTATTGAGACACAATCGTTCAAAGCATTTCTTCCCTCAGAGCAATTTCACCACTTGACAACTTCTTTCACCTGCACCTTCCTGCTTCCAGACTTAATATGGTATGGAAGCTGGTAATGCAGAGCGACCTCCCACATCCGCTGAGGGGCGAGAGCATAAGCAAGACAGCCACTGTTAGCTCCTGCACAAACAGATGTCAAGGACAGTGAGATCCACCTGGAAGAAGGTGAGACCCCCAGCATAGCCTGTACAGGCAGAAGATCAGGTCTCTCTCAATATCTTGAACATCCAGGTCCCTCAGGAAGATTAAGCTTTCATGGTAGGACTCTGTTGATATCTGCAGCCTCCTGGAACAGGGCCTCGTCCCCAGGAGCAGGTGGACACAAATATCCCAGGGTTGTCCACTGCAGGGCCACTGCCATCATAAGATACAGATCTCTATCTCTTGCTAAGTTTGTCTCTGTTCACTTGTAAGGTGAGAAAGCAAAGAGATCTGAGTGGTAACATCGCTTGTGTTGACATGAGGAAAGGACAGCATTTTTTAGAAGCGATTGAGGGTCCTAGAGGGCAATAGCTTGGGGTGAGTGAGAGTTTTGCTTTCTCAGAGGTATGAAGTAATGATTTAATTATACCTTTGCTCAAAATAAAGCTGATGAGCATGTGTATCAGGAGCTATTTCACAGAGATGATCAGTTCACATGGACCTGGAGCCTGAATTCTAGAAAATGTCCATTCTTACCATCCCTCATTTAGTTATGTTTTGTCAAGCTTGTTAATGTTAATTAACAAGGATGTAGGCCTCAATTTACTAGATGGTGACAGTCAGTGAACAAAATCATGGACTGGAGGCAAGCAGCAAAAGGATAGCTCATGACTACATGTGAAGGATGACATCAGCCAATCATCCTCCCAGTAGAGGGGGTGGGGGGGGGAAGAGGCACTTGACAATGACAGGAAGCAGTGAGTAATGGACATTAAGGCCCACCAATGCACTGGACCATGGAGTGGGAAGGCTCATGCAAAAGCTATAAAACCACAAGAAAACTCTCACAAGCAGGGAATGCGGCAAGGAATTAGAACGTTAACTGGCAATTGTGAGTAAATGGGCACGGTAAATTGGATGCCCTTATAGGGATAGAGAAGAAAGCAGCAGTCAGGAATTTCACCAGCAGGAAGTGAATGAAGAAATAAAAGAGTAATCTCTGGGATATTACCAGTGCCACATCCTAGTGACGCAAGCGATAGAAAGACAGGAGAGATGAATGTGTGGCTAAGGAGCTGCTCTGGTGGGAATGTTTCAGATTTGTGGATCATTGGGACCTCTACTGGGGCAGAGGTGGCCTGTACAAGAGGGATATGTTACACTTAAACTGGAGGGGACCAAATATCCTCACATGGAAGTTAACCAGTGCTATTTGGAAGGGTTTAAATTAGAGTGGCAGAGGGCTAGGAACTAGAGTGAGTGGAAGGATTGAGGGGAAAGTAGATGTTAAGACCACTAAATCAGAAAGAAAGGGCAGGCACAGGCACGTAAATGAACACAGTGGTACTATTAGGCTGAAATGTGTTTATTTCACTGCAGGAGTATGCTGAGAGCCTGGATCAGTGCATTGGGATGATGATGTTGTGGCCATTACAGAGACTTAGTTGAGAAAGGGACAGGACTGGCTGCCCAATGTTCCAGGGATTTTTTTTTGTTTTGGTCGAGATCGAGAAGAAGGTAATAGAGGTGGAGGATTTGCATTACTAATCTTGGAAAATGTCACATCTGTACTCAGAGAGGATATGCTGGAGGACTCATCCACTGAGGCAAATGTGTGAAGCTCAAAAATAAGATGGGTGCAATCACTCTGATAGAATTATACTGTAGGACCCCCAACAGTTACTGAGACATTGAGGAACAAGTATGTTGACAGGTTATGGAAAGGTGCAATAAAAACAGAGTTGTCATTGTGGGTGGCTTTAACTTCCACAATATTGACTGGGACTTCCTTAGAACAAGAGGCTTAGATGGGGAGAAGTTTGTTAAGTGCATCCAAGAGGGTTTCTTGAAACAACATGTGTATAATCCAACTAGGGGAGAGTCTATACAGGACCTTGAGCTAATGAGCCTGGCTATGTGGCTGACCTTTCAATGGGAGAGCATTTTGGAAACAATGATCACATGACCATGACTCCTTAAGTTTTAAGATAACTATGAACAAGGATAATTTAGGACATTGTGGGAAGGTACTAAATGGGGGCGGGGGGGTGGGCGCAAATTGCATCAGTATTAAGCAGGAGCTAGGGAGTGTTAATCGAGAGGACTAGTTATCAGGCAAGTCTGCATTTGACACGTGGCAACTAAAGACCTGCTGGGAAGAATTCAAGACCAGCATGTCCCTGTGTAGATAAGGATGGCAAGGTAAGGGACCTTTGGACAATGAAGGAGGTTGTGAATTTAATCAAAAGGAAAAAAAGAAGCATATGTAAGGTTTAGGAATCTAAAATCAGACTGGGCATATGAGGAATATAAGGAAAGCAAGAAAGTTCTCAAGCAGGGAATATAGGAGAGCAAGGAGGGTCCGTGAAATGACCTTGGCATGTAGGGTTAAAAAGCATCTCAAGGCATTCTATAGATACATTAAAAAGAAGAGGTTAACTAGGGAGAAGGTAGGACCACTCAAAGATAAAGGAGGGAGCTTGTACTTGGAGGCAAAGGGTGTGGGTGAGATCTTAAATGAGTAATTTGCAGTGGTATTCACTCAGGAAAAGGAAATGGAGGATAATGAAATTTGTGTGGAGCATGCTAATATGTTAGGGCATTTTGAGATCAAGAAAAAAAAGTGTTGTTGGATCTCTTGAAGAACAAAACTGTGGTTAGGTCCCCAAAGCCCGGTGGTTTCCACCCCAGGATATTGAGAGAGGAAAGGGAGGAGATTGCTGGGGGCTTAACCAAGACCTCTGTATGCTTGATGGTCACTGGAGAAGCTCTGGAGGACTAGTGAGTAGCTGATGATGTTCCTCTGTTCAAGAAGGGAAATAAGGAACATCTAGGAAGCTATAGACCGGTGAGGCTCACATCAGTGTTTGGGAAGCTTTTGGGAAGAATTCTTAGGGATAGGATTTGTGCACACTTGGAAAAGCATGGCCTAATTAGGGACAGTAAGCTTTGTTTTGTACAGAGTGGGTCATGTCTTAGTAGCCTCATAGAATTTTTCGAGGAGTTGACTAAGGTGATCGATGAGGGCACAGCAGTGGATGTTGTTTACATGGATTTTAGTAAGGCATTCGACAAGGTCAATCATGGTAGCTCATCCAGAAGATGCCTGTGATCTACGCTGACTTGGCCACATGGATTCAGAATTGGTTTGCCATAGAAGACAGAGGGTAGCAGTGGAAGGAAGGGCTTTTTTACAAACTGAATGCCCATGACTAGTCACCTTCTGCAGGGATCCATACTGGGATCTCTGCTGTTTGTGATGTATATAAATGATTCAGATGAAAACGTAGATGGATGGGTTAGTACGTTTGCAGACAATACAAAGATCAGTAGAGTTGTGGATACTGTAGCAGGTTGTCAAATGATACAGCAGGATACAGGTCAGTCACAGATATGGGTGGAGAAATGTGTTGTGAAGTTGGGTAGAGCATTGGATGTTTGTAAATTGATAGGGTGGAACAGGGTGTGGTCCCTTTAAAAAGGTGATGTGTTTTTTATAGGCTTGGAGACTTCTTTTAAAAATGTGCAGGTGCGCAGTAAGCTCCTGAAATTGAAACATTGTATCAAAATGCTGCGTGGTTAACAACAGGTGGTAATTTATTTTGTTATTAAGGCAACTATTTTGAATCTCAGCCAATTAATTTAAACCAGGTACTTAGACACTAAGAAAATCAATTAAATTTAAATCTGATGATTTTGACAATGTTGGACCAATCTTATTGTAAGAAATGAAAAGGTCATCAAGGGTATAAAAGAAGGTGACATTTGAAAATTGATGTGAGAGCAACTGGTGTGTCTGTTAGAGTTAACAGTGGGCAGCTCCAAAAAAGGAAAAAAATAAAATGATGGTTTGCACAGAATTCTCTAAGCTCTCAGAGTAGCTGTCATCTAACTAAAGGCCTTTTAGGCGCGATAACATACAGCACTTTCTCTCAAAACAAAGTTATGGAAACCAAAGTGAATAAGAGAAAGGAGGAGAGCAATGAGGTAGGAAGGCAGTAAAAACGGCAGTTAAGAGTCAGCCATATTACGTAGGACTAGAGTCACAGCCCAACTAAAGATGGTAGATCTCCTTCCCGAAAGAATATTGGTGACCCTAATATTTTTTTCAAATGATAATCCCATAGTCTCATGGCCACACACAACTTGTAATTTTGGAATTTTTTAATTAATTGGATTTAAATTTCATCAGCTGCCCAGGATACCGCAGAATCTGAAGAGTCATCGGGCCCAAAAAGTTAAGTCTGCTTTTATCTTCACAGATGCTGCCAGACCTGTGCTATTTCTGGGATCACAAACTGTCAATGAATTCAATAACTTACGTTTATAGCATTTCAAAATAGCTTTTAGAAATTGTCTCAATTTTTGACATTTAATTACTTTAGTTTGTCCTTAAGAGAAACTATAATCCAGAACCTTGTCAGTATAGTGTTGCTGGGAAACCAGGTTGGCAGTAACCTTTGGCACGGTGGCTCAGAGGTTAGCACTGCAGCCTCACAGCACCAGGGACCCGGGTTCGATTCCAGCCTTGGTTAACTGTCTGTGCGGAGTTTGCACATTATCCCCGTGTCTGCGTGGGTTTCCCCCGGGTGCTCCGGCTTCCTCCCACAGTCCAAAGATGTGCAGGTTAGGTGGATAGGCCATGCTAAATTGCCCGTAGTGTTCAGGGGTGTGTGGGTTATGGGGGATGGGTTTGGGTGGGATGCTTCAACGGGTGATGTGGACTTGTTGGGCCGAAGGGCCTGTTTCCACACTGTAGGGAATCTAATCTAAAAAAAAGTGGATGACATATTTAAGATCTAGACTGTGGACTAAACTGTCCTTTGTTTGAACATAGACCAGTGCAGCACAGTACAGGCCCTTTCGCCCACAATGTTGTGCTGACCTATTATCCTACTAAGATCAACATGCCTTGCATACCCTAGATTTTACTATCCTCCATGTGCCTGTCCAAGACTCACTTAAAACTCTCTAAAGTATCTGGTTAAGGTATCAAAGCTGATGGAGCAGCTTCTGATCCTTTGGTTATCAAAGAGTTTTTGACCATTTTAATACTAAAAACTATCTCCCTCTCTCGAACGCTGTCCGCCATGGGTTACCAGTAGCTTTACTTGTCCCACCCGAGGAAATTTGGCCAGGACTGTGAGTGTGTCCAAACTACCATGGCCTGCTTTGGAAATACGGTCACAACATATGCCACCAGTACCTCAGACAATTTGCCAAAGACATTGGCTTCTTCAAGTTAGACTAAATTGTAAAAAGGAGCAAGAGTGCATTCTAATACACAGTGAATTGGAATTACTCAACACAATGAAGGACTTCTACAGTCTTCAGTTTGGAAAAGCTAATTTTTGTGATGCTCCACTTTTGTAAATAAAATTAATTTGCTATTTGTAAACAAAAATCAAATGATAATAAGCAGCATAAAGGTTAGCTATTTTATAGATAACAAGGTATAGAGATGGATGAATACAGCAGACCAAGCAGCATCAGAGGAGCAGGAAGGTTGACATTTCGGACCTAGAGCCTTCCCGAAACATCTGCCTTCCTGATCGTCTGATGCTGCTTGGCCTGCTGTGTTCATCCAGCTCTACACCTTGTTATCTCAGATTCTCCAGCATCTGCAGTTCCTACTATCTCTGAAGCTATCTCATAGAGCTGTTTTAGACTGATATTAATTGCTGCTTTCTTGTCTCCTAATATACCTTGGGTGCCATCAGGTACCCCACTGCTCATGTTCCCTGAAGTGTTTTCTTTCAGATAGTTCAACTGGTTTCAGTTTTCTTTGCTCCTTGCAGTCGTCTGTATCAGTTTAACTCAGTCGGTGAGTGGAATGCCCATTATTTATGATTCAACACAAAAGAGACATTTTTTAATTAAATAAAATTAATGGCCTGATTGAATAAATGCACATAACCCATTCTCTCAAGATCTAAATCATTAAAGAGTTAAAAGGTTAAAATTGCATTACTAAATTGCCATTCACCAATGAAAATATACTTCCAGTAGTTCAGCATTTACAAATGTCAAATAACTTGAGTGACTAAAAGATTTGTGAAATGAAAAAATATTTTAACTGTCATTCTATTAATTGTACTTCTAAATGAACCCACCATTTTCAGCTGTAGTAATAGACATAATGTAAAAGGGCCTGAACAAATCCCAAATCCAGATTTTTATTCCGTGCTCTATACTCAGTTTGCTCACCCAACCAAATCAACACATACCCTATTTTGTGTGAATAGCTGGAATCGTGTAGCGTCTGTAGTTAGTAGCCAGGATTTCTGCCTGTTTGTTGACTGAACTTTATGTACATTCCAACGTTCAACACTGTGGTTTTAGTTACTGACCCTTTTCGACAAGGAATCTCTTTTAGAACCAACTCATAGGTATGTTCCTGTCGCGACCGCTGAACTTCCAAAGTACAACCCTGGAATTTTATTTAATCCCACTCTCCTGAAGTTGATGGCTTAATTTGAGGCATTTCTGTACAGATAGCAGCAATCCAAAAGATGAATATCAAAAAGCTATTTGCCACCTGAGATATCAGACAGCACTAAGTTGTTTTGTTATTGTAAATTGCAATTACTTTCAGGCATACACTTCTACTTTGCAGGCACAGTGCGATTAACGTATGGTCAGTATTTTTACTGCAGGACATAATGAAAATGGTGTAAATATCATATGTAAATCTTTGGAAGGGTCTGTAATTGGTTTTAGTGAGTGATATGGTTCTGCTTTTAGGGTCACTGCTGGGATATGTTTGCTAGCTTATGGATAACTACCTTACAATATGTTTGGCTGCAGCTCTGCACCTTCATAGAGTTAGTGAATTATGCCCCCTTCATGGGGCACCTTAACTACATATGAGATATTGCCAATGAACTGGCCAGCTGTTGTCAGTTGGCCAAACCATGGAACCAGGTGTTGATGAATTTTGCCTTGTTACAACTCAGTAAATGCATTTTGAATCAAACAAAGCAATGCTCTATTATCCTGCAATTTACGTTTTCTGCAAAGAACAAATCCAATGGTCACTGCCTTGGTTTAATGTGTTGTCTGCCAAGCTGCCAATGGATCAATAATTCAGCTGAAAATATTAATTTCTGTTTATGAATAAAATGAAAGTATAGGCAAGTAACTTTTGAGACAGTTTACATCATATTTAACCTAATGTTACAATTTATTAGCATTTTATGCATTTCTTTGCATCTATTCAAAACATTGATTAAAATCCCATCTATAGTTTGCTTCATTGAGTGTGGAGTAGTGAAATGTAGAGGGAATCACCCATGACATGTGAAGCCAAGGAAAAATATGGTACTTTCTGAAATAAGCAAAGACATTGATCACAGTAGATTTAAACAAAAACACATATTGAAGATTGAGTCTCTTAATTTCTTGATTAAACAAACAAAAGGTGTTTTCAACTCCCTTGAAACTTACATGCGGACCAGTTCTATGCACTCTTCCTTGAATAAAAATTAAAGAGCTATTTTAAGATTATTATATCACTGGCATATTACTTGTGAAAAATATGAAAGAGTAATTCCTCTGATTGGAATAGACTCCAATCCTTGGGGTCTATCTAAAGCGTTTTACTAAGGCAGATATGAGCACCTGATGCTGATATATTGCCAGTGACACTCCTCATCCTGTTAATCATAAATTACCCAAAAAGCAGTAGCAAAGGTCTTCTGAGATAAGGTTTGCAAAAGATTTGCTAAACTGTAAAATTGTAGACTGAGTGCTCATGTTGCAAGAGCTCATTATTAGAATAACTGAGAAACAACAAAAAGTAATGAGTTGTGACCATTACTACAATTAAAACTCTTCTGATACACATCATTCAACTGTAGACTCAACATTCAGTGATGTTGCTGTTCAGGACTGGAGTTTTTCAGTGCATTTGAAACAGTAGCCCACAGTTCAAGGTGCTGCTCTGCAATATTCTAAGGATGTAATGGCCCTAATTAAAAGTTCCTTATTTCTTGTTTCATTAGAGAGGTGCACCTTGTTTGTGAGATAACTTATTGATTCCTCAATGGCATTACTCATCAAGATTAATTTAGTTTTTAACTACAATTTTTTTTTGATGATTTCTCCATTACCTTGTTGAACTTGTGAGCTGGTATCAGCAAGTTATCAAACTGCTGCCAGAATGTCATTGATTCAGGTCCCACTCCAGAGATTTAGGCTCAGAAATCTCGCCTAACTCTTCAGGGAGTGCAATGCTGTCACAGATGCCAGAATTTAGTCCAGGTGACAGGGTTCTTGCCCACCAGCTGGAGAGCAAGTGACTGTGCTGTAACTGGATCCATTGGTGAAGCCTACGTTTGTGAGCCTACCATGGCCCAAAGTGGAGTTGAGAGGGAGAAGCTGCTGACACCAAATCCCTCCCACTCCATCCCCAGGAATTGCTAGTTTATTAGAAGCTGGCAGTTGTTCATTGTGGTTCACATAAATGGGAGCAATGCCAGTTGCCAGAAATACACCCAAAGGACTTGGATTAATGAGGGACTCAGGAACAAAAGTGAGGGATGCTGGAGAGAACTGAAAGTCAGAGTTGCAGAAGTGGACAGGGGGCAAATATTGAGTTTTGAGGCAAAGGGCAGAGGAGTGTCTTTCAGTGCACACGCACACCCCCAAACTCCCTTCCCCTCTCCCTCCAAACACATCTGAATGCTTAGGCTTTCATCACCACCTCTACTTCTCACACCCACTGCCCTGCCACCCTCACCCACACACGCAACCTACACCTCGAGAGCTTGCAAACAGATCTATCATAGTTGCTTTCTGGATTTCTTGTGTGGCAACTCGAGCAAACTTACCCCTGTTTTGAGGGTCTTAAATAGGCATTAATTAGCACCCTGGAAGGAAGGTTGCC